>NC_056731.1:1172995061-1173032561 GCF_019279795.1 Protopterus annectens
CCCCCCTGTTTAAGGGGGAAGGGGGCCCTTTTGGGAACCCATGGGTCCCCCCCTTTTGCGGGTTACCCTTCCCCATTTGGGGGGGTTTACCTTAATTTTTCCCCCTGCTACTAAAAATTGTCCCTTTATTGTGCCCCAGGGCCTTTTTTACAATTTTTTTCCCTTTTTGTGTATGTATATTACATTGGCCCATCGGCTCCATCACATGCATGCTATGCCTGTGGTACTGTCTATGATCTGTGAACATATCCATCATGCCAGCTTTGCATTACACATAACTGGACATAATCCCTACTGGCGTGGGATAGGTGCACGTCGCATGCGCAGACATTCGTAGTGACATCGACGGTATATGCCCATGCACATGTGTGCTGTGACACTATGCATACATGTCCTATCCCTGCTATTGGCACTTCGGTGTTGGCTATCCACTGGCAACATCGGCGTGGGTGGTGGCATTGTTCTGTGTTTGCAACCCCTATGGCAGCCCTGGGGTAGGGTTACCACCTGTGCCTCTTTGCAAGGGACAGTCCCTCCTTGGGCAGTTGTGTCCTGACTAATGTATCACAAATGGCACATGTGATGAGATTGTGGGACATCACTATATCCCATTGCTATGTAAGGGTTGCATGACATACTTATTTATGTATGCACATTCCTAACTGTTACAAGACACACAATAAGCAACTGAACTGCTACAAGACTACACATGTCATCATGCAAAGGAGTAGGGTTCTAACCTTTGTACTGACCATGGGTATGTGTCCACCTGCGACATCTGAAGTGTGTCCCGACGGTTTCCCACTTTGGCCTTTTGAAAGGGTGGCAAACCACGGCCCTGGGGTAATGTCAAGGCGGGTGTTTACCTGTTGTCCCACTGCTGTGCACACGTTCTCCACAGTTGTTGGTGGTATGCAGGCGTTTTCAGCATTACATATCCAACCTTCGGCTCTCTGCCTGATGGATACAGGTATCTTTACCTACACACATTCTGTTCACATACTGTACAGATTAGTCATGCGTTAATAGATGTCGTTATCACACTCCGTACATGTCGTGGGTTCGACATTACCTTTCAGGTTTTGTTTGATTTCGATCTGTATTCCTCTATTCCTCTTTTTCTCGTTGTCTGCGTTCGAGGGTATGAACATCACGCAGTTTGAATATCCAGGAGGTCTTCCTTATATTAAGTCGCCGCATGATGCATGTGGGTTAATCAGGCCAATAGCTGTTCCTCGGTGTGTACTTATGCGCATATCAGCGGTGATCCCCTTCCTTTCGTTCGTTCTGGCGTCGGCACTAGGCCATGGTTCTTTCCTCGTGTGGCGTTGGTTATTTGCAATACCTTGTGAGGATGGTATGTATTGTATCATGTTTGTGTGACTGCATCCGCTATGTGTGTTGTCGGGTACATTTCGCTGTGGTGTTAGCCGTGGATTGTGTGTGTTGGGTATGGTATTGTGTTGATCATGTGGGTCCCCGTGTCCTGGCGGCGTCTGTCGATGGCGTTGTGCATTCAAATGTTTTACCTGGATGTTATTTTCCTGTACATAGCGAATGCATGGATGCATGGGCCGCTGCTTGTGTTTCCCCGGAGCTTGTTGTGGGTATGCCGCTGTCATTCACTGCCTGTATGTGTTTGCTACTGTTTTAGCTGTTATCCCTTTGATATGTGCAATGGGGTATATCTGCGGATGTGGTTGTTGAGGGGCGGTGTGTGAGTCTTGCATTTATACATACCAGATATGCTTGTGTGTGTGCTCCATCCGCGTTAGGGAGCTGCGGGTTACCTGTGTGTTGTTCCGGGAATATTTGTTTTGTTGATGTCGTCTGCTGTTGGTGTCGCCTGCATGTGTGCTTCCTGCACGTATTCCTCCTTCACATCGGTTAGATATCTGCGGATGTTCGTCCGTGCCTACCATCCATTGGCATCTTGTCGCTGATAGTTACGGTGATTGTGGTCCTATACTTGGGGCGGACTGTATGCTACCGGTAGCCTCCTATTCGTAGCCGCTTGCTTACGTCGCGGTCGTGGAACACACCGCGGTATTTACCGGACGTGACTGTTCACGATCGGTGCGGGATAGCACATTCGACGCCGTACATGCCTGGTGCTGTGTGCGTTGCCGACCGGACCGTGTGGAGTGTACGTTATGGCGCCATGCCTACGGTCGTGGTTTTGTACATGCGTCCCTTTGCATCTCCTGTTTGCTAGGGCCCTGTGGTACACTTTGGGACATTTGCGCTTTGCATCATTTTACGCCGCCACGTGCATAGCCACTGAGGAGATGTCGGTACTACTTTGTGGGTACTGCTGTACATCGCCTATGGTTCCTGTACTGTATGCCTCCGCCTATTATTACAGTCCGCTGTGACATGTCACCTTCATACACAGTTTACAGTTGCACACACATTACACACACACAGCGGAACACCGACAGCTTCACCTCACACATACATATTGCCGCAATGGCTGTCAACCTTCTATTGCCGGAGTGGGGAACACACACAGTAGTAATGTGTAACACATGGGCATAATGTGGAACACATAGTAATGGCATAGTGACAACTTCAGCTAAGTAGGTCATAGGTTGATTATGATATGATGATTTACACAGTGAAGAACCTTTAATGACTTACTATGAGTACATTGTATTTACCAGGATGTCATTTATATACATTCCTAACAATGGTTGTTTGAGAGACATTTTCAATGTGGAACTTGGAGGAACTGCGAGGAACATGCACTGTTTTACACCCAGATGAGGTTCGTTCCTCATAATGTCGCATACACTTCACTGGTATGCTTTCCGCCGCACCGACGGTTGGACACAATACCCTCGTTGGCCGCATCGGTGGCGGCATGTATATCCGCACTCATGTTCAATGGATATGACACGCACATATGTAGGGTTGCCACCTTTTCAATTGGCCAAGGTGGGACATTTTAGTACGTCGTCACGTCAGGTTTTGCATGCCAACACATACCCACGGCCAGTACAGAGGACAGCGATTCACTTTTTGACGGAATACCACGGCTGTAGCATTACAGTTGCTTATTCTGTTTATTATCATATTTAGATGTTTCTTCTACAAAATAACTGTTTTCTGAAACTGATAGCGTAATTGTAGGAAATGGTTTTGTCCTACAATCTCAGGACATTTGCCATTTTGTCATTGTTTTTGCAGGACACAACTGCCCAAAGGTGGACTGTCCCTCACAACGTGGGACAGGTGGTGACCCTACACTTATCCCGTTACTGTACCGTGGACCGGTGACCATCCCGACACGCGGATATGTATTGCTGCAGGTTAACATTTCCATGGCTGGCGTTACCTGCCCTGCCCACCCTCCAGGATGATCGGGTTGTCGGTCACTATGTTTGATATGTGGTGATTTCGCGTCTTACTTATCTGTGACCTTGCATCCCTGGGTTCCATATTACCCTGTTGTCCTTTCTATCTGTGTATGCGTACATATATTTCTACATGTGTACTGATATGTATTTCGGGATCTGTGTATGCAAATGCGTACATGTGTGGTCGACTTGCGCCGATAGTGGCAGCATATGGCTACGCCGTGTGCTGTTGAACCGGCGTGCGTTGAGGTGTTGGCGTTCCATGCTGTGCTGACTATTGGGTGTGCAGTGTTTGGCCGGTGCCTTTGTTGGAGTCACACATACGTCCGCACATACGGTACACATTACGGGCGGACATGTTTGTGTGGCGTCCATTTTACTGTGTGTGCAGGTCAGGAGGTGTCAGTCCATGGGGCCTACACTGTCAAAGTATGTGCTATGCGTTCCCTCTTTGCCAGGGCGTGGGCATATTGGGTACGCCTCTGTCTGCCTACTGGGGCTGGCTCAGTGTGTCCGTGGCGGCCTGCGCCCTGCCTGTGCCTGTGCTTGCCCTGGCAGTTGTGGCGGGCTTGGTGGCCCTCCGGCATTATGTCCCTGCAGCAGCTGTTTCCGCAGAATCATATTGTGTAGCATACAACATACTATGAATATGTGGGCACTTGTGCCTGGAGAGTACTGCAAGGCTCCACCGGATGTATCCAAGCACGGAACCGTGATTTCAACATCGAACACACGCTCTATGATTATTCTCGTTTGTGCGTGTGCCTCATTATGGCGTTCTTGCATGTGTGTGTGCATTTCTGATGGGTGTCATCAACCACGGCTCCAGTGCGTAGCCAGCATCCCCCACAAGGTGACCTTGTGTGATGTCCCCACTGGCGAATACCTGATACAGCTGCGAGGCATGCCAGATATGGGAGTCGTGGTAGCTTCCAGGGCTGCCAGCACACACATCCATGATAATGCCCTGCGCATTGCACCCACCTGGCAATTGATGGAGGGTATCCCTTGCGGTTTATGTAGCGTCTACCCTGCTCCCAGGTGGTGACTTGATTTCTATGTGCGCACAGTCTATCGCACCCAGGACCTCCGGTATTGTGCCACACGGTGGAAGCGGCGCATATTGCTAGCCAACTCCTCCTGAGATGTGGGGAACTTTATGTGCTCATGGGCATGTGGTAACATGGCATCCAGGAACTGGTGTAGTACCCTGGATGCTGATGCCTGTGAGATGCCCATTATGTCCCCGGTGGGCCTTTGGAAGGTACCTGTAGCCAGTATTCGCAAGCTCACACATACCTTTGTGTCCACTGGGATGGGCTCCCCTCTGTTGTCTCTTGTTCTCAGGCGCGGCACAGCTCCACGATTTGCTGTAACGTGTCCCTGTCCACCCTGTAGCGCTCTACTATGTCCAGGTCTCGCAGCCCCTGGTAGGTCACCCTTGCTCTGAACACTCTCCTTCTCCTGTGAGGCCTACGGTAGTTGTCGGCACCACCCTCCGCAACTCCGTCTGTCTCTGCCACATACCTATGCATCACGGCCACGGCGGCACCCAGCATATACATGTTAAAAGTTCCCCGTCTGTTTACACCCTACGGTGCGGCGTTTGGGAAATCGCGGTGTGTTGGGCATTCACATTTAGTACTGTTGTGCTGTATACCCGGTGATGTCATTGGGTGTGTCTGTGCGGCCCTATCCATGGATTATTTCCGTGGTTTTACGCTTGCAGCTGCAACGGTACTGCCTGTAGTGTAACATTACAGTTGCCTGCATTGCCTTCGCCTGGCATCTTACATTACTGCATCCTGCACGCACATGGCATATGATGCATTTTATCTGCGGCCGCAGTTATGCTACATCTGTACTTGGCTGTGCTATTTCGGTTCTTTGCTCTTTGCATTTCTACTACATCCCTATTATCTTTGCTCTCATATACCTCCCTTTCCCGTTCTGCAGGAGTCTGCATGCAGACTTATCAGCTGCCGGCGCTGGCCCTTCCTGCATTGATTGGTGTTAATTGCTCGTTACGGATACATTTACACTGCTTCCGCATTTCGTATTCTCCGCATTACCTTCCTATATCCCTGGTTGTTGACGGTGAGGCCGTCCACATGACTGGTTTCGGGAACGTAATCATCCTCGTGCACATGCATTTGTACGCGATTCTGTACTGTCAGCGATCTATTTCCTAACACGCCAGTCATGATGTTGTGATGTGCATTGTACAGCCCAGATTTGCTGTCCTCAATATCCTTCCTCCTACGGTGGCACACCCTGTGTGGTTGACATGTATCTGGTGCGGCCACTCCTCGGTGTAGTACCGCTCGCCGTTTGCTCCATCCTTACGCTGGCGCCGCTTTTTGCGATTCAGTATTATCTGCCTCATTTGCATGGAATTGACTACTAATACCTGGTTACGGCGCGGACACCGCCTCCACTCCTTGACAACCATTGCGCTGGGGTTGCAGCTTTACATACATACTATGGTGTGTGGTGGCTGTGCAGCTGATTTGTGTTCTAATGCTCTTTTCGGACATTATCATATTATTTCATTGCTTTACAACTTCTGTGCACACATCCCGGGGTCTGCTGTTCTTTCTACGTGCCATTTATGTCATTTTTACATTTTCTGCATATTTTCTTTGGACATTCTCGTGCCTTTCCACATTGGCATATTGCACCTATATGATACCTGACTTTGACAGCCTCCGTTACTCCTCCGGTATGTTTGGGTAAATGTAAACCGTTTTTGGTTTACATTGCCCCTTGCGCTTACGCCTGCGCTTACCGCCGTGGATCGCTATTGCCCTCATTTGCATGGTGCAATACCGCACACAGTGTGTTTTGCATACCCACGCTGGGGGCGGAGCGGTCCGCGCCCGGTAGTGCACGTGGAATTCATTCATACCTGAATCGCTCAGCAGCCATATTTGGCGTTATAACGCCAACGCTATGCGGGCGCCTGGCGCAAGGTTCATGAATCCCGGGGTTAGTATATTTCACTAAACTTATAAGTGTATCTCTAAATGAAAACAAATACTTCCTGTAAGAGAATGTCATTAAATCATAAGCAATAGCATTGGTAATGTTAAGACTATATAAGTTAAGAATTTTATTTTAGATGCTTAACTTTGCTTAGTATGTGCATTACTGGGTTAACTGAATGTCAGATTTATCTATCTATTTATTTATTTATTTATTTGACATTTGTTGACTGGGTGTGTCCAACTGAGCAAAAGCCCATTTTCAGTGGAGGCCTGGGTAGAAAAAGCTCCACTTTATCACTAATTTTTAATAACATACAAACAGTAATGTAAAGTACATATGCAGAGTAGCATATATTAAGAAACACAGTAAGTGGCAGTAAGCCTATGAGCATTTTACAAAAATGATGTGAAGAAGCAAAGAGCATGATATTATAAGACATGCTAAATCACAAAACAGTAGCTCAGTTATTTACATATTTACACAAAATTAGTATTAAATACAAAATAAATTAAATCAATTAAGCATAGAGAGATTTTTCCATGATATTCCATACATAGCATCAAAAAATGTTGAAGTAGAGTTTACAATGACTAGCATCAATAAAGTAAGGTGATCCCTATTAGTGTAGTTGGGAATTAGCTAGGAGTTACAGTTACATGCCGAAGTATTGAAAATGTGTTGTTTTTAAGCCTTTTTGAATTCATGCGATGTCGTTATTTGTCTGATATCAATGGGTAACTTATTCCATTTTGGGGTAGGGGAGTAGCTACATAAGTTTTTTCCAAATTTTTTTTTTGGGGGGGGGGGCTTAAAGATTTCAAGGAAGAGTAAGTTAGAGCTCCTGAGGGATCTAGCTGGTGTACAAAGGGTCACCAGGGTGGAGATGCTAGGGCAGGCAATGGATTTCTAGAGAATGGAATGACTGATAGATAATTGAGAGAGTTAAAGTTGCTGGGGAAACTCAAGCCAATTTAAGTCAGTGAGAGAAAGACAGTGGTGTGATTTTGGGGATTGGTTAGCAGCAAAACATGCAACTTTGTTGTGGTGCTTTCAAGTTTGGCTTGTAGAGATGTCTGCAGATTAGTTAAGATTTGTGAGCCATAGAGTGGGCTGAGAAGAAGGTAGGCATGAGCTAACATTACTCTAGAATCTTTAGTGAGGAACTTTTTATTTCTATAAAGTAGTCCAAGTTTTAAGTGGGTTACCTTAATGCAGTGGTGGCCATGGATGTTAAATTTAAGTAGGCCATCAATGATGGCCCCTAAGAGTTTTGTATGGGATTCCACTTTGATTATGGTGTTGTTAGATGAGGGGATGGAAAAGGAAGTTTGAGAATGGGAGAGAAATTTGGGTAGGAAAAGCAGAAGTTTGCTCTTTTGGAGGTTGGGAATGAGTTGATTGTTAGTGAGGGAAGTTTCATTGGAGTTGGAGGAATTTTTTCAGATCTAAGTAATATGCAAATTAGAAGTGTTAAAGTGCTGGTAATTTTTTTTTCTTTGCTCCTGTGTAACACATTCCTTTCACAGGTCATTTATGAAGCAAGTAGCACCTAAAGAAAGCTTGAGAACCAATGATCCATTTGTGTCAGAATGCTGGATTCTTGCTTGCCTTGTTTCCCACCTTGAGCTGTTCTGAAGAAAATCTAGGTCAAAGTTCATCACTGATTTATGTGAAAACAGAAAATAACTTTCTTTTTCTTTCTTTTTTTTAATATATCTGTGTGTGTGTGTGTGTGTGTGTGTGTGTGTGTGTGTGTGTGTGTGTGTATATATATATATATATATATATATATATGAGAAATCTACTCAAAATAACATGCTTTTTTCTTTTCTTAGAAGTGAAGAATTGGTAAAACAAAAGTTATAATAATCTTTCATACTGAGCTGTTGCTGACAGAATTTGCTTACATTTTTCTGAGTGTTAATAGCTTATGTTATAGTGTTATTAACTCTAACTGCACATATTAATAGAATGAAGTAAAGTTAGATGTTTGTGACTGATTAGAATAATTTAAAATAATTACCAAGAATGAGAAACTTACATAGGAAATTAGCAGCTACTGTATGCTGTGTGTTGTCATTTTCACATGCTATAATCAAATTCTAATGTCAGGCTGTGAAACTTAGATCAGAGCAGCAATTCACAATGGCTAAAAACACACATTCAAATTAAACAAGCTGGAATACTTTTATATAGTTAAGATTACTTGTAATACTAGAATTAATAAGAAGAGTAAATATCTTACGACTAATATGATATGCAAATGCACGAGTGAAATATCTAATATGCAAGATTAATAAAAGAGCAGTATCAGTAAGTTAAGAAATATATACACATACTATAATCTCTAATAGAGAGATGATTAAATATCTCTTTGATGAGAGATTTTAGAAATACAAGTTATGTAGAATATCATAGAATATTAGTGGGAAAATAAGACAAAACATATATTTAAATAATCTGCTTATAAGAAAGATGTGTATTACATATACCTGCAAATAGCAGAAATAAGAATGAGTAAGATTTCATATAATTTACACAGAAAATTATATAAAATATTTGAAAATAATCTGAAAGCTGAAATTTGAAGCTTGGTCATTTGAACTTTGAAGCTTTTTGCATGTTGAATGTTATTAGATTCAAGAAGACTACCTAAAATAAATAATTTTGTAAGCCAGAACTGAAATCTAAGTGTTATATTGCTGAATCAGTACAGCCATTTTGACAGAATGTAAGGTAGATTTTTTAGTATGTTTGAACCCAAGAAAGGAGAATAGAATTTGAATTTAGCACATTGTAACTTTTGAATACAGTATAGATTGCAAGCATTCTTTTGATTCTATAGAAACAGGAAATCATTCTCTTTGACCTCAGTATTTTACATATTTTTATGAAATAATTTAATAAGCTAAAGAATTTTTTTAAATAATATCTGTAATGTTGAGTGTTATATAGATATAGACATTTGTACTTTAAAAAATAATTCAGAGCTTTTTTGATCTATAAAATATTAGTGTATCTTTCAGCATGCTAAATATCTATGTGAATTAGTTTGCATTTTGAATAATAGTTTAGTATGATAAGATTACCTGTGGCCTGTAAGTTTATAGATATCTTTATCTCCTCAGTTCCCACTTTGTTCTACTTATTTATTTAGAGATTTAGTTATAATAATGTTGAATGATTGAATGATTTATGAATATCTATTGGATAACAGTACATAGTACACCATTTGCAAGATTATTTAATAGAAGAAGATTATTAAACTTTTATGTAGGAATGGGGTAGCTTTCAATGGCAAACTATAAAACTAAATTAATAGTCTGTTATGATTTTTGATTTACATAAGCCTGTCTCTATTCCTACATCAGAAAACTACTACTGAAACTTAAACCTTGCTCTGCCTCTACTGACAACCTTCCTCCTCAGTTCCTTAAAATAGCTGCTGACTTTTGCTGTCTCTATTTTAATTAATAGATCCATTCAAGAATCCATAGTTCCTGACCTCTGGAAATCTTTCTACACTATATCTCTACACAAGGGTGGCAATTCAACTGAATCTAGCAACTTCAGACCCATTTGCTATCCTCTCTCCTCTGTCTAAAATCCTTGAAAAATGTATCCACTCTCAATGAATTACATATCTTATCCAAGAAAATCTCCTCACTTTTACACAACACAGGTTTTTCCCTAAAAACAGCACCTCCACTGCCCTTATTTCCTTCTCTGAAACTGTTGCTGTGGCCAGAGACAACAACAAACTTGTATCTTGCCTGTTCCTCGAAAAGCCTTCAACACTATTTCTCACTCTCTGCTCCTCTCCAAACTATCCCATTTCAACCTCTCTCACACTACCCTCAACTGGTTCTCTAGCTACCTCTCTAACAGACAACAATCAGTTAGATGGCTTAACTCTTGCTCCCCTTTCCTTTTTACCAAACGTGGGTACCCCAAGGCTCCATCCTTGGCCCTCTGCTATTCAACATCTTTACAAATAACCTCCATACTTCTTGCAGTCACTCCTCTATTGTCCAATATGCAGATGACTCCACATTGATATCTATCTCTGTAAACTTGACAGACCTGTTAACTACTACACAAAACTGCTTTTCTTCTGTAGAAAGATGGCTCAATGGCAATCATCTCATCCTCAATCCCAGTAAAACAAAGCTCCTCCTTTCTCTGCCTAACTCCCTCTCCCACTGTAAATCTACCTGTTCAATCTCTTCTCTCAACAACACTAATGTAAAAGTTGAAACGCAAACTAAACTCATTGGCACCATTATTGATGATCAACTAAAATTTGACCTACATGTCCAACAAAGCATAAAAAAGACCAAAAATTGTACCTACTTTGCAGAAATAAAAAATACCTAAATGCAGAATCCAAACATGCCCTTGCTCAAATTTTCTTACTACCCACCCTACTCTATGCCTTCCCTATCCTGACTAAACTACAATCTTCCCTTATTTACAAACTCAAATCAACATACAATAAAGTTACTAGATTTGCTGTAAGTCATCCCAACTCCTCATACCATTGCCTGGCCCTACAGAAACGTCACTGTCTTGAACTCCCACATCAACATACTCTCACTCAACTCCAAACAGCTCATTCCTTTTTCAATAATCCCACTATCTGCGTATCACTTTCCAAACTTCTGTCCTGCTACATCCCTAACCATCCGCTTCATAGTTCCAACCAACTCTTACTACTGACCTAGAAACCCTATAAAAATATAGGCAAAAGCCTTACTAAATACTCCGTCTCTCATAGCTGGACCAAACTCCGTTACATATCAGAAGTAGAACTCATGCCAATAACTTTAAAAAGACACTAAAAGATCACTTGCTTAACTCCAAGATCTGTCACTGCAATCACCCCAATTAACATCCTGTATACCTCTGTCTATTCACATTTTACAACCTTGGCATTACTTCTAATTCTTGTAAATATTAGAACATGCTAGCTTTTCAGCACTGTGACTAAACTGTTTGTATGTTATATTTTTAGTGCTCACACTTTTTTATATGACAGTTATAATTTGTTCTGTATACTTGCAATTCAGTTTGTATTCTATTTTATCTTATGAATAATGTTTCTTTTTACTTTTTATTGCTGTAGAAGTTATTGGAGCTTTTCTCCTCTGTCTCCACTGAAAATGTTTTTTTTGTAACTCAGCTGGACCAACCTAGTTAACAACTGTGAAATAAATAAATAATACAAAAAACTAACCCAGTTTGGCAGATAGAACCCAATAAAGGCAAACACCCATGTATAATAGAACTTTGGAATAAAATAAATACCAAACAGGAATGGCACTAAAATGTTTAACAAAGAAATAATAAAAGATTAAGTGCTTTTGTTCCACCTCATGGAACTTCATCAGAATTAATTATACAATATACTATATAACTTAAATAGCAGCAAACCAACAAATATTGGTTGTTTAACAAATTGAAACAAAAGGCTCATTGGTTCCAAATCATTTTAGGTAAAGTTCGCAGATGATTGCAAGTTGGGAGCTATTATTAACTCCCCAAGTGATGTTGACATCCTACAGAATGGCCTCACTGTGATCAATGACTGGTGTCAAAACTATGGCCTTAAGCTCAATGCCAAAAAACCTGTCATCATCGCCTTTGGGAAAAACATGGTTCCCATGAATTACCACATTGATGGTAGTCCACTGAACACAGAAGGCATTATAAGAGATCTGGGAACACAGGTTGACAGCAACCTCTCTTTTGATCACCACATTGCCACTGTGGTCAGAAAGTCCTTCTATGTGGCACATCTCATTACTAAGGGTTTTGCATCCAGGAAGAAAGAGGTCATTGTCTCCCTCTACTCTTCCCTCATTAGGCCAATCATCAAGTACAATGCCCATTTGGCATGTACCTCACTAGACACCTGCAACAACTGGAGAGGCTGCAAAAGTACCTCATACAGAGGATCCTAGGCCTTAAACACTTGCCCTATATGGACAGACTCAAAAACACCAACTATTCCCTATCTCATATCGCCTACTTAGAGGCGATCTCTGCTTGACTTACAAAGCCATATCTGACCCAGCTCTGTTAGAAATGCTACATCTAAAGAAATCCCAATCTCTCCACAGCACACGTTCCAGAGACCTCAACCTCATTACACAAATAACAGAAGATGTTGGAGGGACAGGTTCATAACTCATGACTGCCCATGCTATGGAACAGACTTCCCATACATGTCAAGTAGAGTACTTCGCTGACCCACTTCAAGAGAAATCTTGAGTGGATGGGAAACAGAAAATTCACCCCAGCGATAACACCAGTGGCTCTACTCCACAGAGGCACTGGGAACTAAGGTCAGGTGGCACTATGCCAGGGTAATCCTATGGCTAGGCTTGTAAAGGCCCCAGGGCCATTAGCCTAGTACACACTTATGAACCTATGAACAGTTACACATCACAATGCAAAACAGGCATTCTATCTATAATACTAAAAACAATCATTCTTGTTGTTGTTTTTCGGCTTTTCCCGGTTAGGGTTCGCCACAGCAGAACTCCGGTCCACTAATGATTGGCAGTAAATTTTTCACGAACGCCGAGGTGCCAGCTCTAAAACAATCATTCTAAAAAACATAAATTTGCAAATGCAACACACCAACAATTTTATTATACATAATATTATATATGTGTGTGTTACTAAAAGAAAAAAAAGTTTTTAACAGCTAGATTGATACTTTATAGCCCTTCTTTTTAGGGCAGGAACATATACACACACACACACACACACACACACACACACATATATATATATATATATATATATATATATATATATATATATATTGTTTTAATTATTTGTAAGTCACTATAGCTTTAGTAGCTTTTGGCTGCTTTTTTGGTTTTTTAATTTTTAGGTATTGGTAGATAGTGCTTTGTCTATTTGATAGGACAACTAGGAACTTTGATGTCCATGGTCTTTGTTTTAGTTATTGACAAGTTTTAGTATTTTAGTTTGTAGAAAGGAATAATTTAAAAAAGTAGAATGTTAAGATAGTGCTGGAAGAATACACTAGAGTCTTATATATAATTAATTTAATATGGTGGATAAATGTGTCATATTATCTTTTAAAATAAATCTTTTTAAATACACAGTATAGATAGTTTTAATTTATGATTTATTTATGTAAATTGATTAAATGATGACAACAAAGGGAAATTATTAGTGAGATGTCTAAAATAAAATATCGGAGACATTATATTCTTGTAAGAGACTCACTTAATATACAAAGATAAACAATATTAAAAAAAACTTAGGTCATGAAATGTTATCATCTGCTTCTTTTTAGGAAAAAAAGAGAGGAACTGCTATACTTTGGTGAAAATCTACTGTAATGCCTAAGGTCATAAAATCCATTAACTATACTAAACTAATGTATACATTTGTAATAATTAAATATAATTTCAAAATCTATGCACTAGCTATTTTTACTGGATCCCTGGAATAGGTGCAAGTGGATAAAGATCACTTGAACTTACTACAAACTCAATGGAAGGATAGTTTAATATTAGCAGGGGATTGTAACTGTACTATCCAGTATCTAATATAGAAGATACAAGTGAACAGAAGAAAGCTAAAATACTGGCATCAGCTAAAGCAATAAACAGATTGACTAATACATTCAGAAGAGGAATGATGTTTAAAATAAGGCAGAATTTGAATGAGCTATGTAATGTTTGGTTGACAATGGATAGATTTTAAGTGACATACAATATTTGCAACTAAAAATTATGTAAATATGGTTTATTTGCATTTATATAAATGTGTGATTGTCTATGCCATGCATGATAATAATTTAAGAAATATCTTTCTTACTTAAAACAGTAATTTAGTTGATTTAAAAGTAAAAGCAGAATGTAGGTTATTGTTCTTCACCCATTATTCTTATGTGTTATTAATGGATATAAGGACATTTCAGATTATTTATAGAATCCCAGTATATATAATGAAATTAAAAGAATTTAAGAGTTACCTTAAGGAACAAATCAAGATTTTTTTTATCTTTGAATGATAATGGTCAGATTACTAAAGTCATGCTATAGGACTCCTTAAAATGCATATTAAAGATAGAATGGGAAGATGGACAAGTAATAAAATGAAAGAGTGGGATGATTAGTTGTTAGAAATACAAGATGAAATACATAATGTGAGATTTTAAAAATAAATAAATTAAATAATACTGAAGTCATTAAAAAATTGATGACAGCATATCAAATAGTTTTAAAGCATAAAGTGAAGAGCTTTAGAAAAAATAAAATTGCATAATTATGCAATGACTTCAAAAAGTCTAAACAGATTAGCTAACAGAAGTAAAATATTAAGCAAAAAGGCACAAATCAATAATATCCAAAGTTGCCACATTAATAAGCTTACTTCAGACATAGAAAAAATGTTTAATATATATTTTTAATTTCCATGAGGATCTTAATCAAGATTAAAAACAATTACCCTGATGATTGCAAAGCTGACAAGTATTTAAAGAAAAATATTACTAATAAACATAACGACCAACAAATATCTTTGCTGCATAAGCCTGTTAGCTTAATAGAAGTTAAAGAAGTTTTATAAAGGGAAAATTGGTAAAGCTCCAGGATTAGATGGTTTAAGCATGGAATTATATAGTATGTTAACATTAAATATTTTAGAATTACTGAGTGACGTTTTCAGAATAATTTAGAGTGACAAAATAATTCCTCCCTCATGGAAATTTTCTGTAATCTCATCTATGCTTAAAGAAGAAAAGGATAACAAGTTAGTTTCTGCATAGAGACCATAAAATATTTACTTCCATCTTTGCTACAAGATTAAGAGATATATTAGATAAATTAATTGAAAAAGATCAAACAGGATTTATAGTCAATAGATTACCATATGACAATATAAAAAGGGTAGGTAACTGTCTTAGATTTTGTAAAAGGAATGAACAAGAAATTAGCTTAGATATCGAGAGAGCTTTTGATTCTGTATATTGGAACTACTTGTTTAAAACTTTAGAAGCGTTTGCATTTCCAGAACAATTTATTGGAATATTAAAAACCATGTATAGAGACTCCAAAGCATATGTTAACATTGGATGTTATATTTCCTCAAAGATTTACTTTAAACAAAGGCATAATGCAAGGGTGTCCCTTGGTCTCCTGTAATATTTGCATTAGTTATCAAACCTTTAGCTAATAGTATAAGCAGTGATGACAACATTTATGGATTCTCATTTAATAAGGTTTGCCACTCTAAAATACAGCTTTTTGCAGATGATAGTTTACTAACTAGAGGAGATTTAGATTATTCAATCAAAGAAATAGCTGAGGAAATTGAAAAGTTTCAAGAAGTGTCACTGCTGAAATTTAATAGTAATAAAACTGATACTTCAGATTTAAATCAATTACTAGATAATATGTTTAAAGATAAATATAAATATAATTGGGAAGGAAAAGAACTAAACTATTTAGGAATAAAAATCTATCAGGATGGGAGTATGATTATTAATAACAATTCTGAAAATCGAAGAGGTGTTACTTCTTATTAAAAATGGAGTGATAGGTTAGTACTTATTAAAATGATTATATTACCTGAGATTATATATATATGTATATATATATATATATATATATATATATATATATATATATATATATATACATATATATATATTGCATTCAATAGTTTTAATACCAGACAAAAAACGTTTAAAGAAAATGGAAAAAATGTTAACTTCATTCTTATGGAATCCTAAAAAGCCAGGAATTGCTTACAGAAATCATATAACATTATGGAAAAATGGGGGTATTAGTTTACCAGATCTGAAATCTTACTCTATTGCTGCAAGTTTTAACTCTGTTATACTTTGGATAGACTCAATGTACACTAGCCAATAGAAAACCATTCAGGAGTAGATTATATTAAGTTCTTATAAGTTTATCAAATATGATAATTTAGAAATATGCAATAATCCTTCCACCTGGTTAATGAAATTTACCTTAGAAAAAAAATAATTCCAGTCCTTAGACTCTGCATATATGAAATCAATTCTTAAAACAGTCAAGAAATAAATATTTAAATCCCATTCATATCACAATGGAAAGATCAGTGCGTTCCCATTGCATACACCTCTTGATTTAAGGAAACTCAGAACATTGTTAAAATTAATTCATTAAAAAAGAATGGATTAGTATTATGGATTATGGTCTGATTGGTTTGAAAAACAAAAAGCTAACTCACTAGAATATTTAATGAAATATTATAATTTCAATAAATCTGGTAACCAGTTAATAGTATCCATCAGTAAAAAATTAAATGAATTTGTAGATAATATGAGTGAACAAGAACAGAACACTGTTCTCCTATTATATGAATATATTAATACTATCATTGAAGTTAAATTGATCTACAAAGGAAGATTGTTATATAAGTTAATTATAAATAATAATTTTGATGCAAAATTCTGGATTGATTGGATCAGTAGAATGTAAGAATAAAACTTTGTTACTTAAATCAATTAGTCAACCTTCTTCAAGTTTCTACTGAAAAGTTTTTATGTGGAAATATATTCATAGACTGTTTGTTACTCCCTATAAAATCTCTAAGTATAGTAAAATGACTTATTCAGATTGTTAGAGATGTAGTAACATTATAAAAGCTGATTGGATGTACATGTTTATGTATAGTGATAAAATTAAATGTATAATGCTAAGAGATAAGTATGTTTTTGAAGGGGTTATAGTCTGACAATTGTTCTTTAACTTGATCAATAATACTAATGAATGCTGCACTTCCTTAACTGTAAAAGACAAACAACAAAATATCTTCTGGATTTTACTGACTGTAACTAGAAAAATTATTATGAAAAATTGGAAATTGAACTCAGTTCCTGCATTCAAAGATTTTTTAATGTAACAACAATATTGTATAAAACCAAAAAAAGTGATCAGAAAAAGATCTATAAATCATACTAAGACATTCAGTAGTTGGGATAGCCTGAAATGTTGCTATTGAAATACCAAGACTCTTAATGATTTAATTGCATAAGATTACATTGATGATTACAGTTTATAAATAATGTACTTCCTATTTTTTCTTTTAAGATGAACAAAGCCTGTTTGAAAATAAGTACAGTGCCTCCACAGAGTTGTTATTTAAACAATCTCTGCATAAATAAAAATAAGATTTCAGTAATACATTTACCTGGTTGTTTGGTCCACCCAATATCTTTAGTAGGTTAAAGGGGGAGGACAGTGAAAAAAATAATACCTGTCTGTGAAATTTGCATGAGTCAAGTTCCAGAAACCTGTTTTCTCTCTCTTTCACTTGCAATGTGTACAGAGTACTATTTTAATGTAATAATAGTACAAATGAATACAGTTTCAGCAGCACAGTTATTTCGAGACAAAAAAAAAATACCAAGTGGTGTACCAAGAAAAACATCTGAGTACTTGTGAACATGCAAGGATTACTTTTTTATATATTATTTTTTAACTTTGTCATTCATATTATCACTCTCATTTAAAATGACTACTGCCCAATATACTTTGGTTTGAATCGTTGGCTTATAATTCAATATTTCAAAGATTTCTAAAAAGACCACCTTTTTAGACTTGCTTCTGATTAACTTGACATACATGTTATTTTATTTTACTTCTTTAAATTGTGCATCTCATTCCTTGTGTTTTAATGTTTTGTTACTTTTGTTAATTAATAGTAATGATGCACTTTATTAAACTTAATCTTGACAATGTGGTCTCCAGTAGCAAATTCATAATTAAGAGGTCTGCATTATTCTCAGTCACAATCATATGTGCCAGGATTCCTGAACAGCCCAGCTGTGACCAGTATGACTTCAGGAAGAAAGGGTCTATTAATACTCCTATGGGAAACAAAGTTTCGGATACTCATTAGGTGTAATGAGAAAATACTTCATTATTGGCTAATTTGCATGTCACTGAATCTCTTTGTAATTCAAGTGCAGAAATGAGGAAATACCTCATTATTGGCTAATTTGCATGTCTCTGATGCTCTTGGTGATTATGGTGTAGTAATAAGGAAAGACCTCATTAATGGCTTATTTGCATGTCTCCGAATCTTAGGGTGATTACAGTGCAGTAATGAGGAAAGATCTCATTATTGACTTGCTTGCTTCTGAAGCTCTCTGTAATTAAAGTGCAGTAAGCAGGAAATATCTCAATATTGGCTTATTTGGATGTCTCTGAATCTCTTCCGTTTACTGCATGATCTAAGAATCATTTTGCTCTGATAATCAATACTGTCAGCTCATGTATTGTGTTGAAACAGAAACCCCCTATCATTCACTCCACCACAACCACACACACACACACACACACACAAAACCATAGCTCTTAACTGTCCCTGAATGAACAGAATGCCACTGATATTGTCTCTTATTTTTCACCATCACCCATAAATCATGAAAAATTATAATCAGTCAGTAATGCCAGACATTAGAGTGTCATTGTTTTTATTGTTCAGAAAATGCCTTGTGATGTAAGATCTGTAGCTCTATTAACTTTTAAGTGGATTTGAGTAATATTAAAAAAGACTTCCTGGTGTCATGTAATGAACCTACTGACTTTGTCTGGAAGCATTGAACATGGCCATCATAAGTCATGGACCATTACAGTCAGTCAATGAAGCCAGAGTTTCATACCTCTTAGTGTCCTTAATATGTCACATGCTGCAAAAGTTGTATTCTTTTCACTTTATAAGTGGGTCAGGGTAATATTAATAAGTGCTCCTGGTGTCTACTGTCCCCCTCTAGTATTGCAGGCTTTGCTCATTATTCAAGGGGGAATGCATGGTAATCATACCCCCCCCACACACACACACACACACACACACACACACACACACACACACACACACACACATACACAAGCAAGCAAGGATGCTCATAAGCACACACATAAGCACACACACACACACACACACACACACACACACACACACACACACACACACACACACACACACAAGCATGCACACACACACACACACACACACACACACACACACACACACACACACACACACACACACACACACACACACACACACACACACACACACACACACACACACACACACACACACCAAACATCGAATACACCTATCTTTCCTATTCCATTGCTAACCCCCTACTATGACCATCCAGACACACACACACACACACACACACACACACACACACACACACACACACACACACACACACACACACACACACACACACACACACACACACACACACACACACACACGCACACACACTTGCACACAGATATACCCACAAGAGACCATTCATACATCTGCATTCATTCACAAAAGCAGTCATACATTTGCACAGACATGCACACATACCTCAATACTACCTCTTCACTAAACTTCTTACCACTTACTTCTAATGTAATCTCACCAACTAATTGAAAGTAATGGTGGAACATGAGCTTTTGGCTATATTGATTAACCCAGCTTCTGGTGCTGATTTACGCAGCTGAGCAATTCTATGGATAACTCAGCTGAATAAACCACTTACTGCATGCATTTGCAGGGTCAACACACCACTCACTGCCATATGCTTCACTGCTGAAGTGTCTCATTTACATTTGCCATAGGCCACAGAGGGAGCCCACCATGGTACGGCACCTCATTGAGATATGTCCTGCAATAGAGCTATCATTGAATCAAAAATGTCTACCACCAATAGTAAAGAGGAGATATTACTGGCAGTTAAGTTTCTGAATACCAGGTATGGACTGCTTCCTGATAAATCTTGTTTGTTTATCATGTGACAGTATTTGTAAATTGAGGTATATATATATATATATATATATATATATATATAGAAAATTATGGCTATGTACTGGGAGGAGGAGTCCTATGAAACAGGAGTTGTAATGTGCAGTAAGAAAAGAATGGAGCCATGAAATGGGTATGTGGTGCCACAGGGGGGGACCACTAATGGAGGTGCCATTATGACCTTAAGATAAGGTTCTCTCACCTAGGGCCAGCCCAAGCAATACTCATGGAGGATCTGAATCAGCTAGGAGTAGAGTGGGAAAAGTCAAATTTTATGGTGGTGAAAGAGTAATAGTTGATTGAGGTCTTGTGCCATGAATTGTTCAGCCAGTTAATGTATGATTTTTCTATGTAGGCTACAATTCTGGAGTTGGCTATAACTAAAGGAATGTAGGCCATGGATGTAGGGGTGAAGTCTCCATTAGCAATCAATGGTTATGCAGCAGCATGGTTTATGCAGAGAAGAGTAAAAATACAAAGATGACGGTGTGAGAGTGCATTATGCTGCAGTGGTGAAGAGGGTCAGGGATGGGTTAAGAGGTTGTGCGTAAACAGATGAAGTAAAAATGCTATGGGAAAGGACTAAAGATAGAAATGGACTACACAGGACTGTAGATAAATGTGCAGAGGAGAGGTAGATAGGCAAAAAGAGAACAAGGCTAACGTGCCTGTAGAGAAACGTGAGGCTAGCAATGAGGTCAAAAGATAAGTCTTACAAGAAGTAGAAAGAAGAGATTTTGCAGATATTGAAGGCACAGCATACCAAGGCTAGCAGAAGTACAGCAAAGGTGGAGAGGACAACGGTGAAAAGCATTTGGCACAAGGGGCCTGGATGAGGAACCTGGTCTTTTCTAGGCGTGTAGCAGAAAGGAAGAAGTGAGGAATTGGCCTAGCCATGCAAAACAAATATGGAAGGGAGGTCCAAGAAGACCTGAAGGAAAACAGAGGTGCTGAATGAATACCTTTTTCAGTCTTCACAAAAAAAAACATGTGGACAAGGCCAAATGGATGAGGCTGACAAGGATGACCATTCAAAAGGCATGAGGACTGAGAGGAAGGAAGTAGAGAGGAAATTGGCTGTCTTAGAAAGTATAAAGAATAAGGACTCAATGGACTACCCCTAAGAATCCTCAAGAATATGATCAGAGTGCTTGATGACCCCTTATAGAGGCCATCAGATAACTTGATCATTGCACAAGTGCTTGATGACTGCAGGATTGTTATTGTGGTACCCTGTACAAGGGGGAATCATAATAATCTGGGGATTGGAAGACCTGTTAGCATAACAGCAGTAGCAGTAAAATATTGAAAACAATCCTGACTGAAAGCTTGGTAGCATTTTTAGGCCAGAACAGCCTCTAAGGCTTTAACCAAAATGGGTTAATGACCAGAAAGAGCTGTCAGTCAAACCTGATTCAAGTATATGAGTGAGTCAAAAGTGTATTCAACAGGGGGAGTACCAATACTCTTGTTCTATTTGGTCTTTAGCAACACCTTTGAGTTAGTTGCACATATGCAGCTGACAAGAGGTGACTGAGTAAGACTAAGACTGAGGAAGTATATTACTGCATGATTGAGAAGTAGGGCACAGCTTTGTGGTGAGAGGGAAATGTCAGGGGTAAGAAACGTGGCTAGAGGAGCAAAGCAGTGGTCATCCCTGGGTGTAGTTCTCTTCACTGTTTTGGACTCAGCTGCATCTGAGGCAGGAACAATCAGGATGAACTACTGCATTAGCAGAGGATTAGGCTGAGTGTCTAAGGAAAGATTTGGAAAACTGACAAAGTGGTCTAAAAGGTGAAGGTTGAGATACATTGAAAGCTATTGCATAGTGCTGTGTGTGTGTCACAGCAACTCAGATATAAAGTAATAAGCTTAAGTAGTAAAACTGATGACAGCAGTGCCTAAGAATGACCAGTTAGTGTTGATCACACATGGACTAGGCCACCAGGAAATGAATGGGAGGGCAGTGGCAGTAGGGAATACAGTGCTGAGGTACATCCTTGGGAGGGGGAGTACAGATGCAAAGAGGTAAGACTCTTTCTCTACAGGTTCTAGGTTAGGCCACACCCTAGAAATATGTGCAGTTCTGAAAGCCGTATAAGGAAACAGACATTAGGCTGTTCAAAGGAGCCTAAAGGAAAGCCAAGAGAAGGTTAGGTAGAATAGATGAGAAATAGATAGGGAAAGAGACAAAAACAGTTAGATCTTTTCTCATTACAGACCAGAAAAGACAGGTAAGACATGACATTAATGCATAAGAGCATATCAGGAGATAAGATGAGGTAATCTAAAACATGAAGAATGGAGGATAGGGTGCAGGAATCAATTTGTATGGACTAACTTCTCCCAACATCTCCAAAGTACATCTTCAGAGAGAGTGGTCCAATACAATGAATTACTGGAATGGGTAGAAGAGACAGAACTTAAAAAGGGCTTAGAGAGGTCATGTGATAGATAGTGAAAGGGTAAGGAAGAAGTTAGAGACAGAGGAGAGGTACTGGAATATTCACATAAAGGAGAGACTAGATGGGCTAATTGCCTCTTTCTACCATGAACATATAATTAAATAGTCGAGTTATTTTTTGAAAGGTACATATAACTTAGTGCTTAGAAGATACAGACACTGTGGACAGAAACTATATTCTGATTCATAGATTCATATAGTTTACAAGTCATACTTAGTCCATGGACCACACTCACTTTGCCAATACCTACCCTCATAAGGCACCTGATACCTTTAGAAGGGCAAAACATCTCAGGCCAAGAATGCATTTATGGGCATCCATCCAATCATCAAGATTTGCAGTTTTAAATCTAATGAATGTGTGGCAAAGGGAAATACTGCCAGCCCATCTATCTGAAATTTTGTAAATGATTCTATGTCATTTGTGAATATTGATATGATTTATACAGAAGTGTGTGTAAAGAACTGAGCTAAAATGTAACCACCGCATGCCCTATTGGAATAGAACAGGAATGTACTTGCACTATTGTGACTGTTTAGATGTATATGTTTAATGGAAAGTGGAACACAGAAGGTTAACTTGCAAAACTTCAAGAAAATAGTTGAAATTAAATTGTTTTTATAATTACTGGGCCATAAACAAAATATATCTCTCAGTTTCAGTGCAGTAGCAGACACAATGTCTAGAGCGAGAAGTTTTTTTTGTATTGTCTTGAAAGAGAAGTAATTAGATTTGAGATGTAGAAGTGTTTTATTGTTTTATGACTTCCAGGATCTACAAACATCTGAGAGATATGTATTTTTCAGAGAGATGCTAAATTTTGTTAGTTTCTGACAATGGGGGTTTAGCTTGGGAACTGAAAGTTATGTGACAAAAAGTGATGGCATTCAAGCTAACCCAGTAGTAATACTTGATGTTAATTTAAGAACTCTCTCAGAGAGAGACTGTTAATTTTATATCTGTCTTTTGAACTGATGACAACATCCACTCATAATCATCTTCTGCACTTGCCTTACTGTAATTAAGTTTTCAGGGGATAGTAACTCTTTTAGATTCAGATAGGAATATAGTAAAGTCTAGCTTAGATGTTTTCTTTATTTATTTGAGACTGTCCTGCAATGTTGTTTTAAATATTTCCTCTGATTTTGAACTCTGATGTAACTGATTGCTTACTGAGTATTGTCTTTTTTCTTGCATTATTTATTATTAAATATATTTAAAGCTTTTAATTGTGGCTGGTCTGCTAAGAGATATTTGAGCTCTTAGAGTACTTGCATATATATATGGTGGCACTCTACAGGCCACTCCTAAATAGCCTTGCTCTTGGTCAGACTACCATTTGGATTAATAGTAACATTACACAGGAAAATTGGACACCCTTTATTAAGGGCCTTAAAGTAGCTGATATGAGTTGCCTGGTGGCAGTTGGAACTACCTTATAGTCTGAGCAAAAGTGGAGCATAGCTAGTAAACCTGTGCCAGCCTTTCTCAGGTGTGTGTGTTTGTATATAAATCAAATCCCAAGGAGTGTGTGCATCAGCACTGGTTGAACAGAGAGGGTACTGGAGGTCTTAGCTTGGCCACTCAACTGAGATCTCAACTCTGTAGCTGTGCCAGTGGGAAGTCTTATTGGGGGTCTGGAGAAAGATAGAGAAACCTGCCAAACATACTGACTGTGATCTATTCATGCTTGTAAGGGAAATTGCACTTTACTGTGTGTGTACTTTTCATCCTTCCAGTGTGTACATTCCCCACTGTCTCCAGTGAAGAGGATTGAGGCTCCTTGATTACTTGGCCAGTGCAGGGGCATCACAGGAAGATTATTTCAGAGATGGAGGAAGTAAGGAGTGATAAATCTGTCTCTCCTACATGCCTTATTTATTTGTTGATGGAGATTCAGGTATTTAGTCTGTCTGTGGAGCCATTTGTTTTGTGGATGTGTAAGAGATCATGGATGGTTGGGTCTTTATCAACAAGATCAAGGCACAAGTAACCAATCAAGAGTCTGTAAAAGACATTGTGCAGGGCTAAAGCTTCAAAACTGTCCTGGTAGTGGATAGTCTTTATTCAGTGATCTTTCTAGTTAGCAACCTCTGTGGTCTTTCTAGCTGTGAGATGCATTTCATTGAAATGTGCCACTAGATTCATTATGCTAGAAATGTAATACAAACTGACTTGGCTAAAATACAATATTTATTACAGTTAACAATACAAATGTCTTCATCTGCCTTTTAAAAAGTATGGTACTTAAAGTTACTACAAATATTATGTGTACTGTAGCCAACTTTATATAAAAGCATATTAGACAGTGTATCATTCAGTACGCAGATGACTCTTCCTAATATGTTCAGCTCCCTCCCAACCAGAACTCCTACAAACAACATAACAATCTTTCCAAGACATTGAAAAATACCTCTCTGACTCTCAACTCCTGCTCAGTCCAAATAAAACAAAGCTTATACTCTTCACTAATAGCAAAGTCCCTGGTAACTCACCCCCTTCACCATCTACTCAGCCAATAAAATTAAATTTGAACCTGTCTGGCACACCAAACTCCTTGGAGTCACAACTGACAACAACCTAAAATTTGACAAACTCCTTTCTCTAACTATCAAAAAGGTTCACATTAAGCTAGGCACACTATATAAAGTCAAGCCATACCTTACTGAGGCCACTAGACATTCCATAGCTAGGACTCATCTACTCTCTACTCTTCTATATGCCTCACCAATATTCACTAATCTCAGAAAATTAGATTTAAACAAATTGGACTCCTGCTCTAACAAAATCACAAGATTCACCACTAATCTCCCTTACAGTTCACATCATTGCACAGCACTTCATAAACTAAATTGGATTGAACTACCCAAACTCCTATCCCTCAACCAACTAATTTTCATTCATTCCGGCTTCCACCATCCAAGCAACTGTCCAGCACTCTAGAACTTGCTGCAGCCCTACTCAAATGGGAGGCCACTAAGATACTCCAACAAGCTACTACTGAAAGTAAATAAATCTAATAATTGTTATGGTAACTATTCTCCCACCAAATATCTAAGTCCTTGAATTCTATGCCTCAGACAATACTAAATTCTGGCAGCAGACCCACATTCAAACTACTGCTTAAGGAACACCTAACCAAAAACTGGCTTTGTTCCTGTATTAATCCAGGCTGATCATTCTGTCCTTCTTGGTCTTACAACCAAAATATATCTTCCCTTACTAAATTCTAACATTTAAACTATCCTTTCTCTCACAGAATTGCAATTTCTCATTACCGATCTCAGGCTCACCGATCTCAAGCTCACTAATGCTCCTATTTTTATCTACCTATCTCAAACTTCCTACAGTTTCATCATATTCCTGCCTTCTTCTGCTTCACCTCAGTATTGCCTCAGCTATCACTGTCTAGAACAAGTAACACTAGCATAGTAACAATCAGACATATTCTTGTTCATAGACCATACATGTATCTCATAAATATTTACCACTAAAACCATGATATTGATCCACTGATCAGACATTTCTCTATGATGGCACAAACTATTTCATGTTAGTTTATTTGTTAGCTGTCTTTTTTTTTCAATTTATATTACTCTGTCTTTTTTTGTTGTTTATGTATAAACTATTTACTACCTATATTTACCAAAGTTATGTATTCTTGATTGTTATCGATTTCTTGTTTTTTTTTGTAATGTGTTTTTGTAATGGAGCTTTTCTCCCCAGGCCTCTACTGAAAAAGGGCAACTGGTCCAGTCAGATATCCCTGGTAAACAAATGTAAAATAAATAAAATAAATAAATTATGAGCATACTGGCTGATATTGTTCTCTGTAGCTTCCATGTCAGATAAATCACGAACTCTTCTTCTTTGTTCGTATTGATTGTAGAACTTTACAATAAATACTGCTAATAAGAACTTCAAAGTACACTTTATGGCCAGAGTCTTATTTTGTCCCAAAACATCAATAATACTTGTTTAGGAGGATTTATATAAAAATACACAGACAAACCCTACACAGGAATTTTGAGGATATGTTTAAAGGTGTGTTAATCTTCAGAACTGAAATCAGTTGCTCAATGTTTTCATTATGAATATAACTTGTAATACTGAGTATATGTATCACCCTAATTCTTAATTTTACATTTTTTGCTGCCATGACCTTTAACAAGAAATCATAAACCAGTTCACTTGTCATGTAATGTCATTATCTTTTTAAGTAAAAAAAAGAACAGACT
Organism: Protopterus annectens; assembly: GCF_019279795.1. Lineage (NCBI taxonomy): Eukaryota > Metazoa > Chordata > Ceratodontiformes > Protopteridae > Protopterus > Protopterus annectens. The sequence goes on from NC_056731.1 coordinate 1,173,021,966, forward strand.
GTAATGCTATCTTCAAAAATCTAATAAGCTTGCAGCAGCTTTATAAAACATGAGAACTGATCAATGAATTTATTATAATTTGATCCTCAAAATAGCAGAAGACAAAACGAAAAACAATGTTTTGGAACTCAAATGTCTAGAAATGCTTAAGATGAGCTGTTTTGCAAGTGTTTCACAATATTTTATTAAGTTTTACAGAATTAAAAACCATACTACATGCATTTTTTAACTGGTCCAAATCATTGATAGTATAAAGGGGAATATTCAGAGATTGAATCTCTGATACCTTCAGAGAGAAAGAGCCTGCTACCTCTTCTCTAAGTAATATCTGACATCTGTGTAATCCTAGATTGTAAATAAGTAGAACTGCAAGTGTATGTTTATGTGAGGTTAAGACACAGATTCAGATTAAAGGTATATTCTGTACAAAGCTTCTGTACATGATTCATGGCCATGTGGTTCAGAGGCAGTGACACAGCAATTTAACCCACAGTTAGTAACTCTCACAAGTGATTAACGTGCAAGTCAGTGTGCCACATAACAGTAGGCTGCACAACAGGCTCACCCACAGGTGTGTCAGAGTGTGAACTGAAGTATGATATATAAGTAAATCAGTACATGTGATATGCAGTGGATGAAAGGTATGCATAAGAATGTTACAGTGGTTCAGAGAAAAGATATGCCCTAAAGAGCAGTGAGTAACACTGCTCATGAAGTAATGAGCAGAATTATTGTGCATATAAATGACATCATACTAGTCATCAACAGCAACACTACCTGCCTAGGCGTCACTCTCATGACAGATTTTCAGTTCATTTCATGTGTGCTATCAGTATAAGGTGGATGAGCTGTGTGCTTTATCTGTGCCATTTGCTGCAGGAAGTTTGTTCACCTAACTTAGTAAATAGTTTTGCTTGTGGTGTATGTATCACCAGCTATAGCAAAAGGACATAGGGGAATCCACCGCCAACAGTAGAGCTGTAACCAGTCGTGTTCCACAGGGATCAGTCCTGCGATCTCTAATTGTTTGGATTCTATTTCTCCAAAGTACAAGCAAAAACTAAAGGTCTGTGGCTGGCAAAGCTGGCCAATGACTTCAAACTGGGAGTGGTCATAGAATCTCTAAATGATGTCAACATCCTACAAGAGGGTCTTAAACAAATGATTGGTGCCAAAGTCATGGTCTCAAACACAATGCAAAAAATGTATTATCATCACTTTCAGTAAGAGCAATGTATGTACCTTTGCAAGCACCTGCAGCAATTGGAAAAACCACAAAGGTTCCTCACAAGTAAAATTAAAGGTCTTCATCATCTGTCTTGTGTGGATTGTCTGAAGTCACTACCACTTTACGCTGTTTCATGCAGACTACTCAGACGCGATCTCTGCTTTGCATATAAGGCAATCTCTGACCCTGCTTTACTGGAAATGCTGCATATCCACAAGTCAAATGGTACATGGGTTACTCGGTCTAAAGACCTTAACCTGGTATGTGACATTAGTAGAACCTGCTGGAGGGACAGATTTGTCTCCCAGTGGTTACCATACCTTTGGAACAGACTCCCTCTTCATGTCAGATAGAACATCTCATTGGTCCTCTTCAAACTCAGTCTGGAAGATTGGATGGGTAACTACAAATTAACCCCAGAGGTTCCTCCTGTGTCTCTCTTGGACAGGGGGCAATAGGTGCTGATAGTAGAAATAAGGGTAGAACTTGACTAGGCTGGTAAAGGCCCTAAGGCCATAAGCCTAGTAACTTGCTATGATCCTATGACAGCCTATATTATATGAACTGCCAACAGCAGTTCTGTGAAAATCCCACATTAATGTACCTTGTCTGTCCTTAGTAAGTGAACCAAACACTATGTTAGACTAATGGCAATATGCATCTGTGGCACAGATCGCTGACTACACCCCAGGCACCCTGCTCTGCCTGAGGTCCAAAGGAGATACCTGGTGGCGAAAGTGGTCCAAGTCTCAATGTAGGAGCAGTACCTGAGGAATATACCTTAGAACTCCATTCATCAAAAGCAAAACAAAGGATAATAGCTATCTATATACTGCATCTAGCAAGTATTGTGCTGTGTCTGCCAGTCAAGGAGGAGGATTTAGAAGCAAGACAAAAATCTCCAAATTTCCAATGATAGCTGATGATGATGGATGATAGCTATGATACTGTCTTTCTCCCTCCTTCCTCACTGATATCAATGGATGCAGTGACATGAAAAGAACAACTGAGCCAATAGATGAATGGGCTTACTGTTCATATTGTGATTAAAGGGCCAAAATAGATAAAAATGTAAGCAGATAGGTGCAGTTAGTCAGTCCAGCTGGTTAATGAACCCATGTTCATGAAATTACAATCTTAGCTGGTAAATTTAGAGTTAACTTTACTCAACCCACAGATATAACTTTTCCAGAAATTCAACAGTCTCACTTGCCCTCTATAATTACCATGGTACAATTGCTGTCAGACTTCTCAAAATTGAAGAACGCCTTATCCATGGACTATGATTATCTGCACCAAATATGGCCTATCTGAACTCCTACTTGACCTCTTCAGTCTAAGTCTCAGCACTGGTTACATTCCCAAAGACTTCAAAGCATCCATTATAATGTCATTAGAAAAGGTGGCCCGATCAAATACACTGGCAACTATATATTCATTGGTCTGCATACCTCCCAACCTCTCATAGCAATAAATGTGGACAAAGCCATAAATAATGGGGGGACAAAGGGCCAAAAATAGCGACAGATTCTAATATTAGTTTTAAAACCTAGAAAATTGATAGAATAATAGGTTTTACTGAAGCATGACTTTTCTGAAGAGCATGAAGTTTGAAACTCATTATTTCATCTGAAATTATCTGTCTGTCATTGTTGTCTGACTTCAATCTGCAATGACATACCAGTGATTTGCCAGAAAACCTAAATTTTATGAGAAAAAGTTAAAAGACATGAGACAAAAACTGGACATTCTGCAAAAATCAGGACAGTTGAAAGGTCTGATTAGCCTCATATGTAAAGCTATAGCATGTATAATCCCAGACCTCGGGCATTAAAAATTCTATTAACTCTCATCAATTTGACTTTGCCAAATGCAAGTCCTGCTTTTTTAGCCTTGTTACTGTCCTTGAAAAAGTTACCATGACAGTGGATAGTAGTTCTATAGTGCACACAGCATATCTGGACCTGGCCAAGTCCTTTGATGCTAATACCCATGCAAGGACTATTGACAGACTTGTAGATCTGAATATAAATTCTCACATTATGTGTTGCATAAATAGGTTCATAGTTTGTAAAAATTCTGTATGGACCAGGAGACCATCTGGAACACAGATTCTGGGATTAGTAATTACACCATCTGTTCCATTCAGAAAGGTAGCTAGGGTGGGATGTGAGGGGCAATTGTCCTAAGGTCAAAGTGGGGGAGTGGATGTATTAAGTGTAATAACTAAATCAGGTTATTGGAGTAAACTTGTTTTTTCTTCAGTGAAAGAACTACCTGGGAGAACTACATGGATGTAACTCTAATAATCTGATCACTAGAATATAACCAGCAGGTAATAAAAGATTTATACCATTTATTTTCATGAATGAGCAAGTCACATTTTTATAAATGAAAACCAATGAGTTATACTCTATTTCTGGTTTTATGTATGCTGTAAATGCCTTAGTCAAAAATGCAGAATTCCTTGATGAGAATCTTTAAGAATTAGTTTAATTACCTTCATTGCCTTAGTTTTAGTTATTAATGTATGAGTTCTAAATTTCAGAGTATTACATACAGTAATTCCCTGATTCTTAGTTATCATGAATATTAAGATCCATAACTCCCAAACAAGACATAACCTGCAATATGGGCTTATCAAAACACAAAATACCACATTTTAACCATATTTATCTTCAGTCTGTGAGTAGTTGACCAGGTAAATACTTGTTCCAGTTCTCTGAATTTGTGTGTATCAGCCTCACTGGTCACAAAAGTCTATATTTACATATCATAGATGCATTTAGACACTAGATAGGTGTGCAATGAAGAAAAGTAATAATAAAAAAAAAACATGTAAATAGTATCAGGCCCAGTATTTTTATTTATTTTTATTTTACATTTGTTGACCGGGCTAGTCTAGCTGGATATATGTCCATTTTCAGTAGAGGCCCGGGAAGAAAAGCTCCACGAGGTTAAGTACAATAGAACAAGACAAAGACAAAGATAGGTACAGCATCATTAATGCTAAAGACAGGGCAATTGAAAAGTGGTAGTACATGAAAATATTCAAATACATAGAAAATACACTAATCATATAAAGTGGAAAAATACACTTTTTTTTTTTTTTTTTTTTTTTTTTTTTTTGTTGCAACACACAGTGAAATATATCCATGTTAATGAGAGGCATAGATTATAGGAAGTTTGGTGGAAGAAAAAGGTAAGGGAGGTGGAAAAATAGTTAATCAGGGTTAGTGCAAGAGCATAGCCAGTGTTTGTTGAGATAAATTTTTAGCTGTGTTTTAAAAAGCGGAAGAGAGGACAAAGAAAGGATTTCTGAGGGAAGTTTATTCCATATTTTGCCAATTGAGTTGGAAAAGAGACAGTCACCTGCAGAATTATTGGGTTTGGTTATATTTATCCATAGTTTGTTGGAAGAGCGTAAATGTTTCAGGTTATTGTATGGTGAGATGAGGCTAGAGAGTATAGGTGTTTTGGTTGGTTGGTATAGGATCTTATGAGTTGTTGCAGTGTAAGTAGGTTCTGAAATTCAAGCCATCCAAGATTTCTTAGGTTCAGACAGTGGTGGGTTTTGTAAGGGGATCCTGTGGCAAATCGAGCAATATTATGGAAAGATGTTGCTAATTTATTGAGGTTGTTTTTGGAGAGATTAGTTTATATGGGGGAAGCATATAGAAGGGAAGAAATCAGGTGTGATCTGGCTAAGGTGGTCCTTGCTTCAGGTGAAAGGAAGGGTTTTATTCTATAAAGGGATCCAATTTTTTTATTAACTAATTTTATTGTGTTATTGATGTGAGTGTCAAAGGTGAGATTGATATAACACAGGAAGTTCAAATGCTCGGCAGCGAATTATACCACAGCATACACAGCAGTCACAGCAACTCACTTTCTTCCACGCTGTACAGATAAATGCTTTCCACAGCTATAATGTGAAAAGTTGCGAACAGCAATACACCACGAAAATGACCAGTACACCTTCACATCCACTGAATATTCACCAAACCAATACATGAAACGAATGTTTACCCGGGTTTCGTCCGTTATGACGAACTTCTTCAGAATCAAAGGTGAGATTATTGTCTAATCTATCTCTTATATCTATTATAGTCTATTACCTAATAGTTTGGTTGTTGAGTCAGGAGAGATGAGAGTGCTATCCATGGCAGAAATAGTGAAGTTTAGTGGGGTAGATCTGCGGGAAGGTGAGAATAATAGTAATTTGGTTTTCTTAGGATTAAGGAGTAGGCAGCGATTAGAGAACCATTGTTCAGCAGTGGTAAAAGCTTTTTGAGTGATTGACTGTAGTTCAGTTTGTGACTTAGCCGTGCAGATAATAATAGAATCGTCTGCATATTGTATGCAGGTTGTATGTGGGATAGCTACTTGGAGGTCGTTAATAAAGATGGAAAATAGAAGAGGGCCTAAGATAGAGCTTTGAGGTACTCCTAGAGAGGTAGGGAGGAGGTTGGATAGTGCATTTTTCCAAAGAACTGCTTGTTGGCGGTCTTCTAGGTAGGATGTAAACCATGTTAATGAAAGAGGATCAAGTGAGAGAGATTTTAGTATGTGCAGAAGAAGTTTGTGGTTTACAATGTCAAAAGCTTTTGATAAGTCTATGAAGATAGAGGATGAAAGGTAATTATTGTTACGGTTGAAGTTAATGGAGTTGGTAAAGGAGAGAAGAGCAGTGGTAGTACTGTGGGAGGGTCTAAAACCATGCTGACAGTTTGCAAGTAGGTTGTTTTTCAGAAGGTGATTCAGTAGTTGCTTGTGGATACATTTTACCATGATTTTAGCTATTGGAGATAGGAGAGCTATAGGACGAAAGTTAGAGAAGTCATTAGACTTACCACCTTTGTGAAGTGGGATGATGTGAGATATTTTCCAGATAGAGGGGAAAATACCTTCGATTAAGGATCTATTTATCAGAATAGAGATGGGGTAGGCAATAGCTTTGGCAGATATTTTCAAGAATTCAGCAGGAAGCTTGTCTGCAGAAGGAGTAGATGGTTTTAGTTTTTGGAGCAATGATAAGACATAGGAGGTAGGTATGGGTTGAAGGTGAAAGGAAGGAGGGTGATTTAAGGAAGGTGAGAGTAGCTTAGAGGTGTCAGGAGAGAGATGACTGGCTAGAGTTTGAATAGTATTAGTAAAGAATAAGTTAAAGTTGTTAGCTGTTTGTATGAGATTCTCTGGGTTGCAGTCCTGTGGGTTAGGTGTGATAGACTGGCCAGGGGATAAGAGATTATTGATGCTGGTCCAGAATTTTTTTGGGTCCTTTTTGGTGGTTTGTTGTAATTGAAGGTAATAGTTCCTTTTGTCTAGAAGGATAGCTTTTTTAGTACTGTTTCTAAGTTCTTTGAAGTTTTGGTGGTCAGTTACATTTTTAGTGGTACGCCATTTAGACCACAATTTATCTCTGAAGATAATTTTTTGCTTGGTGTTATTGGTTTGCCAGGGTGCTGCTTTAGCTTTGGTTCTGATGGTGTGACTTGTGGCATAATGATCCAGGATAGATAAGAATGTGGAATTAAAATATTCTACAGTTTCATTAAGAGGGAGATTTTTTAGAGGGGACCAGTTACATTGAGATAATACAGCTATAAATGTGTCAGGGTTAAAATGTTTTTTTGAACGTAGTGTTCTATATGTGGTAGGTAGTCTTAGGTTGGTTCTATGCCTAGTAACATAAATAAGTGAGTGGTTACTTAGGGCATCAGGGAGAGTACCTGATTGATAGGTTTGTTGAGGAGTATTTGTAAGTATCCAGTCTAAGATGGATTCTTTATTGCTAGTTTTATTAGTTCTGGTAGGACTATTTATTAGTTGTGTAAAGCCATGAAGGTTAATATGGGAGGTAGGGTTTGAAGTATTGCAGGAAAGCCAATCAATGTTGAAATCACCTAGGACTATTGTTTCTTGAGGGAGGGAGTTTGCAAGTGAGCTGAGGATACATTCTAGTGTATTGATGTTGTTACCTGGGGGAAGGTAGATACATGTAATGTATAAGGCTTTTGTACTGTTGATTTGAAGTTTAGAGCTATGAATTTCAGCATGATTATCAGGGATAAGTGTATGATCTAAAATACTAATTTGCAAATGTGCTTTATAGAGAATTGCAACACCTCCACCCTTTTTTGAAGTTACGATCTAGTCTAAGAATATTATACCCAGGTGGGGTGATTTCATTGTCTTTGATTGTTGGCTTTAGCCATGTTTTGGTTAGACATAAGATATCGAATTGTTGGGTTTCTAGAAGGGCATGAACTTGAGTGGTTTTATTACAAATACTCTGTATGTTCAGATGAGCAATATAGAGAGAGTTTGTAGATTTAGTGGGTGAAGTGGAAGTAGAATTGTCTTGTTTATTGTGGTGCTTAGAACTGGTATGATGTGGCCCTGGGTTAGGATTGATATCTCCATCCATCAATAAGTGAAGGAGTCTATAGTCTTTTGAGTGGAGAAGTTTTTGAAAGGAGTCTAGGAGTTTCCGAGATTTTGGTTTGCTTAACTTTAAATGTTCTAGTCTGTGGTATTTAGCTAGAAGGTATTTGGGTTGAGTAGTTTGGTTAGAGAAGGTAGGAGTCACAGATGATATAGGTGAAGAGGTATGTTTGGGTAAATAAGGAAGGGTGGAGTAGAGTGGGTATTCATAAAAGGTTAAGAGGTAGGTAGCGATGAGGCAGGAGGTAAATAAAATTAAGATAAGTGGTTTTAGTTGTGAGGGGATAGATGTTCCCATTTTTGAGGAGTTGAGGTTTGTTGGAGGTAAAAGGGTAGGTTATAGCTGTGGTAAAGGAGGAGTCTCTCTGTTGAAGTGAGGAGGTAGGATGAAGGTAAAGTTAATTAATGGGTGTGTTAAGAATTATAACTATTTAGGTGATTGGATGATAGTTATGGATGTGATTGGGTGGTTAAGATATGGGTGTGGTCATTAGTGCAATTTAAGTAGGAGCTCTGGGGATGGGTGGGATTTGGGGGTAGGGTAGGGGAGCGGAGTGAGCCCAAAGGGCGAACGGAGCGGGTAGAGACAAAAGAGTGTAGAAGCAAGGAAGACAATCAGAAAAGTGAGAGTGAACAGCAGGTGAGTGAGGAGTTAGAGAATGTAGAAGCAATTTACCAGGGGAATGTAGGGTGCTTCTAGGCAAGATTAATTTATCAGGGTAGTGTAAGGTACAAATGCAAATAAGAAAAGTAGGATTGAGTTAGTTAACGCTGTTAAGAGGGTAGGAAGATGTAGATAATGACAGAGTGGGGATGAGGCTAGAGAAAAGACAAAAGAGTGAAGTGAGATAGGAGGTTAAGTAATGAGGCCTTTGTGTAGAGATACTGAGCAGTAGGGGTAAGGCGCCACCTAGTGGCCAGGAAATAGATTGCTACAGATCCTTTGTATTGGAGGGGGTAGGCTACAGGCCAGAGGAGGTAGGGAGATGTAAGACACCCAGGTAAGTAGAGCACGTCAAGGAGTAAATTAGGTGGAAACTTCAGGAGAGAGAAGAAGTTTAGTAGGTTATAGGCTGCTGGCTATCTGTAAAGGGAGACTTGGCTGATATAACAGGCTCTTTAGCTATAAGTAATGGTAAAAAGTCAGGTATTGTCCAATCCATGAGGGACCCTGGTCTGAACAGCCTCTTAGTCTGTTAGAAAATCATTAATATTTGCCTTCTGATAGCTATCTTTTAGCAAATTTTGTGTTCACCTGACAACATGTGGGGTTTACTGATGACTTTAACATTGAATCAATGTTGACAAAATGCAGCAAACTGCCAAATGCATTTAAAAGCTCTAAATAGGCCACAACAGTCCCAAAACCAGAATCCATAGCCAAACTGATGGCAAGTTAGTAAATGTGGACATAGCTTTTTCAAAACCATGTTGATAAATATCTATTAAAAGGCCAAAATTATTATTTTCCATAATTATTCCTAAATGGTGTCTTTCATAGCATTTTCTCATAATTGATGTTAGGCTTGTCCTTACTTTGTATATAGGTGTTATATTAGCCAATATCCAGCTCTTAGATGCATACAAAATAACAAGAGTTGATTAAACAGAGTGGTTAGGTAGTCATCATATTTTTTTTTGTTCACAATCAACCAAAAGCAGGCTGGTATACTGTCTGTGCTAGGGCTAAAATTAACCTTCACTTTTGCTAAAGAGTTTATATTCCCCTGATACTACTGGACAAAAAGTATCTCCTGTACCAACCAGTATGTTCTGCTGAAATTGCTTTATTTCCTTGGTATTGACCACAAAATGATAGTTAAATAAATTATCTCAATGTCTGGATGTAAAGTCTACCCTCATAAACAATGGGTACAAGAGAACCAATAGATCCCGTATGCATATTGATACACTGAAAAATGTTTCTGCTGTCCTTTGACTCATCTAGCTTATTTTTTTACCTGTTTTGCTTATCTCATTGAATGTTTTAATCTTTTGTTCATACCATATAATGCTTTTTCAGTACTAGAGATATTAAAATCTTTCCATGTCTTATATTTTCTTTCCTTTTCCTCACTAATTTAGTTTGACTTGGTGCAAGTATGAGGAAGTAACAACACATTTATGGTTTCTAATCAACTTCCTGCAACTATTTACATGTTCAAGAGAAGTTTGAGGTTGTTATCAGCATCATAAAACTTTGTTTTATCACAAGCATTGCTACATTGGCATACAGGCTTACTTATCAGAACAGCAGATTTGAAGGCCAGGTGATCTGGATTCCCTAAAGGCACTAATCAACTAATCCTTCTAATTATTAATTAAACAAAAATATCTGGAATCACTCTTGGACTAAAAGTGGTTCCAGATAGCTTTGTTTAGATACATTTTTTTAATCTAGATTTATCATCCAATGTCATTTTCTTTTGCTTTCAATCTTTCTAATCATAATTGCTTTGTTAATTATTAAGTCAAGAGTATTATTATCTATTGTAGGAAAGTAATAGGTGTATCTGCACCAGTTTCTTTAACAAAAGCAGATCACAAAATTCTTATATTGCAGTTAAATTAAGTGCCCTCCAGCCATTTAATATGGCAAAGGTAAATGGCATCTAGAAAAATAAGATCATTTTTGTCTAAGAATTGTTCCAGTTCTTCAATATACTCAAAATGGTCCAATATTGGAATTCTCAAACTTTTGTAATATGGCCATTGCATGACTGAATTCATGTCTGGGGTATCCAAGTGCTTGACTAATATAGGTTCTATTTGACAATTCACAGGCAGAAGCCATTCGAGCAGGTAATCAGAAATGAATGCTATACCATTCCCCTCTTTCTGGCAGTCCTTAAACATTTATATAACTTCCAGTCAGGAATGGAGATACCGAGCACTGCCAGGGTTTGGTAATAACAGTAAGA
>NC_056731.1:1173037561-1173055061 GCF_019279795.1 Protopterus annectens
AATTTATTATTAGAACCCAGATCCATACTAGTAATAGGAGCTATGTCATTGCAACAACTGCAATTATAGCAACAAAAAGTACCTGTTTTAGTCCCTATAAGGTGATTATCAGTATTAATGTTAAAATCTTTATAACATAACAAACTTTTTAAAGATCTTTTATTCCTATAGGCAAAGGATGGCCTCATGCCTACCAGTGCCCCAATGTCATCCTGTGCTAATAGTACTTTCCAATATTTACTTATAATGTTCTTAACCATATGTGATCTAGAGGTATAGGAAGTAATAAACCTCAACTTCTCATTTTTAGGTGAAACAGATGAAGAACTATCTTCAGTATTCAAACTAAAAATAGGTCTATAAAGTGAACTCCTATTAGTTTCTATGTCCTTTCTTACATCAGCTAACAAGGATTTAGAGTATCCACTTTCAATGAATTCCTCACACACCTCATTCATCTGTTTCAAAAAGACCGCTTGAGTAGTATTCATTCTGCTTACACGCATAAGTTGTGCTTTAACTATACCCTGAAATACATGGGGAGCATGCATACTAGATGCATGCAAGTATCTACCAGAAGATACTTCTTTTTATGTATAGAGGTAGTTATAGTATCACCATTTAATGTCAAATCAATGTCTAAAAAATTTATATGAACATTAGAACATTCCATTTTAAACTTTAAAAAATTAGTAGTACTATTAAGGTGATCAACAAATTCTGTGAGTTCAGATAGAGGACCTCTCCATATAAAAAAACAATCATCCACAAATCTTTGGTAAAACCTAATATTCTCATTCATATATCTCTCCCCATCAAAAATATGTATTCTCTCCCATTCATGTAACACTATATTAGCATAAGTGTTTGCTACAGGGGTACCCATTGCTATGCCTGTTAACTGCAAATAATATTCTTCATTAAACATAAACACATTATTACGTAAAACTACATCGAGTAACATACATATATTTTCAATATGCCTAGTTGTAAAACATGAACAATGTGTTAAAAATTGACGTATTGATTCAAGACCTAGGTCATTAGGAATAACAGTAAATAAAGAAGTAATATCCATTACTACCATATATACAGGCCCATATGTTGTATCAAACTCAGTAACATTTGTTTGCCAATGTTTCAATTTTTTCAAAAAATCAACTGAATCTTTCAGAACAGCATAGCAATGTGACAATAGGGGATTCAATTGCTGTTGTACTACTTTACAGCTCACTGATCTAACTCATTATTGAATACAGCACTGAATGTTGTGTCTTTTGAACAAATGACCTGAATCAATTTGAAAAAAAAAATCCTTATTGTAAAAAAATCATGCATCTGGAAAATCTAACTATTTATGAAACCTTTAGGAACTGTCATTGTTTTTTTAATTTTATATATGTCACTCTGGGATTGGCTAGACAGAGGGACAGAGCTGGGAAAGATGTGCAGCAGGTAAGGGTGATAAAGGACAGTGAGGGAAACGTACTCACAAGTGAGGAGAGTGTGTTGAGTAGATGGAAAGTGTACTTTGAAGGGCTGATGAATGAAGAGAATGAGAGAGAGAGAAGGCTGGATGATGTGGGGATAGTGAATCAGGAAGTGAAGCAGATTAGCAAAGAGGAAGTAAGGACAGCTATGAAGAGGATGAAGAATGGAAAGACTGTTGGCCCAGATGACATACCAGTGGAAGCATGGAGGTGCTTAGGAGAAATGGCAGTGGAATTTTTAACCAGATTGTTTAATGAAATTTTGGAAAGTCAGAGGATGCCTGAGGAGTGGAGAAATAGTGTTTTGGTACCTATCTTTAAGAATAAAGGTGATGTGCAGAGCTGCAGTAACTACAGAGGGATAAAATTGATCAGTCACAGCTTGAAGTTATGGGAAAGAGTAGTGGAAGCTAGGTTAAGAAGGGAGGTGATGATTAGTGATCAGCAGTATGGTTTCATGCCAGGAAAGAGCACTACAGATGCAATATTTGCTCTGAGAGTATTGTTGGAGAAATACAGAGAAGGTCAGAAGGAGTTGCATTGTGTCTTTGTGGACTTAGAGAAAGCATATGACAGGGTGCCTAGAGAGGAGTTTTGGTATTGTATGAGGAAGTCAGGAGTGGCAGAGAAGTATGTAAGAGTGGTACAGGATATGTACAAGGGTAGTGTGACATTGGTGAGGACTGCGGTGGGAGTGACAGATACGTTTAAGGTGGAGGTGGGATTACATCAAGGATCAGCTCTGAGCCCTTTCTTATTTGCAGTGGTGATGCACAGGTTGACAGATGAGATTAGACAGGAGGCCCCGTGGACTATGATGTTTGCAGATGACATTGTGATCTGTAGTGAGAGTAGGGACCAGGTTGAGGAGACCCTGGAGAGGTGGAGATATGCTTTAGAGAGGAGAGGAATGAAGGTCAGCAGGGCTAAAACAGAATATATGTGTGTAAATGAGAGGGAGGGTAGAGGAATGGTGAGGATGCAGGGAGTAGAGTTGGTAAAGGTGGATGAGTTTAAGTACTTGGGATCAACAGTTCAGAGTAATGGTGAGTGTGGAAGACAGGTGAAGAAGAGAGTACAGGCAGGGAGGAATGAGTGGAGAAGAGTGTCAGGAGTGATTTGTGACAGACAGGTACCAATAAGAGTGAAAGGGAAGGTCTACAAGAGGGTAGTGAGACCAGCTATGTTATATGGGTTGGAGACGGTAGCATTGTCGAAAAGGCAGGAGTCAGAGCTGGATGTGGCAGAGTTAAAGATGTTAAGATTTGCACTGGGTGTGACTACGATGGACAGGATTAGAAATCAGTATATTAGAGGGTAGGCTCAGGTTGGACAGTTTGGAGACAAAGCAAGAGAGGCGAGATTGCGTTGGTTTGGACATGTGCTGAGGAGGGATGCTGGGTATATTGGGAAAAGGATGCTAAGGATGGAGCTGCCAGGTAAGAGGAAAAGAGGAAGGCCTAAGATGAGGTTTATGGATGTGGTGAGAGAGAACATGCAGGCGGTTGGTGTGAAACAGCATGATGCAGAGGACAGGAAGAAATGGAAACAGATGATCCACTGTGGCGACCCCTAACGGGAACAGCCGAAAGAAGATGATGATGACTCTGCTTGATCTGGAAAATAATGTCTGATCTGGTTCTGTTTGAAGTGTGTGTGTGTGTGTGTGTGTGTGTGTGTGTGTGTGTGTGTGTGTGTGTGTGTGTGTGTGTCTTTGTGTACAGATATATATATATATATATATATATATAGAGAGAGAGAGAGAGAGCTATATAGATGGGAGACAAATGTCTTGGCAGTTTAGACTGCTAGCTATTAAATGTGTATATCTCCCTAGTTGCACAATGTATGCTCTGCATTTTCCAAGCACTACACTGCTTTCCCTAAGTTCAGCTATACATTAGAAGAAAAGGATATCAGATCCCAATCAGAGTACTTTTGTTGGTCTGAATCTAGGAAACACACAAGATTATAGTCACTATTGCTTGAGTCTGTTTTGTGTCCTATTCTACTCAGGATTAGTTATGTCTGAACCATGGTTGCAGCTCTTCCTTAATGTAACTCAATATTGGCTGTTTTTTCCATACAGTTGGTAAGATCCACCAATGCAACTCTCTTGTGCATTTGGTATTCTGCAAGTCTTGCGAATCATTTCTGATGCTGTAGCAGTCAGTGTTAACCACCAGGGCTGATGCATTACATGATGTACACTGCCCAATGATGACAATAGCATAACGACAGACAGAGATGTCCCATATACTGAGAACTGGAGATGCAATCCTATTGGTACTTCAAGAATTGTCAAGTCCTACCAAGGCAGATGCGCTTCCCATTATGCAGGTTTGACAGCAGCCAACTAGGGTCATTTAAATGTATGTTAGTGCTCTATTCCTAGCAGCAAAGTATGTCTGAGGCTTTCTAGGAAGCTATGGTTTACACTGGGCTTCTCCCAGGCTTTGCAAGCATGTGCTTTAAGTAAACCAAAACTAACTTGCTATATATATAGCAGCTGTGCTCTGCTATGGGTAATGGGCTACATCATTCAGCAATTTCGCTATAAACATGCAGAGAGTGGATTAATGACATGCTTATACATCTTGTTGAGTGTACAAATAAAATGTGTATCTCATTCACAAAATGTGGGTGGAGCATATAATATTTGAGGCACAGCAACCTGTACTTTATGATACATGTAACATGGGTAGACACCTGTTCTCTGTGATATGCTTACAATAGGAAGACCAGGTGCATTAATATAGGTCAACTGTTCATCAGTGTTACGTACTGTTGGTGGGATGCTATCTAAGGTATCACAGCCACCTTCGTTTGGTGCTATATACTTATCATGAGCAGCACCGTGACCTACTGTTGATGATCAGTCAGTCAACTGGCTTTGAACAGTCAAGCTTTTATTAACAAGCTTATGTATGGGCTGGGTACAAATGCAATTAATGCAAAGAAAACACATTATAATACTATAAAACAGAAATATAAATAATCCTGGTATATAAAATCAGAAATGTCAGAAGTTATTAAAATAGTCCTTTCATTATCAGAAAACGTTGTCGTCAGACTTGACTGAAGCTGACAAAGTAATCAAATACACAGTTGTATTTATTATGAGTACAATATATAGCATACAGAATGTTAGAGCCCTTAACAATGAAACAAAAAAACAAATAACTCAAACGTTTAATGAAATCCACCAAAGATAAGTTTGAGGCTACAATAGTTGGGTCTAGTACTAATGCTCAATGACACGTATCAATGAACTGGAAACGGCCAAGCACAGTTTCGCAAAAGTGCTTTTTCACTGAAAAAAGCACTTTTGTGAAACTGTACTAAAAAAAAAAACGTAAGGAAATGTCTGTTGCTGAGATCGTGGCACAGGTGGGATAAAGTAATATTCCCTTTTCCCCTCAGTAGTGTGATCTCGGAGTGAGAAAACATAAAAGTAGGGGAGTGTGGGGGTGCAGGGGGGTTTGCCCCCTATGTAAACATGATTACTGTTGTTTTATTTTTGTTTTTGTTTTTTTTATAATGTTGTTAGGTGTTTTTTTTTTTACTTGAGTTTTGCAAAAATTATTTTTCAGTGAAAAAGCAATTTCGCGAAACTGTGCTCAGTCATTTCTGATTTGTGGAAATGTGCTGTCGAGCATTAGTTCTAGATCCAATAGTTACCCAAGCCAAAGACAATCAAAAGGCTTTTTTAGTTATGTGCATAATCTGTAAAGCATAAAGCAGTAAAGATCTGATCTGGTTGTGAATGATGTTACCTACACTGTGGCTAAAGATATAGTGAACATACTGGCAAATAAATTTAATTCTACCTCTACTTCAATGATTGCTGAAGAAAAATTATCTTTCTTTTTTCATGGTTTAGTATTACTCTTCAGTTTTTCCTTCATCATTCCAGTACATCCTAACTGACCAAATCTGTACTATAATAACTGGAGGAAATAATAAAATTAAGATAAAGGTTTTGGGTCATTAGACCACCAGACGCCACAGCATTATAGATGTTTTGAGGTATATTTGAGAGCTTTTTTCCTAACCTTTTAATTCAGTGATGGTCTAAACAAAAATCATAAGCAAAGAAAAAATTCAGATTTTTTTTTTTCTTTCACGGAAGAAATAAGTTGTGTCCAAGGCTTAATGTTCAGAGCTAACAAAACAATACTTCACAAAGCACTGGCAAGACAAATACTTGTGATGATGCTTAAATTACATATAAAAATGTCTGCCTGTCTGCCAAAAAGATAGTCATCTTCCGTATATCTCTCTGGTGCAACATTGGGAAGAAATTAAAGGTTCAAATGATCACACTGATATATTTCAACTAGATACTGCCTTTCATACACACATACAGGAGGCCTCCTCAACCCTACCCACAAAAGACAGCCACCTTCCATGCGCCCCTCTGATGTCAGACTACAGAAAAACACAAAGAATGCAGTATCATTTCATTCTGTTGCTGCCAAACATATGTAAACAGCATGCCTCCTTACCCCTACCCCACCAAAAGACAGCTACTTGTATACATGTCTGATGTTTCACCATGAGGAAATTGAACAGATAAAAATAGTGGTAATGTATTCTGACTTAATGTTCCTTGACAGTACACTGCCCTTAGGCAAGCAATAGCAACCTTCTGTACATACCTTATGATTGCAAGGAAAGTTAAATAATGACCCACCATGTGCCCAGGTCCCACATAACCTTTTATGCACACCTCTGAGGTTTAATTATGAAGAAAATTAAAATGATGACTCACTCTGTCCCCAGCTCCCACACAACCTTTTATACACACTTCTGAGGTTTATTTTGAAGAAAATTAAAATAAATAATGATCACACTGGCCCCAGCCACAGCACTCGTAGGTTTCTACTTCTGAGGTATAACTGGGGGAAAATTAAAGAAATAATAATTGCAACACCACCTGCCCCCACAAGCTGTAGTGACCTTCTGTGCTGATATCTGAAGTGTGAATGTGAGGAAAATTTAAAAAAATAATGAATCAAACTGCAAGGTACGCCACTTTATTTTCACATTTATCCACAATTTAACCATTCCAGAAGCCAAGCAGCACCGATTCCAGTAAATGGGGTAAAAAGGGGATGAGGATTCGGGGCAAGAAATAAAAATGCAGCCACCAAAATGTGAACCTGAATGATCTCTCACTCTTAAACATCCTATGATTGTACACCAGTTATAAAGCTGGATGACATGCACAATTCTCAACAACTCAGCCCAAGAATTGTGATCAAGGCATCAAAAATTACAGTATTTAAATATCGTTATATATTTAATAAGATGCTAGAATAATATATTACATTAGCAGCACTTTCTAAAGGACATGAAATCTAAACCCATCACTCATTATTTAATGATTGCAGTCCTTAACAACCTTCCAGAAAAAAAACAAAAATTATGAGGAATGATACAACATATAAATCAAAATCAAGGATACTTGAGAGGCATAGTGACATCACACAAACACAGAAGAAATGTCTTGTGAAGCAACTGACAAAGTAAATAAATACATACATAAATAAAATAAACTTTAAATAAAATAAAAGTTTTTCCCTTCTATAACATAAATATCTTAAGATAATTTTTAATTAAGAAGGCAGTCCACTAGGAATAATTTTCTATTGTGTATAAAAGAACCATGTCATTTTTCGTATACTAGATTGTACTTACAATAAAGAGCAATAGATAGTCACCTTCCTTTCTACATGTAAAAACATTGGTGAAATAAACTACAGAGATGACATTGCTTCAAACAGCAGCAGCAGGAACACTGCTATGGCAATTATAATAAAAACAAATCATAGTACTTTCCATATGCTTTAAATAATGCTGCTGGGGGTGGAGCTTAAATGGCCAACTGAGAGCAGTGAATTTTGAGAGCTCATTAAACTAGTATAATAATATAGGAAAAATTTATTATTTTCAAGTTTAAAACATTAGTAATCTATAGATAAACTACTAAACTACATAAATATCAATTTTGGTGGAGATATACAAAAATTTCCTGTCAAGTAACTTGGAACTATATTGAGTCACTGAATATGAACAACTCAAGGAATTCTCATCTAGATGCCGCTTTGAAAAAAGAACTGCAATTGATGACATCTACCTTACAAGAACTATATTTTGAGGACTAGAAAACCTCAAATTAAATTCTCAAAAACAGACTGATACTCTTAAGGAACTATTACAACAACACCATACAAAAATAACTTCAATAAATGACACTGAAGGGAGACTCAAAGAGGAAGAATTCCAAAAAGAATTTCTGCTTAAACAGAGTACATGGCTGTTTAACAAAATAGATGACTTAGAAAACAGGGAACATAAGGATCTTTGGTCTGCCTGAAAACACTGAAGGAGAAGACATTATTTCAATCTTAACAACCTGGATTCCTGAATTTTTAGACTTGAAAGAGGGACTTTCATTTGGAATTGAAAGGGTGCATAGAGCACTGAGGAAACCTGCTTCTAACTCAACAAATACTCCACCTAGATCCATAGTTATAAAATGTCTTTCATTTCTGGACAAGAAATTAATATTAAAATCTGCTTGGAGAAAATCACTCTTAAAATACAACCAAAGCCTGATAAGGTTTGACAGTGATTATTCTTCCAGAATACTAGAACAAAGGAAAAAAGTCTGGCCAATAATAAAACTGTTGAAACAAAACAACATTAAAGCACAGCTGGTCTTTCCAGCCAAGATAAAAATACTTTTTGCCAATGAGATGAGAACCTTTAATGACTTAGAAGAAGGTACTATATTCATCAAAAACAACAACATAGTGTCTATCCCAGACGAAATGGAATGGATGGTCCCTACTCTTAAAAGAATAAAAGAAATAAATCCTTGGACCGATGCTAGAAAGAAGAAACAAAAAAAAAACTGATTCCAATATAGCTGTCCCAAAAAATAACTCTTACAACTACATCTCTCAAAGTATCAACTGATATGGCACACCACTTGTCATCTGTTTTTATTTAAAAAAAGGGAGGGATTCTTAAACAAATGAGAAACGGTAATGATTTATTCAGAATGTTTAACGAGTCCAATAATTCTTCACAAACAAAGGTAGGTCAAGATGGGTTACTATTTACATTATATATAAGCCAAACAAAACAACATGTAATACAAACATAGAAGTTTCTATTCCTCTACTTGAACTCAGTGAATACTTATCTTGTTCATTCTTCATTGATTTTACTTATAATAATTTAGGTAATTAATTAGCTAATTCAACAAGGTGCCATTTATCAGAGTTCAGACTCAAATGTAACAAAATTAACATCCCATATATAATAGCAGTAACAGTAGAGTGTTTTGAAAAAAAAATGTTGTCGTGGAGACTAATGTCTTTTTCAGTTAAAGCATGATTTAGAAATGTCATGTATATCCTGGTTAAATAATAGTAGCCAGCTCTTAGTAAAAATGTCATCATTATTCTCTCTAAATATAGTTAATATCAATTATGGCAGGTATCACGGCTACGGGTGCTGTTTAATCAATCCTGATATGGTGTGCATGGATGCAGCCGTGTTTGGCAGCCAGTACAAATGTCATTATTATTCTGTCTAAACATAATTAATATCAATTATGGCAGGTATCATAGCTTTGAGTGCTGTTTGATTAAGCCTGACATGGTGTATGTGGATCCAGCTGTATCTGGCAGCTGTTATATGTTGCTGTTTTCATCTCTGGGAAGCTGTGGGTTGCAGCTTGTGATCAAAGTTTACTGATGCTTGTATATTAGGATGAGACATTTGATGTTTTAGCCTGGATCCAAGGGAAGGGGTTTGATAGAACTGTGATTTGGGATATTTTGGCAGAGAATGGTTTGTTTGTACATCTGCTGAGTGAGAGGTGGGAAGGCTGGAGAAATGTGTTGTCTCTTGTTGTGGTGGCTAGTTGGGAGTTTATTTTTTGGATCTGTTTGTTCTCTGTTTTTTTCCTGGCTGCTGCCTCTCTGAAAGGGAGGGAATTTAGGCTTGAAGTTGCAGCAAAGTGAAGCTTTGCCTCAGGTGCATCGTGAACCTCTGGTATGCAGTACACAGACACACTAACAAGACCAGATGCTCCCAGGTTGCTATGGTAATGGAGACAGAATGACAACAATGCTTACCAGCTCTGAGGGGCCTCCAAGATGATTCTTGACAATGACGCTTTTGGTTTAAAAAAATATATATATATATATATATATATATATATATATATATATATATATGTATATATACATAAAAGGGCTGTTTTAAACCACATGTACACATATGGATGGTCTCCCAGCACTTCAGTTAGCTCATTCAGTTGATTCTTGATAAAAAATAAATAAATAAATAAAATAAAAAAAATAAGCACAATTTTATATTTATAATGTATTTTGGTCCAAGCACATTAAGGGCTTACATAAGAGTGGAAGTCTGAGTTATTGTGAAAGACTAAGAGCACTTGGTCTTGGCAGTACCCTTTGCAGTTATATGGGAGGTGAGCTTGCTCGGACGTGTTGGGCATATGGAGATAGCTGATTCTAGGGGTGTTTGGAGTTTCTGGGAAGATCTAGAGAGTCATCAGATTTCCTTCATGGAAATATCCGTGGGAATGGAAGGTGTGTTGAGTGGTTCTCTGGCAGAGTGGCCAATATTTTAAGAACAGACAGGAAACACACCTCATGAACTAATGAATGGTATTCTGGCAAAACTGGATGGGAATTGTTGGCCATGCTTGAAGTACTGCTATGCATGTATGTAAGGATGGAAATATACTTCTAACAAATAGGAAACTAGAATGGTCCCATAATGTAAAGTCTATGGACTGTATAACATGCTTGGAAGGAGCTAATGATAACAGTAAACATTACACCTTGTGGTCTTTCAAATAACTAAGCAACAGCCAAAAAAAAACACAGAATAGTTATGTAATGTATGATTTTAGTAAATCTAGACATAAAATATATAATCATCATATAAGATGAAGCAGTCTGCTGAATTTAGATATTAAAGACAGGATTTAATAACATGGTCTTGTGTATAATAACACTACTGTCTTAACTTGTTATAAATGACATACACTACATTGAACATCAAGGGGAAGCATGATGATTTTCTTATATAAGTAAATATGTATAAAGTCTTGTAATTGCTTTAATATGAATTGTAGTTTTTGTAACCCATCTTAACCATATATAATACTTAAGCAGTTACCAAGGTAACTAAGGTTTTATACATGATATCAAACTGACAAAGTTGTTCAAGAGAAACAATAGAAGCCTAAACTTGAAATGTCATAGAATGTAACAATCAAATTCCGAACACATAGTATTAAATTGACAATAGACACTCAGTTTAATAACATGGGCTTGAGTATAATAACACTACTGTTTTAACTTGTCATAAATGACATACACTATATTGAACATCAAGGGGAAGCATGATGATTTTCTCATATAAGTAAATGTGCATAACAAGTCATATAATTGCTTTAACTTGAATTGTGGTTTTTTAACACATCTTGACCATATCTACTATATCTGTTCAAAATAATATAAATATTACTTATTCTTATTACAAATATTCTCCATATGATAAGTCAATTTATGGAGCTCAGATGTTCTGGATTGTCAAGGTATGAGTGATAATCTGATGGACTTAGGTTTATCCATCAGATTAGGAATGATTTTCATTCCATGGCTAGTGCGGATCTTAGTTTTGTTAACATTTATTAATATAACTTTGTTATTTCACAAAAGCATTTTAGTATGCCTGACCAAACATTACTTTATTTGTAAACACTCAAAGTATAAAACTGATAATTTCCTTTAAAAGCTCAAACATATACTTTATAGTTATCAGAGGAAAATGTTTAATAATCACAACAAAACAAAAAATACATAGTCTAAATAACCTAAGATGGATTTAACTTTATTATCTTTAAATGCCAATGGCTTAAACAATCCTAGCAAGAGATCTAATCTACTGAAATATTTAAAACTGAACAAAGCACACATTGTCTTCCTTCAAGAAACTCATTTCAAAACAAATGACAATTACAAATGGAATCTAAGGAATATATGATATTGGCACAATCCACTTATAAAGCAAAGACAAAAGGGGTAACAATTTTATGGAAAACAAATGTGATTAACCCAGAAATCATTTATAAGTATGAAGATAAAGAAGGCCTTATGGCATTAGTAATAGTTAAATATCATAGCAGAATATGGACCGTAGCCAATCTATACTGGTTCCCAGGCATTGGATCAGGAACTGTTAAAAAACACTTGGATTTCATTTCCAATAATTCTAAAGCAAATTAATATTACAAGGAGATTTTAACTGTATATTTGATATTTCTGAAACTAGAAATAAAAGACAGCTGTGTGCATCTGCTGTATCAAAAGCTTTAAACAAGTGGGTAAAATCATTTCATCTTGTAGATACTTTCAAATTTATAGAAGATAAATATTTGTTGCTTTCCCATCAAGATCACAGATTTGGTACCCAAACTAGAATAGATATATATTTGCTGCCCGTGACTTACACTCTTAAATCATTAATTTCTCAATCACTCCCTGCCCCTTTTCAGACCACAATTAATTGATCCTAAAACTTCCAGAATTCCAGCATATATAACTAAAATTAAAGAGTTCAAACCCTGGTTATTATATGAATTACAGTTCTTCTTAGATATTAGTTACACCACAGAGATAAATAAAATAATGATATGGGACTCATTAAAAGCTTACATATAACTTGGTATAAAAAAAATCAAAAAATGGGATTGTGAATTATTAGATCTACAGTCCAAACTTTTGTCAGTAAAAGCTGAAAAAAATCAAAATCATTTGGAGATGAAAAAGCAAGTCAAAGTATTAAACAATAAATACAATGAAATTCTAACACATAAAACTAGTTTAGCTTTAGAAAAACTAAAAATTAATACCTTGGCCACTTCTCCCAAATATCTACATAATTTATACACAAGAATCAAAATACAATCAAAAGCTAATAACATTCAAAGTATCTTCTATGAAAAGAAAGGGAAAAATATCTTGGATATAGGTGACATTCTTGATGCCTATAGAAATTGCTATATGAAACATTTCCAATATATATATATATATATATATATATATATATATATATATATATATATATATATATATATATATATACACACACATATCAATCAATTAAATCTAGATGAAAAATGTCCTAATATAACAAAAAATACCAGAAAAATTAAAACTAGATCTGCAAGCACCCATATCCTACAAATAAATTACAGATACAATAAAAGAGAGTAAAAATAATAAAGTTCCAGGTATAAATGGCATAATTATGGAAATATATAAACTTTTTCCTTCAAAGATACTATCCGTCTTCTATAAAATTCTATTAGAAATTCAGTCACAAGATTTAATACCACCATCTTGGAGATATTCCTTAATCACACCAATCCTAAAGGAAAACAAATCCCCAAACCTCTGTACCTCATAGAGACCTATATTGTTATTAAATAATGACTATAAGATATTTATGACAATATTAACTAACAGAATGAAAATATCACTATCCAAAACAATAAATAATGATCAAACTGGATTTGTATATCATAGACACACTCATGACAATATTAAAATGATAATTTCGCTTATAAACTATGTTAATAAAGAAAATAAAGAAACACTCATAATTGGCTTAGATATAGAGAAAGCCTTTGGTTCTCTAAATTGGGACTATTTATTCAAACATCTGGTGTTATTTGAATTTCCTCTTTCCTTTGTTCATCTGCTAAAGAATATATATATAAATAATTTAGTGTATTTTAAGCTAGGTCCTTTCACCTCTGAATATATACAAATAACAAAGGGTGCTAAACAAGGATGTCCCATGTCACCGATTCTATTTGCTTTGGCTATTGAAATATTGGCAGATTCAATACATAACAATACAAAAATCAAAGGAGTAGATGTTTATGAACAATACAATTCTAAAGTAATGCTCTTTGTTGATGGCATATTAACATTATCTAATACAAAAGAGACATTAAAATAATTAGATATTTTAATTGACACATTTTACAGGACTTCAGGATGCCATTTCAATAAATCAAAATCAAAATTTTTATTTTTAAATAAAAAAAAGAATTGCAGAAGAAGGGGAATCACATTATAGGGGAAACAAGAATCTACCTTAAAATATCTAGGAATTGAGTTATGCAAGGATAATAATCAATTAGTCTCAAAAAATACAATAATATAATCAAAGCAATTAAGATCTCTGCGGAAAAATGGAACACAATAATATTAACATTTGAAGATAAACTACAGTTAATAAAAATGGTTTTACTACCCAAGATTCTATATCTGGCTTTGGCAATACAACTGTTACCAGAAAGGAATATACTCAAAGAAATAAACCCATGCCTAATAACATTTTTATGGTTTCCCAAAAGAAACAGAATAGATTTAATACATCATATCAGACCATGGAAACAGGGAGGTTTAACTTTACTGACATAGAAACATATATAAAAGCATCAATACCTAAAACAATCTCTGATTGGATAAGTCCAAATTATTCTGCAAATTGGAAAGAATTATTAACTGTAATATCAATAAATTAATTTGATTTACAAAAAAAATTTCAAATAACAGATAAAAATAATTTAAAACAAAATGTGCAGCCACTATGGATAAACTCCAACTAACATAAAAAAAAAACAATTCAATGAAATAAATAAAGCGGAGAAACATACTTTCACATCAAACAAGATGCTTCCTCAGACCATAAAACAAAAATTACATCACTGTTGTTAAGGAGATATATAAGGAAGTGATATAATTTTTGTTTTATGGCCTGAGGAAGCATCTTGTTTGATGTGAAAGTGCTAACCTTTAGAATTAAACATTTTACTTTTGCCGTGTTTCTCCACTTCATTTATTTCACTAGATAAAAACAATTTGCCATGGCACATATTATGTATTAGTATACAATATAACATAACTAAGCCCACTAAAACTCACATGATTAATTATTACATTGACTCATTTAGGAAAATTATTAATGCAAATATAGACTAAAAAATCTGGATTGATCTTTTAACACCATTCATTGTTACAAAGAGCTATCCACATAAATATACAGATAAATAATTAATTCCTGGGAACAGAAAGGATTTGTTTGTTGGTTTTAATTTAATTTAATTTATTTATTTATTTTACATTTGTTAACCGGGCTAATCTAGCTGGATATATTTCCATTTTCAGTAGAGGCCCGGGGAGAAAAGCTCCAAACAGATATAAAAAGTATGAAATATTGTTACATGGTAAATAAAGGATTAATAAAAAAAATAGAGAAATATACAAGTAAATATTACATACAAAGGTATTAACAAATTAATAAAAACAAAATAGAGAAACATACAACAAGTAAATATTACATACAAAGGTATTAACTCTTGAGAAAAGCAATGGTAAAAATATTTACACTGAAGAAAGCAAAAACAAATGTTGCACAGTAAGAATCATGTGCAAGTATTCACATCAGGTGGAAAGAGTTTGGCAGTAAGTTGGTTAGAGTTTAAACAGTGTCAGTCTTGCATACATAACTAAGCATTAAAATGTTTGGAAGTTTGGTTGGAAGAGGAAGAAACAGATGTGAAAAGAGTGGTTAGTCAGGGTTGCTACAAGGGCATAACCAGTGCATTTGGAGGTGTTTTTTAAGTTTTCGTTTAAAGAGTGGCAAGGATGTGATTAGAGTTAGTTCATTGGGTAGCAGGTTCCAGTTTTTTCCTGCTGCATTAGTAAACAGAGAGTCACCAGCCATATTATTAGACTTTGTTATGCTAGTGAGAAGTTTGCTAGAAGAACGTAGGGAATTCAGATTTTTATAGGGTTTAAGAGCTTGGAGAGTATAGGGGTGTTATTGGGTTGGTAAAATATCTTGTGGGCAATCGTGAGTTGGGATATTATCAGATGGTTTTGGAATTCCAGCCAGTCTAGTTCCTAAGATTAAAACAGTGGTGGGTTCTAAAGGGATTGCCAGTAGCAAATCTGGCAGTGTTATTATAGGAAGTTGCTAGTTTGTTAAGGTTAGTTTTCTTTAGGTTGGTAAAAATAGGTGAAGCGTACAGAAGAGTCGAGATTAGATGGGAGTGAACAATCTTGGTTCTGGTTGCTGGGGTTAGGAAAGGTTTTATTCTATATAAGGAGCCTATTTTTCTGTTGACTGTTTTAATGGTGTTATTTATGTATCAAAGAACTAAAAGTTCTGGCTATGCAAACAATAGAAGCAACATACAAACTTCCACAACTATGCAAAGCATTCTGATGTATTCACAAGATTTATTCAGAATAATTAGTAACTCTTTATTTAAAGAAATAGCCAAACTTACAAAATACCAATATGAAATCATATATAATGATTATGACATGGGAAATAGTATTTCAAAATTTTACAAGATATTGATAAATTATAAAACAACACCTAAATCCTCATATTGGAATTATATAACAAAAGGACACTCATTACAGCTAACTGAAGAAATTAAATCAAATATTTTATTATCAATAAAACATACATCCTTTACATAATATTGGAAAGTTTTTAATTGGAAATGTTTGCACAGAGCATTCTTAACTCCAGATAGAATTACTAAAATGAATTCTTCCACAAAGGGAATATGTTGGAGGTGCGAGCAAATACACAATGCAGATTGGAATCACATTTTTTTTTCAATTGTGTTAAAATTAAGCCATTTTGGAATGGTATTAAAAACATTTTACAAGCTTTATTTAATGAATCGTTTAACTTATCTAAAGCTCTAGTATTATTAAATGTGTACGAAGGTCCTCATTTGAATGAGTCAAATATGTATCTAGTATGGACAATACTTGCAATCTCAAGAAAGCGTATAACAAGAAGATGGAATACAAATACAATACCAACTTTGGAAGACTTCTACAGCCTACTAAAGACCACAGCATTGTTGGAAATTAAAATTAAAGAATTAAGGATTCATCCTAAGCCATTTATTAACAATCCATGGAAAAAAGTCTTAATATTGATTGACACTTTACAATAACTGAACAGATACAATCTGATAACTGGATTGTTATACCTATAAAGTAATTGTATATACTGAGCTCTGTTACAGTGTCAGGTTGATGTAAATAGTGTACATAGTTATTTAAGATGTTATATATGAATATTATGGAATTTATTTAACTGTATTTGAAAAATAAAAAAAAAAAATTGAGAAAAATAAATAAATAATGCTGCCATTGCCTTTAGTGATCTTGCTCAATCAGCCACTGTTTTCTATTAGTCCAACCATGAAAATAAACCTTTAAAGAAACTCAGACAATGAGAAGAAATTCCTGACACAGAGGAAAGGTTTTTAAACATTACTAGGGCAGGAAAAATGGCTTGACTACTGCAGCACAGCCCCCAGCCTCCAGAGAGCCTGATGTTCAAGCTAGTTCAATTCCTTTTCAGTAGGGGTGTTTTATGTATTTATTTATCATTTCTCCCCAGGCCTCTACTGAAAATAGGTTCTGTCCCAATCAGACTTTCACTGTAAACAAATGTCAAATAAATAAATAATTATTTTTAGAGCAATGAAATATTCCTCTAAAAATAAATAAATGAACAGGGAAAGAACTCCCTTATAAGAATGGTACCCGAAGTGATCGCCTAGTTCAGCTATGTGTCAGGGCAGGCCTAGTAGTAAGTTACTCATTCAGACTAAGATTAAGTATTGATATGAGTCTCACTGACTAAAGAAAAGTAATGCATGTTTATCATATATAATAGTTCCATGGTCAGTGGTCCTTTCTCAGTGATGCACTCAAATATGTGCTGTGGTTTGAGGCTACATTCCACTCATCTTCTGGGATTTTTACATGTGTATATGACATTAGTGCAACTAATCACACTTGCGTCTATGTCATTTTCATTTGCATTGCTGTCTGACACTT
>NC_056731.1:1173060061-1173102561 GCF_019279795.1 Protopterus annectens
ACCATTCAAAGGAAATGCCAAATATAGTCTTAGCCATCTAAATCTGCATAAACAGACACCGAAAGAGTTTAGTTTGAGCAGAAATGTCTTTACTGTTGAACATACTTCATAGGTATGTAAACTCACGAATGCTGTTGTTTATTTTTTTTGCTGGTGGCAGCAAGCGCAGGGCTGCACAGGTATCATAAGAACTTTCCAGTAGGTTTTTGCACTCCTACCGCCAATTGGTAGCTTATCAAAAGGTTTTGAAGACTTCATTTCCTTCGAAAGGTGTCCTCAGTTGAATACCCTGTGGTGGCTTTTATAAGGTTGAAAAGGGACAGATAGATCAGTCAGAAAAAGGGGAGAGAAAAGACAAGAAAACACATTAGGAGAGTTGTGCTGGAGGAGGCAGAAGAGGATGGGTAATATTTCTTTTGCAGGGGATAGAGCCTTGGTTTTTCCAAATATTTTTATAAAAGAAAGTGAGTAAGGAAGAAGGGCAGAATGTAAGAAAGAGGGCTAGGGAAGAGTTAAGGAATTGTTTTTTTGTTTGTTTGTTTTTTTGGTTTACAAGAATATAAAAGACAGACAAGATAGATAGGAACAGTGTGTGGGGCTGACAACTACAGGGGGAAACAAGACATACAGATCACAGACAGACACTGAAGCAGTAATGAAGAAAGACTCACACTTGATGTCATCCTGGTCCAGACAGCTTTAAAATATTTCCCTGTCCTGATTGTCCTGAGTGGGGTGACCATGATGGAGAGGGGTTCCTAGTAACAGCCAGTCGTGCATACACTGGAGGTGGCATTTTTATGGATCCTGCCACCTCTCCACTGCCCTTTCAGCCACAGCCTCTATCAGATCTTGAACTCCACAGGAGTTGAACTTTCTTTCCTGAGCCTGTGATGCAGTCCTTGGGCAAGCAGGGGGGTAATGGAGATCTTTCCCACACCTGGGTTGGCTGTGGTAGGGGTATCTCAGGCATTACAGGATCTGTAGAGAGCAGAACAAGAAAAGGGTGAAAAAAGTAAGAGAGAGAAAGAGTGTGAGAAGGAGACAATAAAATGACATAAGTGTTAAATAGCAAATGTCTTTATTTCAATTAGATAATAACCAGTGTGGTAATATTTTATTCAGGTGTGCTAAACTGCCAGTGACTAAATATATCTTGCAATTAATGACCTTAATAGTAAATAATGAGCAATAATTGCTTCAGGTTCAAGTCTTTTAGCACTATAAAAGTATTTGTCTTTGTAATGCTGCATTTCCTTTTCCAAGACATAATAAGTGCACGCATTTCTGTAAAATGCACTAACACTTCTGTAATTAATTACTTTAACAGTAACAAGTACTGGTACACATTCAGGTCTTTTAGCACCATAAAAGTATTAATCTTTATAATATTACATTTCCTTTACCATGACTAAGTATATGAACTTCTGTAATGATGTTCCATAACCCTCACTGAATCTTTATTTACTGACCATTTACTATAGCTAAATATATATGGCATCCTGCTAGGTAGCAATCTATGTTTACATAATTATTTAATTTAATTTTATCTGAAGTTTTCTATTTCCTCCTTGATGGTACACCATACTCACAGGGTTGGGGACCAGCATCTCTTGCCTCTGCTAATACCTCACATGGCTATACTGGACCTTATCTGTAGTTGTTACACTAAGAGAAAATTAAAGAAAAAGAAGAGATTACTGAACTGTGTGCGTGTGTGTGTGTGTGTGTGTGTGTGTGTGTGTGTGTGTGTGTGTGTGCGCGTGTGTGCGTGTGTGTGTGCATGTGTGTGTGTGCGTGTGTGTGTGTGTGTGTGTGTGTGTGTGTGTGTGTGCGCGTGTGTGTGTGTGTGTGTGTGTGTGTGTGTGTGTGTGTGTGCGTGCGTGTGTGTGTGTGTGTGTGTGTGTGTGTGTGTGTGTGTGTGTGCGTTTGTGCATGTTCATGTGTGCGTGTGTGCGTGTCTACACGTGTGCGTGTATATTGTGCTTTAAAGGAAGACTGGAGTATTTAATATCTCTGCAAGATTTTCTCATATATCGTTTTCTGGTTAGGTAAAACAGCTGTGCAGTTTCTGCTTTTTAGCCTCCCTTTCTCCTACATTGTATCCTGTTCTCTGTAACTTCTGTATTAGTAAATGAGACGTATAACTCTGTAAATGTAAGCAATGCTCTACAATGCAGGCATTAGAGAAATGGTTTAAGTACTAGCTATAAAGTAGAGAGGGTACTCAGTATGCAAAAATGTATGTTTGTGGTAAAATAAGGGAATGTTTTGTAACTGAAAACAAATTGTAACAGAGAGCATTGAACTTCTACAATTGACACATTCAGAGGCACCAAATACCTTTGCTGGGATGGGGTGACTGAGGTATTGGTATACTCATTGGTGAAAAGTTGGTTGCAACTTTAGCAAAAGGTCAACTTTAGGTAGACATTTGCAGGTGTTGCTGTACCTGTAACAACTTCCTTGTCCAATTTAAGCTTAAATTAAAAATCGCCATTAACTGTCACTTTTAAAAAGGTGTATTTTACATTGCTGCTACTAATATGATATTGAAAGGATGTTATCATCATTAGGTAGACTTGAAAAAAATATTTAATTGATCAGGGCTTAAAGTACTGAAGTTTGCTTTAAGGCAGACCTACTAAACAATATGTAGTTTAACAACTACCCCCCCCCCCCCGTGAAGTTTGATGCCTTTGAATGTAATGTTTGCAGAAGTTGAGAAAAGTTCTGAAAATCTCCAATACATTATCAGTACCAATTTACAGAACACCAAATTGGAAACCTCTCTGTAGACCAAATCATTCAGTTCAGCTCCTGCTAGAAACATTCCTGCAACCTTTATTTCCCTTGAATCCTCTGAGCTGGGATGTTGCTTTACTAATAAATCGAACATGCAACAGTAGAAGAGGATTTTGAGTGAACTTGTAAACAAATGTGACTACTCCATCTTCCTCAACAACCTTGGTTCTACTATGCTCCTTCTGTTTGTACTACACATACTGGAGAAAATGACTCACCATGAAATCATGTCTTACATGAATAAAACAAATATCCAGTCAGCTGCATGGATGGGTAGTCTTTATGATGTTATCTCCAATGGATTTAACATAGTCAGCTATAAACATCTACTGGCCAGCTTGCAAAATCTGATCATTTAACCTTAAATGGAGGTGTCGCTCGACCTAGCCACAGCTCTAGCACTAGTGAAGATGGTTCATCTCACAATTCTGATTTTGCAACTAGTATTAACACTGAATTGCCTGAGTATGTTTATGTGTTTTAATAAACAAGGGGCAGTTTTTACAGTAGCCATAACAGGCATTCACATAGTTTGGAAGTCACTGCTGAATAGCACTTTAGCACTGGTAGTGGCTGGCCTTGCACAAGGTATGGATGATTTTAAGGGAAGTGTGGCTACACAGTGGTCAATGTATCAAAGTATGTAGTGCCTGTTAATGAGTGTATACTGACATGAAAATGAGAAAACCATGCAAATAAGTCAGACAGAGAATGCAAATAAAGGAAATCAAATTGGTGAGGTGACTGAGAAGCATCTGCAATGATAGTTCTGCATGGTCATGCTGCAATGAATAGTGTTCAATAGAAGTTCTGCTGTAGCACAACAGCATGCGTTGGGAACTGCCTTAAAACTCAGTACTCACAATGATGCATATCATGGTCCTCTTCACCACTTGAGGAGATACAAACAGTGTTTGGGATACTTCTTGATCTCAGACAAAGAGATCATAAACTGTTTCCAAATGACTAAATACTGCACAGGACCTAGTGAAACTATATCACCAGCAAGTAGCATCAAGAAGGATGCACAGTATGTCTGCACCAGGCAACACAAACTATGGGTAGCCTTTACCACCTTTGCTACAAAGAACTTCCAGTCACCTACTGAGGACACTTTAGGGATATGGATGGCATCAGCCTCATGAATCCTAAACCAGTTCATGGATATAATGCCACAACATGTAGACCAGCATGCCCAATTCCCCTGGACAATAGATGAGTGAATCAACACCATGCTGGTCATTTACAACATAGCTTATTTTCCTTGAAGTCCCAATAGCAACAGATGGCACATGTTGCTATCAAGTTATCACCTAGTTCAGAGGGCCTGCAATATATCAACAAGAAAGACTTCCACTCCCCAAAATGCCATATGTTGTCTAATGTCAAGGGCATTACAACCACTGTGTGTGCCAGTTGGGTAGGTCACATGATTTTTACTTATGGCATGCATTTGACTTGCATCAATGGTTTCTGTGAGAGAACTTCCTTGAGGATCATCTGGCTGTTAGGTACAAACACATCCTAAAAAGGCTGACCTCTACACATAGGTTGCATGCAAGCAGAGATCAGAAAAACATAACAGGTGTTCTGTGTGTGTTGTGTGTCATGTGTTGCAAGTGATGCTTGATATGCCCTAGAGCTTTGGTTAATGACCCCAGTACGCAACTCACAAACTAGGCAGGAAATGACCTATAACACAGACCTGCAAAAGTGCAAACTTTAGTGGCAACAGGCCACAGCACTTGCCAATCTATCTGGAGTAATGCAGCACCTGGGCCATAGCTACTGGCATCAGCATTCCCTTCAATCGTCTGAATATATATGTTACTATATCATTGTTGTTTTCTAGGTTACAAGACATCAAAGAGTGTTCTTTATATTAGATAAAGGTTATTACTTCCTCGGGAAATAATTTTGAATGTCAGATGAGGTTACTTCCAGGATTGCAGTGGGTTGGCAGTATGATCAATAGGATGCACCGTGATCATTGTTTAGCTGTTGGCGGTCTCTCCTACCGCATATCCACATAACAGTTTTTGTTTGTTCTTACTGCATCATGTGTGCCACACTTATTTACTAACAGGTTATCTCTCTGGTATATGGCCCTAAGTAAGTATATGTCACAGATTACGTATCTGCAAAAAATAAGCATTATATGCATTTCTGGGAGCCTTTCAGGTGACATATAATACCTAGCAGCTGATGAGAAAAAATGCCTTTGCTATCTTATGCATTACTCACCTCATCAGAACTATAGCAATACTGTTGCACCTCATTCCACCAAACAGCACTGGTAAACTGATCTTCATATGCAATGGTTGCAGGGTAGTTCAATATTTGTTGGAAGCATTGGAGGACATGATTTAACTACCCACCAAGTGTCATAGCAGCAGATAGGAGGTTTTTCCCACTTTCCTTGATGTAGAGACATGAATATACCTAGCATATTTCATTTGTAGGCTACTTGAATGATCCTTCATGTAGGCTAGAGGGAGCTGTTGCAGTTTGTTATCAAGCAGGGTAGATCAGTACCGCAATCCAGTTTGTGTGAGTTACAGATTGTGCATGGCTTAAGTAGTTTTTGTCAGAGCTCTACCTCCCCTGTACCTCTAAAGCCACTCTTGAACAGTCATTACAATGAGATTATGTCTAATTCAGAAATGCTGGGATTGCAATGGTCTGGTAAGGTTACTTAACACATGTAACCTCTCATTTCTCTTTGTCTACTATTTCCAACATATGCAACATTTGGTGTGCCACATCCATTGATTATTCTTAGTGTACCATTCACTTTCGCACTAACATTTGTAAGATTTGGTATTGTTTAAGAATTATACATAGCCCACTGATGACAGCTTCCATTGTGTTAGACTTCTTTACATCAATGCATTATTTTGCTTTGTTTCATCATGAAGGCTTACTGTATGTTGTCATAATACTGCGGAATTGTGTTTATGAACCACAACATTTTGGACAATCTTTCTGCTGGCCTCTGTTAATTATTTTGCATTGATTTGTGAGATTTTCAAGTTATCATTTATATCTTTATGAATCAGAATCAGAATCACAGTCAAAAACAGAAAACAAAAGTATGTGAAGAAAGGACTATGTGACTTTCTATTTAGCTGATGACCTTTTTATGTGGAAGATGCTGTCTTTATGTCCATGTAGATAAAACAAAAGTGAAGTATAAAAATATGCTTAGTGTTTTGTTACTGAAGAAAATAATTTTCAAATGATCATTTATGATCTGACATTAGCATATCATCAGGGCTTGGGTTATATAGCAGTTTGTGTACATTTACTGGTGGTTTGATCATGAGGCCGTAGTAATCAACACAGCATGTGGGAGAAAATCCCTTCACTATCCCAGACACGTACCATGAAATAGTGCCATTCTATAATTTGTACTTCTAACAGTATTTCAAGCAAGAGTGGCATTTTAACTTCAAGAGAATGACAGTTTTTTGTGTATTTCATGAGGATTGATTCTGTATTTTATAACTTTAAAGCTGGCTAAAGTAAATTTTTTCTGTAAATAATATAATGTATATGTTACATTTCATGCTATAGCCAGTATTTTACTGGGGAGCTCTCTTTTATTTTATTATCTTTACCTTCGCCTTAAAACAGCATTGGTATACATGATTTACTTGTCAGAGTTCATTGAAATGTGCTTTCCATTTTTGCTGAGCTCTGCCATACAGATAAATAAAACCCTGATTATGACCCAGATGACCCATGTTATTCAAGGCTCAGGTGATGGAAAATGCAGGTGGGTGAGGGTAGCAGTGAGTAGCCTCTGCTGGTTTGCTCATCCTGAGGAGTGGGTAGCTTGGGATGGTTTCAGTTCAATCCGCTGCTCCTGTGCAAGCAGAACTTTGTATGAGACAGAGGCCATAGAACTGAAAATGTGATCATGATGGTCCCAAGATTAAATATGCAGTAAATAAATACACAATGACATAAATAGTTAAATAGAAAAATGGCATATAGAAAAACACTGAGTATAGACATTTTGGTGCTATTACTGACTGCAAGCTAAAGTTGGAAGGTAAAGGCTGTCACACAATTATGCACAATTATGCCAAGTTCACAGTGGGCACCTGAGTGTGGGTATAAGGGCATAAGAGAAATGCCTCATAACCAATGTCTACAATGATGAGGGCTGCAGAGAGGGGGGTGGCTCCCAATAGATCCCAGGTCTGAGAACAATTAGGGTCCATTCTGAAACATGTATGGACCCTGGCTAAGTGGTGAAGACAGACCTTGAGGGCATTGGGATGAAGATGCCCTCCCATGGCAGCCAGTGGAGGATTATGCACCAGCAGAACAATAACTGTAGCTGCACAACTGTTTTATTGATGGCCCTTTCTGTTTTTTTCTGATTCAGGTTCGGGTAAAGTCCCTTGTATTTGAGAATAAATGGGCTTGAGATTTAAGAAAGGTAGTCTTGATGCACATAAGACATGAAAAGTAAAAGATGCAGGGAAAAAAAGAAATGTGCAGTCTATTTCATCTCACTAGAATGTGGTCTGTATGCTAATATATACTATTTAATATTTGATTATTAGTGATACTTGCAACTCCTGTTGTATCCTTGGTAAATTTGATTATATATAACCTCAGATACTACTACAGACTTTTTAATCAGGTATCATGCATTAGTGTTGTTTTGTTTTCTAGATAATTTTTGTTTTAGACAGCATTATTTAGCAAGGAAAAAAAAATAACATACACTTTCTATTCCTGGCTACTCAGGGATCAGTTGGACATTTGGCTGATCCACAGAGTTATTTGCAAGTAATAGAAAATTAACTTCAAACCTAACTCTTCATTTTGGAGTCTGGGACTGTTCACTTTCAACCACATAACTCATAACCTAGTTTAATGTCCACTACCCTGAAACATTTCAGCAAACCACAAAAGAACTAAAAGATTATAACAAGATGCATGTATTCCACATCAGAAATCCCAGTCAGACCACAATAATATATATCCATTCTCATAAACTTCTTGTCCATAATAAGTCCTTTATAAAGTATGTGTTTTAGCTTTGGCTCTCTCAAATGAAAGACTATGGGACAGAGGCATTCTTACATGCACAAATTAGTAAAAATAGGTTTTATGTTGGATACCATCATCCTTAGAGGAGTGCATATGCCCTGTATTCAAGGCATGAAAATAGAATGACAGTAAGAGTTATATAATCTAACTTAAATAAGTGCTCCTAATTCCAAAGAGTGAGCTAAAGTAGAATACCACATTAAGTATTGGATACAAATAAAGCAAGTATTTTGACTTTGCAGTTTATTTAGAATGGAGAAAATGTATCCAATTATACATAATTATAAAATGCCAAGCACTTTTGACCAGCAAATATTTGCAGTCATTACAGTAACCTAGTAAATGAATGTTCATAGACAGTACAAATAATCAATACTCAACTGATCAGTTTAAATACCTAAAACAAGTTTTAAAAGCAGTGAATACATTTATGATATTCAGCTAGGTATTGCACACATGTAACACACAGCAGTTATTTGAATGAATGCAATGTGTCTGGAGTTTCATGATTTTGATAGTATGCATGTTCATAGACATTGCCCATAGGATGAGAACAGGTAGTACTCTAAGATAATTCCAGTCTGCTTTTTCTATCAGTTTCCTCTCTACTCTAAAGTTATTTTCCAGTTTTTCCTAGTGGTGCATTATTAATGTGTTTGACTATATATATTTATGCATTAATTTTTCAGAACTCTCATTGTTTTATCTATCACAGTCACAAGGGAGGTAGCCAGTGGCTATGCCTATGACAGCATTCAACAGAAATACAGCAGAGCAATGATTCTACTTTGCCAGTAGTTTTACACACAAAGCACACACATGAATATGTGCTCATAAAGACACACATACATATATACATACACACACAAATGAATATGTGGTCATAAACACACACACACACACACACACACACACACACACACACACACGCGCGCGCACTTACACAAGTTCACAGTCATACACACACACACACACACACATGAATATGTGCTCATAAGCCCACACACATGCATATGGATGCACATACATGAGTTCATACTTATACACACACACATATAGACACACACAGCACACACACCTGCACACGCATTCACATACATGAGTTCGTACTTATACACACACATATAGACACACACACACATGCACACACACATGCACACACACACACACACACACATACACACGCACTCACACACACACACACACACACACACACACACACACACACACACACACACACACACACACACACACACACACACACACACACACACACACACACACACACGCATGCAAGTAAAAGACTGCACACTTGTACACACACATTAATAATACACAATTTATTTACAAGTGTAAATAATTTGGAAGGTGAGCAATTCACATACAACATCTCGTTGAAGTTGTTGAAGGAAACCCCAGCACCAGACAGGAAGCTACTTGGACACAGGATAGATATACAAACGCTGTATAGAAGGCGACCTGTCGGGACTAAAGCTGGAGAATCAAGTAATGTGGAGGAATTATTTAACACTGTACCACTATACTGACCTGACTGTTGCTGAAATCTGTGCGTCCACATTTTCACAGGACAAGGCATTATGTGTACATCAAACTGCGCCACAAGATCTGCTAAGAATTTAGAAAACTGCCTTACTGCACTGCAGATTAATACAAAATGGCAGTATACTTAAAATAAACACATTATTTATTTCTAGGAAAGCATGAATATTATTTTATAGCAAAGGCAAGTGAACCTGAAACAGGATATCTTTGACTGAAAGTGCTCCTTTTGTGCATTAAAAGGCTGTTATAGCATACTTGGCTGATGGGCATGCTGATTCTGTGACTGTTGAGCAACAGCTGTACAGTTACTGGCACTTCACCAAGGAACACTTCAGAAACTAGACACACTACCATTGTATGCATTATAATCTGCCTCATGGGGAGCACTAATACAGCCTTGATGAAGTCCTGTGTCTGTAAATCTGTTTAGGAAAGAAAAGGATCACTGAGTGATCAGCAGATGAGAGGCAGGCAGATGTTAATTAGTAGCTGGAGACCGTGGATGGAGGAAGCTGAAGTGATTTAAAAGGAGATGCCTGCAAGTTGCACCAGACTGTAACTTCCTCTCCATTATGGTGATAAACAGATGAACTGCATTATAAAATGGAAAACGTCTGGTGAAGGCATGAAAAGTGGCTCCTATCCCTTGAGCTAATGCACAGACATACCCTTACACATGCCACACATTGCCTTCTGATTGCTTGGGTCTTTTATCACCGATTTTAACTGACAAAATGAAAACTAGATACAGAGGGTCTAATACAGCATATGGAATAGTTTAGTATATTTTAGCTTAACAATGATGAAATCAGGCTTCTGTAGCAATTTCATTTCCTTACTAGAATGAGACAGTTAAATGTGACTGGAATAACTAGAATTTTGAATCGATGATCTTAATCATGTTATTATAGCATAACATACATTCCATACTTCAGTTACTTGAGCTGCGACATTGTTAGTTTACATGCTCATTTTCTGATGAAAGAAGAGACCATAGTTAATCACCAAAATAGATGGAAAATGTAATAATACTACCTGAACATAATAGTACTACATATATATATATATATATATATATATATATATATATATATATATATATAGATATATACAGTCACAAACTTTAGTCCATCAGATAACTTATATTACTCTGCTAAAACAAAGTCGCAGTGTGTACTAACAGTTTACCATTTTCCACTTTCCCAGCAGAAAGTATGTAATCATAGCAATCTTCACCACACTGAAAAATAATTTAGCTGATGAGATATCACACTGCTGAAAATCTTAGTAGGGTAGCAAAGTTAGTGGGGACACATGTATTGTACATGCAGATGAATAAACAAGTAAATAAGTCAGCTCAAGTAGTGAATCTGATACATCTTAATTTTCTGGTTTGGAATGTTACATCACATTATTTTATTTCTTAAGGCAATACATTTCACATTGGGACATTCATTAGTACTTGTCCTGGCATCTTGTAGCTATGAAACAAAGGTTTAGCCTATCATTTCCATTTTAACCAGCAACATGATTTATTTATCTGTGTCTGCAGCCCACTGAAGCTAGACGCTATAGCTTAGATTTTCAAAAGAAGTATTAATAGTTTTTTAAGTTTTCCCATAGTCATACACTATTCACAAAAGCAGCAAACAGGCTAAAATAAATGCAGAGTTAAATCCAGACAGTGTGTGCATATTTTCCATATGCTTGGTGAATCTATACTCTTTAAGATGATTTATTCTCCTTTCAAGTCTTATTTCAGCACTTGCATTCATTTTTATACGTTAGTGTGCATTGATTTCATGCATATGTAATTCTATAAAGTGTACGTATTTCTTAATTGTGTTGATTTGAAGTTTTATTATTCAGTTTTAAAAGCTTGTGACTAGTGGTTTATTTATTACTATATAAGGATAATCGGTAAACCTCATACATTATTAACTGTTGACTACTCCATTTCAAAGAGTGACTGTTTTAAACACAGCTAACAAAGAAGCTGTGTTTTTGGTATGCTAGATTAGTCTAGCTAGCTGCATGCATTGCCATTACAACAGAGGGGGACACAGACACTAGGAAGCTATCATTAGCCCTGACTGGAGAACATCCTGTTTGCATGTGTGTGTAAGTGTATGTGCACTTACTGGCCTTCATCTAAGAGATGCATGCAAATGTTATTGTGCATTATGCAAAACTGAAGCAATATTGATAGGCAGTGGTATATATATCACCTCTTCCTGTTACCGGCTAGTAGTAAGATCCACTGTTCCACTACACATGTTAGCCTGTAGGTGAAAGGCATTTGTATGCAACAATGCTATATTCATAAAAAAAAAAAAGAAGCAAAGGCTGGTATTGCTTAGGTTTCATTGCTTTGTATAAACCAGAGATGAAGCTAAAACTACCAACTACATAGTCTTTTCTGCACTCAATCTGTATTCTTCACGTTTCTAAATGGCAGACTACTAGTAAGAGTACAAAGTGATATCCCTAGTATGCAAGCAATTTCAGATCATTTGCAATTCAGGAATGTTGGCACATTTCCTTATGCAATATAGAGAAACAATGAAGTATTCAATCCTAATTCCTATACCTGATCCCAAAATAATTAATGCAGGGGCTCCTAATAATGGAGCAAGCATAAACTGATCAGGTATGCCTGAGAAAGCACTCTTACCCTTTATAAAACTCTACTGAATACATTCAGAACTGTACCCTCATTGGTAATGTTTATCCAAAAGCCTGGCAATCCTTATCTAGGTAACATGTAGTTTGAATGTCATGCTGTACTGTGTGTTGGCTAGGTGGTACTGTTGTATAGCAGTGCCAGTGTCTTGCATTATTTCAGACTGGGCACAGAAAGGCTCATCTTTTCTTAAAGAATATAATGCTTGAAATATCATAAACTGACACTATACATCGGCACAAAATAATGTAGTATACACTCTGTTGTTAAGCAGCTGTTTCTCCTGGAGTCTACATTTTCTTTTGACAGAGTTTATCCTTGCTTATTTGGCATTCCTGTGGTATTCACTACTGATTCCTGGATCATTTTCTTTGTCCTGGGTATTGCTTATCATCCCATCCAAGAGTAACTTTATACTGGTGCTACTGGTAGGTTGTTGACACTGCAGTGCAGATGACATTCATAGGTTCATGGGCGCTTAATAGGCTAATGACCACAAGAGCCTTTTTAAGCCTAGCCATGCATCCCAAATCTCTAATAAGTTCTGGTACTACTGGATCAACTCTAAGGGTTGTGTTGTCAATATGATAATCTCCAGGGGTAGATGACTTCCTGATGGATACTATTATGCATTTGTTGGCATTTAGCTGTAGTCCATGGCTCTGACATCAGTTGTTTGTCTGTGTCAGCCCTTTCTGGAGAACTTTTGTGTCAGTGAGGGAATCTGATGACAGAATACTGTCAATTCATGGGATTGGAGTGGCAACTGCAGGATACACTCTTATGCTCTTCTAGCTGCCCCCCCCCCCACACACACACGCTTGGCTGTAGTTTGAACAGAACCCCTACCTAAGTACACAGACTACAGAGCCCCATAATTTATGCAAGTGCCACAGCACAAGTCTAAAATATTGGCAATCCATGGGATTGGAGTGGTAACTATCTGATACACCCTTATGCTCCTCTGACTAGATAGACACACACACACACACACACACACACACACACACATGCATGCACACACGCACGCACGCACACACACACACACACACACATATATATATATATATATATATATATATATATATATATATATATATACCTCCCATTTGAGTTCAGTGAGAACAGAACCCCTACCTAAGTCCACAGACTACAGAACTCAGTAGTTTATGCAAGTGCCAAGACACAAGTTCGATCACACATACCCGGGCATTGTGCATATACAGTAGAAGTTTGCTAAGAATGTGAACAAAGTAACTAGCAAACACATAGCCACTCTCACACACGCTTTTACCCTTCCTTCCCACACACATGCAGACATTGATAGCACTACTCATGACCATGCATTTTGCTGTTTAGACCATCAACATTGGCACCTCCTTCTCCATATGGTGTTTTGCAGTATGATTTTAGTACTGTACCAATCATGTGTAGAGCACAGTCCTAAAATACCAATCATGTATTTGATTCTTCATGTCATCAAGGGAACCCTTGTCTGGTGTTACTTTTCAGTGAACTATAATTCTTTGACTCCTTACCTGGACAAAGGGTAAGCTGGCTTTGGCTTCTCAATCCTACTCTTCCTTGCTGGCTGCCCCAGTGCCCACATCATTAGCTGATCTCTGGTTATGTGGGTTACAGTCAGAGCTTTATATCTTTGCACTTCACAGCCAGCTGCATTTGGAAACAGTAGTTACTGAACTTTATTAAATGCTCCTCTCATTTGTTTCATAATGTTGCAGCAATATCCACCAATGCCTATTTCCTTTACTCATGTTATACCTTGGCCTTACAAGTATCTATTGTTGTTTTTCAGCATTTCTATATGTCTTCATCAATAAATTGTGCAAATAAGGTGTTCTATCCAAACTATTTAAACTGATCCATTTGATGAGAACTATGTGAAATTTAATTTGAACTGAATGCTGCAACACAGAGTTTGTCTACTTTATTTCCCACATGAGGTACCTTCTACATTAAGTTTATATATCATCTCTATGTCTGTGTAGGTTTTGAACAAGGTTTATGTTTTCCCTTTAAAAAATATTGAGGAGTATCGTCATCTAAACTGACCATCGGTGTGACTGCAATGTACATATTCCACAATGTTAAACTGGTGTGATACTTTACTCTCGCTATCTCCAGGTCAGGCTCTTCCACCCCCAACAATGAATAACATAAAATGTGTGTGTATGTGTGTTGTAAAATTAATCTGTTCACTACTATTTCTGATCTCTCCTTATGATTTTTTTCCCATGACATCTATTAGAAGGTACTATTAACATTTTAGTCTGGCTTCTCCTAGACAAATCTGTGCTTAGTCCTCTAGTTTTGTACTTTAAATATTAATTGCTTGCAATCAAAGTAACTCAATGGCATTCAGATACAGCATTATAATTAGCAACCTGCAATCAGTCTGCACTGCTTCACTGTATTCATGCAAGGAATTTGGTTATACTAATTCCTTTGAAGGACTTCTCAAGGACATTAGGACTTGTGAAGCAGAACGCATCCATGTGTTTAGACTGATGTCTCCCATCTGCCTCTGCATATTCATAC
The DNA here is from genome assembly GCF_019279795.1 of Protopterus annectens. Lineage (NCBI taxonomy): Eukaryota > Metazoa > Chordata > Ceratodontiformes > Protopteridae > Protopterus > Protopterus annectens. Next base: position 1,173,074,742 of record NC_056731.1, read on the forward strand.
TCTGTCTTGTCAGCTAGTAGCAGGTTGATGCTGAAATACCCAAGTATTGCATATGATATTATAACAATGTAGTAATGTTATTTTATGAACAGATGCATGGCCGTTAAGTGTAAGACTGTTTAGTGATAGGATATTTTTACTATGAATTTCTTTCCGGTACTTTCTCTTGAAGAGTTTCCTTACTTCTTCATGGGTTGAACAGATAAACTATACTGTTTAATCTAGCAAGGTTTCTTGTTTTATTATAATACTTAAATCACTATTGTCCAGCAGTATTTAGTTAAATATAAATACTTTATGTATTTCTGTATTTCTGTTTATTTAAAAAAAACAATTTTAATATTAATTCACAGTTTATGTTTACTCACAAACATAACTATGTTAATAATGTATGATTCTCTTTTAACAACTACTGTGTATGGTATGAAATCATGTGTATCCTCTGGTATGCTCTTCTTATGTTACTTATGACATGGCAAGATCTGATATAGTAAAGAAAGTCATGCATATGGAAGGTTATGTCCATCAGTTGCAGAATACCTTTAAGGCCCAGTCAGTGTTGTGCCTTGCAGCAATTGTTACATAAAAACTGGTGCTGTGAGAGACTGCAAAGTAACTTATTTATTTGTTAACTTGGTAAATTAATTGATTTATTTGAAATGGTCAACTATGCAGCCTTCTGAATGAAAATCTAGCTCACATCCTTAGCTAGGTCATCTGTCACCTTGTGCAGCTCTGTAAACTGGCTGCCACTTTAATTCAAAGTCGGCAAACAAAGAAGAAGAAAAGAAAGACCTCTTCTCAGAGTCAAAGATCAAAACATATTATTCTGCTCTAAAACTATAAAAAGTAGTTTGCTACAAAAATTAATTCACCACACACTGAGTGTTTCAGTTCTTCAGTTGTGACCACAAATGCAGTACTGACATTCATTTATTCTGTCCAGTTATCATCACAAATTTATAAAGAAATGCAGGTACTGCACTCCTTTACCATTGGCCCCTGACAATTATACCCTCTACCAGCTTATAACCTGGGTATCCACCCTCATTGCCCTGCCTAAGTTAAGGCATTGGCCGGTTTTGTGGCATCGCTATTTTCTGCGCTGTGGTGGAAAGTTACAGGTCAGGTTCAGGTAAGTGTGTGATTGTGTGGACGTTAGGGTTAGGAGCAGGTTAAGTGAGTTAGGGTTAGGGCGCGGGTTAGGTAAGTGTGCGATAGTGACGGACCTTAGGGTTAGAGTTTGGGTTAAGGTAAATGGATAAATAGTAGTGTATGTACAGTTTAGTGTAGGGTTAGATGTAGGATTTTAAGTGTGTGTGTGGATTGCTGTTTTTTTTTGGTGTGCTTGTGTTGTGTGTATGTGTTTCGGAATACAAAAATTCGCTCTTCTGAATGTTTGATATGTTGTGGTTTAGATATTTTAGGTTTGATGTAATAGTGTTTGCTATTTTCATCTTTCAATAGCGTGATATAAACGTGGCACAGCAGGTGCTCATACAAGGGCACCACAGCACTCTGCCAACACAGTCTATCATATAAATTGGAAGGAGATGTGAGACAGGGCAGTCTGACATTGGGCAGAACAAGCAGGGAAATATGCAGAAGGATAATACAAAGGAAAAGATGTGTGGGGGAAGAAGGCCATGCAGTTTTTGGTGTAGGTGCTTTTTTTTAGGTGTGGATAGAAAGGAGGGGGAAGGTGTGGATATAAAGGAGTGGATAGGGAAGAATGCAGGTCAGAAAGGCATATATAAAAAAATTCAGACAGAAATTAATGACACATAAGGGGAGTAACAATGGCAAGACAGTCTGACAGTGTATGGACAACTGGTGACGGGGGGGGAATGGACTATAACCAAGGGATGGGGATGATGAGAAAGGAGGGAGGATAGGATGACTGAGATATGGAAGGGTGAGGAAGACCTTCCAAATTGGCCCAGAGGGGAATTCACCCAGGAATTAGGTTCCCCTATGGCTGACATCATGGGTGGACTATGCTACAGATGACCTAATGACTTAGACCAGCTGGCTGCATAACTCTACAGGTGGAATATGGAACACTCCAGTGTGCCAGTGCAGGGATCAAGCTGCCAGTCTACCTTGGTCTTCAGCAGCCAGCACATATCACACCAGGTAACCCAGGAGGCCCCTTGTTCACTACTTTCAGATGAAAAACCTTCACATCCCCCTCATGAGATGTGGCAGGTGAGGTCAGCAGCAAGACCTCTATGTTACTGTCCAAAGGCTGACCTTCATCTCCCTGCAGAGATGCAGGCTTGAGAATGGTTGGAGACCCATTTGTTGGTTGCTGGCCAGTGCAAATTGTGGTGACTGGCAATGCACCTCTCTCTGCACCTTAATTGATGGAGGGGAAAAATAAAATAAATGGAGCACAGCAAAAAATGCATGAATTAAGAAAGGGAATAAAAGATACAAATTCAACCACTTTGTTAAATGTTACATAATGTATTAAAATGTAACTTAACTGCCATCAGTGCATGATATTTACCAACCACCTGGAAAGGTTGTGTCATCTTAACTATCAGGCAATCTGACTTTTCACATGTCTTGTGACACTGGGATAGACAAAATAACAGTAATGCACACAGCACATCCCTGGTAAGAGAAGGTAATTATAGCTTATGCTTACAATAAAAAAGATGGATTCCTCTCTGTAACTCTTCCTCCCTTTGGTAGACAAGGTCTTGATGTCTCCTGCTCAGGTCACTGTGTCTGTGTCTGCACTACCCACCAGAGCATGTGATGGTAGTGGCAACACTCATCCCCCCAGCAAGCTATTGCCAGCCACCCACTTTGAGGTCCTCATAGTTCACCATCAGATACTTCTGATTGTCTTCTTGCAGTAGTTGTAGAAAGACTTTATAGTCTCCTGCTGTGTTACTGAGGGCCTGACAGAGTCTGTCCTTCTGAGGCCATGTCCTCTTGCTAGGTCAGGAGATCAAATGATAGCTGAGATGCACAACTGCATGCTGTGTGCACTGCATGGCATTCATTTATGAGCAGCAGAGTAGCTTGGTGCCATTAACAGCAGCATCATGATGTATATGGTCAACACCATAATTCAAAGTGACACTTGCAAAGACAGGCTTCATAAATCTGTACACATCACTTGACCTCCTAGCCACTGACTGAGAGGGAAAAGCTGCTATGTTGCAGATTGCTGACAATAACACATCATGCTACTGATGTGATTCAGAGATAAGTAAGATGAATCTTCCCACTAGCATAGCCAAATTACAGCAAGCAACACAGAGAACCAGAAAGTAGAGAGTATACTCCCCAATAGGCAAACTGTCAATAGATAGGACAGCTGCTAATGGACATTGGGACTGCAGTGACCATACAAGCTTGTGTAGAAACAACAGTCACTGTCACAATGTAGTGGAGTGTGTGGAATAATAATTTCCTTCTCTGTGACTTGCACTCCTATTTATTAGTGTGTGGAATAATGCTACACAGTGTAAGACAGGGGCTGACAGGCTAAGGGTTGTAGTCCAATTTGGGATGCTCAAAGTGACAGGGCACAGGTAATATCACAGCAAATGTAGCCCTGTTTGTGGGAAGGGCTCAACATGACAGGCTGGACATGGATTAGTCCTTTTGGGGTCCCACTGTGCTGGCACCCATGGGACATGCGGGACAGGTTGCATTCCTGCTGGGTGGAGGCTCAGTGTAACAGGGCTGGTGGAACAGACAGAAAAAAATGACATTCCTTTTGGGGGCTGCACTTTACAGGATATGGGGAATGCAGTCAGGATCATTCACTGCCCTGCTATTTAGGTCACACTACACTAAGTCATATGTGCACAGACAGCATGACGTGTTACAAGGAATATTCTGAAACACAGTGTGATATGCTGTTTAGAGACCAGGAGCAAATACATCTTTTGGGGGTAGGGTTGACCCATTTACAGATATTGGTGTATCAGTGTGGATGTGGGCAACTGCTTTCCATGGGCATGATAGAATACAAATGCATATTTGAAGAGTGCACGCTAGGCTTATGCAGATGGCACATGCAGTTCCAGAGATGTTTTTACTGTGCACATTCTTCATGGCTGCCTCCATCCCTGGATGAGAACACTCTCATGGATGTGGCCAATGTACGTCTAGCTCCACCATGGGCACACCTCACAGTTCAAGTGAAGTGTGGTCCTGCAGTTCATCACCACCATGTTTCCCTGTAGCTTTGCCTTGAGTGATATCTGTCAATGCCTGTTTATAGGGTCATAGACATCATCAGTCTACTGGAAAGCTACAGTTGTGGCCATGGTTAGGCTCTCATATATGCTGCCAAAATGGTGCAACATCACTTGCACAATATACCTATAGCCTTGCCACTGCTTAATCATATAGTACTCCCAGACAATGTTTAATTCATGAAAACTCCATCCTGTTGCTGAAAGATATAATTCCTGACGTCTCCAACCTCCTAGCTGTGCATGGCTACTATGTCCACTACCCATGACCATTCCACCTGTGTTACCATTGCTGTCCCCATCACTGTATCCTTACATCACCTATGCAAATGATAACTGCTACATCCTGACCATCATTCTGGCCTTTGTAGGTATGATAATGGCTGATGCATTTGGTAACCAGTCAATGCATCGTAATGCATAGACTAGGTGTTTTGTTACATATATTAGTTTTATGCTGTATTTGTTTAATAATGACCTATAGTTATGGACCAGATGTTACCTCGTTGTCAATTTCATTGCATACTGCTCCCACCCCTTCCTTCTGTGGGGGGTCTTGCTGCAGCTGAGTTTTTTTAAAGATACCTCACCCACCTCCTGCTCTGCTGTTGCTGCCTCAGGTATATCAGGCAGTGCTGTGTTGTCCCCATGTTGTAAACATTTTTGTAATACCATGTTATCAAACATAGTGCAGCCATAAATACCTTACTGCATGTCTCTGGAGCATGTTACAGTTCACCATCAGATATATACAAGAAGTGGCAGTGAACCTTCCACAGTCCAAGCATACATCCATTGATGTCACATATGTCTGTGACAGTGCAGTGCAGCATTATGCATCATCTTCACTACCATCTGGAGACTGCAGATTATGGTCACCAGCCAGTGTTCTGAGGCTTATCCTATATCACTTACAACAAACAACAGTAAACATCATTATGAGTGGTCTAATACCTCTTTTTAGAGGATCAGGCTTTCAGAATCTCTGTTGGTGGCAATGTGTGCACCTAAAACCTAGATGACTGTGTGGAAGGGCACCCCACACAGCAGGCTAGATTAGGTTACATGTGTACCAGATGTAGGTGCAGAATGGCCTGGAAAGCACACAGACACATTCCATTCCACCCAGTGCACTGCACACTATCTGGTGGTTAATGGAGGAGAAACAGTTCCAGCTGATATACTAGACACCATGTGAAGAAGCTGAACCATTGATGGTAATTTGTGTGCAGTCAATGGCATGCAAGACCTCAGAGAAATGGGCTGTGTTACAGAATACCTGAACAGTGGTGCTTCTCTTCTCTACTGTCCATGAAAAGTAAATATGCCCCTCCACATGCAGCAGCAGCATCACATCAAAGAACTGGTGTCAGATTTACAAGGCTAATACCTTTAAAAGTACTAAAATATCCTGCATCAGACACTGAAAGTCTCCATAACAAGAATGGGTAATGCTCCATAAGCCTTCATATCCACTGGGTTAAAGAGTGCATGCATCTCTCTTGATTTCATATGAGAATGACATGTGTCTATTTACTGCTATATGATAACTCCATCCACACGACAGTGGTCAAGAATATCCTGGTCATGGAAGTGATGGTATGTCAGCCTTTGAAAGATGTTTCAACAATGAGGGATGGTAGAGATGCAGAGCATCATTGACACTGGCTCCCAATGTATCTGCTAGCATGTGCTAACCAGCTGAAGCAGGTGGCATGCTTAGTATCTTACCATGCATGATACCCCTGTAAGCCAAAAATTGATGGTGTTCAGAACAGCTGACCACCACAGCTCATCATTCTATTTTCATATATTTCTGAATCACACCACCATATTTGATTGCAGCATTTTAACATTGATACACATTTGCATTCCGTTATGCAGTCATGTACTAGCTATGACTCTGAATATCCCCAATTCTTCTGCATTGTTGCTTGCCACACTGTTAAATATAATTCACTGTGTTGTTTGTTTTCAAGTACTGTTATATGGATGTCTGATAAAGACAATGCACTGAAGTCAGAAATGAATGGTTAACCCTGGATGTGTGGAGTATGGTCCTGTAGTAATGAGCCAAAGTGGGGTCTGTCATGTCCCTTGCATACAGATCATTACAGTTATAGCAAAGAAACATGAGCATGAGTGAGTCCGTCTGTGTGTGTGCGTATGTGTGTGCGTGTGTGCATGTATGTGCGTGTGTGTGTGTGTGTGTGTGTGTGTGTGTGTGTGTGTGTGTGTGTGTGTGTGCGCACGCGTGTCGGTATATATGTGTGTGTGTGTGTGTGTGTGTGTGTGTGTGTGTGTGTGTGTGTGCGTGTGTGTGTGCGTGTGTGCGTGTGTGTGTGTGTGTGTGTGTGTGTGTGTGTGTGTGTGTGTGTGTTTGCATTCACGTGCATGGCAGCAATACAGTAGCTGCACATGTGAATAAAAAGAAAATAAGCACCTCCGTGGTCTGGAGTGGAACTGGTTTAGGGTCAAATGACATGCAGTAAGTGGATTGGAGACTGTAAACTGGCCATAAGTATGAGTTTGTGTGTCAGGGTTTAGTATGGAAGAACTACCATGGCAGAGCTAACAACCCAGTGGTATAAACCTTGGCTCTGGATGATTGTCACTGTTGAAATTTCTGTTTGTCTGTTTATTTTACTGTGGAGCTTTTCTCCCCGGGCCTCCGCTGAAAATGGACCCACGTCCAGTCGGACACTCCCGGTCAACAAATTTAAATAAATAAATAAATAAATAAAAAAATGATACTCCAACCCCAAGTACAAAAATGGGAAAAAGGAGTTGTGGTTGGATGGATGGATCAATTCTGATAATATAGTTGTTCTTCAGAGCAAGAATAGCTCTGTTTGGCAGCTCAGAGCAGCTCAGCCAAATGAAAAGAAATGGCATGCAAGACAGGGCAATATAGGAGCCACAGAAAACAAATAAAGCACAATCAGAAAAATGTCTCAGCAAAATCAGCAAAATTTACCCCTAGATAGCTAAACATAAAGAAAAAAGCACTTCCCTGGTCTTGAAAGGACATGGTTTTAGGTCAAACCCAGTAATGTGGGCATAGTCAATAACAACAGGAGCTTTCTTGTGATAAGCAGAACAGCCAGTCAAATGTAGCACAATGACACACAAAACAGAGAAATAACAGCTCTAGTAGAGTCAGCAGATGATCATAAAACTACCTTTTACAATGCCTGACATAAGCAGACAGAATATTGACCACCTATAGTAAGATAAGTCCATTTATATTGCTCTGACATAATTAGAAAAACATCTTGGCACAGTAAGCAGTACCTGCTCCATCTATAACCTGGCCAAAACAAATCAGGACAGTACAAACACAGCGGTGATTGATGTTAGAAGCCTTAACTCACTGCTTACTCTAAGTGAATTGTTGTATTGTTGTCAGGAAAACAGCATTCCTATGTATCCTCTAAGAGTATACTGATCTTTACAAGAGACTCCCCTATACTCTTGAAATAAATATACTCATCAGTGTTTTCAAAGTGTAGTTTCTGAAGTACTGGTACAGATACCTAAAACAAAAGCAGCAAGGTGACATCTACAAGCTGACATGAGTTGTTAAACATGCATAGTGAAATGGTAAGTAGGGCATGCACAGTGCCAGAGCTATTAAAGACTGTCTGCAAAAAGTTATGAAAAATAAAAGATATTTCCATGTTTAAATTAATAATGCAAAAATGGAGTCTGATACCATCATGTTGCGGTGGTACATGCAAACCGTGGGTGTTATTACAAAATGCCACTAAAATATGGTGATTCCCTATTATATCAGTGAATGCTTAAAATAGTGAATGCTGTTTTATCCACCATTTTAAATCAAAACCGTGAAATCCCGAACACACAGAACAGCGATTTTTTTCACAGGGAAAAAAAAAATCACTGGGCCGTTTTCGGGACTTTGCCATTTCGTCCACTGTGGTGCGATCTCAGAGTTGGTATATTTAAGTAGGAGGTGTGGGGAGGCTAAGCCCCCACTTTATTTTGTGTTTGGGTTTTTTTTTCTATGGAGCAACGATTTTATTTTCCCCTGGGGAAAAAAATCGCTGTTCTGTGTGTTCAGCATTTTGCCCTTTCGATTTTTAATGGTCAATTATACAGCGTTCGCTACTTTAAGTGTTTGCTGTTATAATATAGACCCAAATATGGTGGGTAATGTCAAGACATTCAAGGATATAAATGATTTTTGGTAAAGCATGTTTGAGTATTAGGTATATTTTTGTAACTGTGCTAAATTCATAAAAGCTGTGTAGGTTACAGGTGAGCAAATGGTGCTCTCTTATACAGAATGTTACACTTGCCACTTACGCTTGCTATCTAATGTTCTAATGTGTATGGTTTTGTAGATTAACAATCTTTTGAAATATTGTGAAAATGTTAAGAGCATAATTTGCACAGATTCTGGAATAACTCAAAGGAAAAGAATGTTGCTGTCTCTTAGGTTCATAGGTTCATAGTTTCATAGGTTGATACTAGGCTATCTGCCCTAGGGCATTTATAAGCCTAGCCAGAGTGTGTTTGGCTTTTGCCACCCTTTTAGATTAGTTGACTGTGCTTCTGTATAGTAGGTCACAGAAGATAGCCCTTTTAAGGTTAGTTTACTGTGCCTCTGTCTAGCAGGGACACAGAAGAGATCCCAGGGGTAAACCTATGATCTCCCATCCACTCGTCAAGATTTCTCTTGAAGAGGGTCAGTGAGGGGCTCTGCCTAACATGGATTGGGATTTTGTTCCAGAGTGAGTGGAGCCTCTGGGATATGAATTCAGCATGTCCTATTTATTTCTGTGCCTAAGTTTCAGTCCCTGGAGCATGTAACTTTAAGGGATTTGGATTTCCTGAGGTGGAGCATGTCCATTAATTCTGGGTTGGACATGGCTTTATACGTCGGGCGCAGATCACCTCTGAGTAGGCGGTAAGCAGCTGAGTAGAGCTGGAGTTTATTTAGCCTAACTGCATAGGGCAACTGTTTGAGTCCCATGATCCTCTTGGTGAGGTACTTTTGGGGTCTTTCCAGTTGCTGCAGGTGTCGGGTAAGGTGCATCCCAAATGAGGCATTGTATTCAATTATGGGCCTGATGCTTGATGAGTAGAGGGACACACTGACCTCAATTGATCTAGACGTGAACCCTTTTGTGATAAGGTGGGCTATATAGAAAGTCTTTCTAACCACTTTGGCAAAGTGATTGTCAAAGGAGAGATTACTATCTACTTGGGTCCCCAAATCCCTAATTACTTCTTCCGTACTTAATGGATTACCACCTATGTGGTAATTTGTGGGCACTTTGTTTTTCCCAAAGGGGATGACTATACACTTTTTGGCATTTAGCGTTAGGCCATGGCTCTGGCACCAGTTATCCATCTCTGTGAGACCTTTTTGGAGGATGCTTGAGTCAGTCGGAGAGTCGATTATGGCACCCAGTTTGCGGTCATCTGTGAACTTGGTCAGCCATAGTCCTCCCGTGTTAGCCTGTACCTCAGAGAAATATATAACGAACAAGCGAGGTCCTAGGACAGAGCCTTGTGGGATGCCACTTGTAACTGGTTTAGAGTCTGACATGGCACCTGCAATTCTGACCATGTGGGCTCTATCCCTGAGTCAGTTTGCAACCCATCTTGTGACATAGGGGTTGATATTTAAGCTGGTGAACTTATTTATGATGCCCGAGTGGGGTATTGTGTCGAAGATTTTTACGAGGTCCAGGTAGGCTGTGTGGACTACCTTCCCTTCATCTATGGCCTTGGTGACTGTTTCAAAGAAGTCTACCAGGTTCAGAAGGCAAGATCTGCCCTTAACAAAGCCAAATTGGGTAGGATCCAGTGTCTGGAAATTCCCAATGTCTTTGTTTATGAGTTCCATGATGATACGCTCCATAGCTTTGCAGAACAGGCTAGACAGGCTTATAGGGCGATAGTTTCTGGGGTCTGTTGTGGTACCACCTTTCTGGAGCGGGACCACTGTTGCTGTACGCCATTCCTTGGGTACATATCCTGAAGTAAGGCTGAGATTGAACAGTGACTTTATGTGAGGGTTCAGTTCTTCTTGGAGCTCATGTAAGACGCAGCCCGGGACACCATCCAGTCCCATTGATGCTGTGTTTTTTGCTTTGGAGAGGGCAGCTCTCACCTGTGCATCTGTGATGTCAGGGAGGCTACACTCTGTGTCGGGATAGACATTTGCTCTTTTGGGGGTGGGGGAGTTTGCACTGAACCTGCCTGCCAGGATGTTGGCAATGTCTGTGGGTGCAGTGTATTTTTTTGTCATTTTGTACTAACTCGGAGCATATCTGGGAGTTGCCACCCAGGTTCCTGACATAACTAAAGAAGGCCTTGTGATTATCTTTAGAGTCTTGTGCAATTTTTCTTTAGAAGCTGGCCTTAGATGATTTTATGAGGGATCGTAGTTTCTTGCTAGTACTGATCAGAGATGCCTTCCCTTTTTGGGATTTTGCTCTATCATGTAGTAGCTTCCTCCTTCTGTTGTATAGCTTATTTATGGCCAGGGTCCACCAGACAGGTCTCCTGCCTTTGGAGGAGTGAGTCTTGGTTTTATTTGGGATAGCACAATCCATGCATTCCTGTAGGTGTCCATAGAATGCGTTTGTAAAGGATTCTGCGGTTTGGGCCATATTTTCCACTAGCCCGGGGGCTTTGAAGGATTCCACCTCAGTTTTGAGAAGTGTGAAGTTTGCTTTTGAGAAGTTCTTCACCGTGGTTTCCTTGGCTGGGGGTGGGGATGGGATATGGATGTCCAGTGAGATTACTTTATGGTCAGATCTTACCAATGAGGGGTATACCTCTGGTATGGAATATAGAGTCCCCATGTTGGTGATGATCAGGTCCAATATGTTTTCCCCTCTTGTGGGAGTGGTGACCAGTTGTTCCATAGCATTTGAGTTTATAAATTCTAGGAACCATTGGGCGAGGGTGTTGGGGCTTGAGTAGTTCTCCCAGTCTATGTTTGGATAGTTGAAGTCACCCAATATAATGGTGTTTGGAGAGACCTTCATATTATCCAGTGTTCTCAGGAAAGCCGAGTGGGGTTCCTGAGTTTGGGAGGGTGGTCTGTAGCAGGCTACAAACTGAAAGGCAATTTTGCCCACTGTTAGTTGCACATGGATGGTCTCCGATGCTTCGTGCAGTGCCACTAACCTGGAGGTGTGGGTATCTTTGATGAATATGGATACTCCCCCTCCTTTTGTGGTTCAGTCTGAGTTTTGGGGCCGAAAAGCATGGTATGAGGTATAACCTGGTAGTGCTGGGGTGCTCTTGGGAGCCTTGAATCAGGTTTCTACTACTGCACAGATATCTATATTCTCCATACTGAGGAGAGCCTCGAGTGCGTGCATCTTGAGGTTTAGACTTCTGGCGTTGAGCAGCATTACCCTTAGTTTCTTTTTCCTTGTGTTGTCTATGGAGGTGGGTTTGTCTTTTGAGCCTTGCCTAAAAAAAGGCACTATGGGGGTGGCAATAGCCTTAGCCAGTATTCAAAAGCCCAGGGGTGACAGGTGCAAGCCATCCCTAGCAAAGCAACGTGGCTTGTCGAGCATGTCATCCCAGGCTGACAGACACTAGATCCCCTTTGAATGACACCAATACTTTAGCCAATTGTTAAAATTGATCATTTTGTCGTTATACTGTGGCATAATTCTTGGTGAGGGTAAGATGCTACTCAAGGTCAGGGTCATACCAGCCTGTGCTACATGATCAGAGAGCTCCTCTATGTCTCTTTTCATATAGTCCAGGGAGGTACATCTCAGGTCATTCACACCAGCATGGACAATGACAGAGTTATATTTGTACCTGCTTTGGAGTGACCTGAGCATTTGTGTTATGTGGCAGATCCTGGCACCCGACAGGCAGCTTACAGTGACCTTCTCCTTGTTCAGTTTGATGAGTGGGACGTCAGTTTGTCTGACAATAGAGTCACCTATTACAAGTGTATTAGGTGTGTTGTTTAGCCTTAAGTGCTGTGATTGTGTGGCACACTGACTTTGTGAACTATGTGATACGTGGGTATTGTTGTGGGGTAGCAGTTGCTTGGATGTCTGCTTTGGAGGTCTCTGCTGCTTGGGCAGATTTTTATTTAGAGCCTCTGAGTATGTTTTTGAGTGTTTATGTGTTTGCTTTGCTGATGCGATAGGTCTATGTGAGACTGTATTTGTGGTGTGTGTGGTTACCTTCTCCTCCTGACTGACTGTGCCAGTACTGGGTTGAGAGATCTCAGCCTCCAGTTTGGCTATATAGTTGCATCTCTCACATATATTTGAGCTTGTTGGGAGGAGGAGAGGGTGGTCTGTGTACATAAGGCAGTTGTAACATTGCCTCAAGTTTCCCAGATTCACCAGCTGGACTGGAGAGTAAACCCGAAACTGACTTTTGGACATGCCAGAATAGTATATTGAACTACTTTTTAATTGATCAGAAAGGACCAATAGGGAGCCAAGTACTTAAAGGGAGTATAAGAGGGTGTAGTGCTTTAGTTTATTAGTGTTTACTTATAAGATTACTTATACAAGCAAGTGCAGGGCTTTAGAATGAAAATAGAGTGCTTACTTTGAGATTTAGAACAGTTCTAAGGGAAAAAGTGAAGTGCAGACTTTGTGGAGCCAGGAATAGTTTAAACCTGTTTAAGAGGCGCTGCCCAATGCTGCGCTATGCGCAAAATCGCGCAAATGCTGGTTTTAAACCAGGGAAACTGAAAGAGATAGGAATTGACCCAAAACGGCCAATAAGCTACTAGTCTCAGGGCTGAGACCACTCCTCCAGGGACAGATAGGCTGCTGAAAGCTCCCCCCTCTCACTGGTGAACAGAGAAGCTTCCTCCTATCCAAGTAAGGATATGGGCAACAAGGGAAACTATACCACAGTCTTTAATTCAGCAAAGCCTGAAAGCTGGATTAATCTAGTTCAGCAAGGTGGGAAAAGATAATTTTTTTATGTTTTTTTTTCAGGAAAACAGCAGAAAACACACAGAAAACACTGTAAATGCTATAAACAGGCTAGTGCACTTTAGTGTGTAGCCTACAATAGTTATACAATACAAAAACAACTTAAAATAATATAAAACAAGTGCAAAAACTGTAAAAAGCAGAAAGGCAAATGCAATTTAAACTTTTTAAAGCACAGATCAGTTAGAAACTCGCTTTTTAGGTGGGAAAAGGCAATTGGAGCAAAAAAACAGAGAAAAAATATTTAAATCTGGAAAAGTCTCTCTTGGGTCTCTCTGTTGCCTGTATCACTCTGCAGGACACCACGGGGAGCTGTGTGGAGTTGTATACTGGTGCAAAACCACGTAAATGTGGGTTTTAAAGCAGGGAAACTGAAAGAGATAGGAATTGACCCAAAACAGCCAATAAGCTACTAGTTTCATGGCTGAGACCACTCCTCCAGGGACAGATAGGCTGCTCAAAGCTCCCCACTCTCACTGGTGAAAAGAGAAGCTTCCTCCTATCCAAGTAAGGATATGGGCAACACAGGAAACTATACCACAGTCCAGAATTCAGCAAAGCCTGAAATCTGGATTAATCTAGTTCAGCAAGGCAGGAAAAGAGAATATTGTTTTTTTTTTTTTTTTTCAGGAAAACAGCAGAAAACTCACAGAAAACACTGTAAATGCTATAAACAGGCTAGTGCACTTTAGTGTGTAGCCTACAACAGTTATACAATACAAAAATTACTTAAAATAATATAAAACAATTGCAAAAACTAAAAAGCAGAAAGGCAAATGCAATTTAAATTTTTTAAAGCACAGATCAGTTAGAAACTCGCATTTTAAGTGGGGAAAGGCAGCCGGAGCAAAAAAAGAGAGAAAAAATACTTAAATCTGGAAAAGTCTCTCTTGGGTCTCTCTGTTGCCTGTATCAATCTGCAGGACACCACGAGGAGCTGTGCGGAGTTGTATACTGGTGCAAAACCGCGCAAATGCGGGTTTTAAAGCAGGGAAACTGAAAGAGATAGGAATTGACCCAAAACGGCCAATAAGCTACTAGTTTCAGGGCTGAGACCACTCTTCCATGGACAGATTGGCTGCTCAAAGCTCCCCACTCTCACTGGTGAACAGAGAAGCTTCCTCCTATCCAAGTAAGGATATGGGCAACACAGGAAACTCTCTTGTCACATATCACTTGAAAGTTCTGAAACAGTTGAACAATTTTCCAGCTGATATATTGGACCTATCTTGCACACTTGCACTTAAATAATCTTTAGGTTGACCATGACACTAACACTTTTTAGCAAATAAAAACATTTTTTTTTGTAAATTTACAGTATAAAATCATCACCTATAGGCCCAGAACTTTGATGCTAACACCAATTTGTAATAATTACCTACAGAATGGCTTTCATATTTTACATTTTTGTAATGTACCTCATTATTTTGATATTCCAAATCTTATAAAGTATGTTTTCATGCAAGGTTTTGGGGGTTAGCTCTCACAAAGTATGTGGGTTCCTGGCTTAGAAGATCTCTGGAAACTGGGACATTAAATTAGCCCTCTACTGCTCAGAACTGAATAAGTTAATAAGAAATTGCACTCTCTTGAAGCTCTTCTGACCCTTGAACATATTGACAGCTGCATTATTAGTGAAAATATACCCCGTACTAATATTCATAATCCCAGACTTTAATTCAGGTGCTGCTGAGGACAGTCACTGAGTGAGGTAAATGGGAATAAGCAAATCTGTGCTTTCCATCCACAGGGATTTTTTTTTTTTTTTGCTTATGACCTACCCCCCATGGACCTTTTGGTATCCCTGGGGAGTAGGCATGCAATGGAAACCTGTGGCACATCACCCTCACTTCTGCAGCAGTTCAGCCATATCTCCATGCTATTGCCCTCTTTAGGCATGCTTACCAATGTGCCTTCCTAGCCTCCATCAGGGATCGACATGAGAGTTGCACACAGGTCCACCCAAGAACACGGGATAGTAATGCCCATCCTTCCCTGCTGCACTGTCAGTCACCCGAGCCACTAATCAAACACAGGTTAACTGGGTGACAGGCAGGGCTTTATCCTTCTATGCAACCAAAGAGATATAGCATTGCCCTGGCTTGATACACAAGAATAGCACCCTCTCAGCCCCCCAGGACTTGGTCAGCAAACAAGCAGATAGATTAGTTAAAACTTTATCCTATTCCCTTGGCATTCACCCACATGATGTCATGTTTGCAATCCCAAAGATCTCCTCTGATGCAGATTTAATGGCTTTGTCTGTGTAAGAAGCACTAGCTCTTTTGGACCACATAAATGGTCGGGTGCTTCCTTGTCAGTATGAGGCACTGTCTCACTGACCAACTCCTGAATCTGGTCAGGCTCAGCCTTTCAACTAGTTTCATTCCCAAGGTATGCAGAACAGCTATGATTGCTTTCCCTCCACAAGAATGGCCCAGATAGTGATCCTGGCAACCACATACCAATAACCCCGTCAAGCGTTATCTGTAAGATAACGGAATGCATCATTATGCACTTCTTGAACAAAGGTATAGGTAGCCTATAATCCCTCATCCCAAAACAATTTTACATTTTGAAGTGAAGATCATCCCTGTTTATCCCAGTAGACTTCTTTAAAAATGACATTGAGGCATAGTATGAGGGCAAATCAGTGCACACAGCATACCTTGATTTTGCCTTGGACTTTGATACTATTCTACACTCTGGCATTATGCACAAAATTGTGAAACTAAAAACAATTTCTGATGCACTCTTCTGAGCAAAAAACTGGCTCGCAGACAGAATACAAAATGTTTAGCAGTGGGACATACTCTCCTCTCAAAGCATTGTTACTATTGTGATTCCTAGGGATGGATATTAGTACCACTCTTGTTTGACATTTACATCTCTGATGTCCAACTAGATGTCTTTGGTTGTCCAAGTTCACAGACAATTGTAAACTTGGAGCTAACATTGAATCCCCAGAGGGCAATCAGATCTAAAGGGAGGAATTAATGCATACAAACAAAAGGTGCCCGGAATATGGCATAAATTTACACCATGTAGCGTTTTGTTTCTTGCAAAATATGATGACACAAATAAACAACATCCACTGCAAATCAATACAGTTACATGAGACCTGGGCAGTTTTGTAGATAATGTATTCTCTTTTGACCACCATGTAACTATGATCATTAGGAAATCAGTCTAACTAGCCTAAATGATTACCAAAGGTATATCTCCTAGATCCAAGGACATCATCATCCCTATCTAGTCCTCCCCTATTAGATCCATAATAGAATATAATGCTGCTTTTGGCAAGTACCTGTCCAGACACATAATCCATCTTGAAAGACTCTAGTGCTTTCTCTCTCTCTCTTAGAAAAGTATCTGAAGTCCATAACGTATGTAGAACACATTAAAGCTCTGTTGGTCTTATGTATCTCATACTGACTCCTACAGAATGACCTATGCCTACCCTCCAATGCCTCCAATGACCATAAATACGCATTGAAGATTCATTAACCTATTGGAATAACAGATGCTTTTCCTAAAGAATTATTTTCCTCTGGAACAGGATATTCTCTCATATCAAGGAAAGTGGCTCCCTACCCCTTCTAAACACAACCTAGATGAATGGATTCACAATCATAAACAGACCTGGGGTCTGGTTTCATAATCCTTCAAGGAAATGGACAGTATATAGTGGGAATTGCCCTGGCTAAGCTGCAAATAGCATATGTGGTCAACTGCCTGGTAACTGATAAAGTTATAAGGTATATTGAATATCACTACTAAGTCCATGCCATTAGTAAAGTATCACCATCCTTCCTATGCAGCCCTAAACTACCACACATCTTATACATTAACAGCCAGACCTAATCCATACCAGCTATCCAAGTCACTACACGGTATTCCTAAGAGACACCACAAGTGCAGTGCTTTAACTTGCCAAAGACACATTTATTAACTCTGCAAACCAAAACAAAGCCACAAAAATACCACATCTGATCCACAATACTTAACACATGCTAACATCAAAATATCCCTTAATAACTCTATCACTCAGCCTCATATCTCAGCCAACTTCCTTTCCTATCCCCATTGCCAGTAATAAAAGGTAAAACATTAAAGCTGTTGACCATGAGTAGTGTCTATGGTCAATGGATTTCCTCTACTGCTCACAATAATCTGATGGCCACCTGGGTGTGTGGTCTTTTAAATTACACTACTAGCACCAAGCTGGTCAAAATGCAAAATGTGCAAACAAATGGGTAATTTCACAGCTCACTAAGTGAAGCAAGGCCTCAAGGGCATGTATACCATATGCACTGTTGCACAGGTCTTATGAGGTTATGTAATCCATATCCTCTGATAGGCTTCACACTAAACGTCCACAAGATCTGAGTTTGGGCATAGCTTCCTTTGCTCCTTTCCAACTTCAACCAGTATTCAATTCCTTCCAGTGCCTCCTTCCCCAAAATAACTGTACTTTGAGTAAATTATTATATTCACACAGAGATACAGATTGACACAGACATGAAAATACAGGGACACACATACAAACACACACACACACACACACACACACACACACACACACACACACACACACACACACACACACACACACATACAAGCAAACATGCACACATATACACAAATGTGTACTTTCTGTAGACCACAGGGGATCTATTAAGGAGGTCATAGACACCAGCCCCTGAAATATCAGTGTTTAAATGCAATGCTACTACATGCAAGAGAGCATATCGGTTTCCTACAAACCCATCAGGAGAGAACAAGAACTATGCAGGAATTCCATGCAGTAACACACTTCCCCAAAGTGCTGGGGGCCATAGATTGCAAACACATATAAATAAAAGCCCCACCTGGGGAACAGGGAAGGAAGTACATCAGTAGACAGATTTCCACTTTATAATCGGTCAGGTTGCCTGTAATGCCCAAGGGGTTATCATCTACAATGTCTGTGCAGGTAACCCAGGCAGTTTGCACAACTCACACATATGACACACATGTGAGCTGTACACTAGGTTTGCTAAGGGTGACATTCCTCAAGGTCATCTGGCGAGGGATGCATGTTATGCACTGGATCCTTGGCTCCTGATGCCCATGAGAAACCCTCACAACCCCACTAAGCATGGATACAATGACGTCTATGCTCAAACTATGAATATCATAGAACATATTTTGGATTGCTGAAATCCAAGAAGTCCCAGCAAGTCTCAGCATAACACCATATGGATTTGCCACTTTTGTTTGATCTGAAACTAAGTACTCTGAACTACCATCCTATCATCCTATAGAGCTATAACTAATTGTAACTGCTTGTATTGCTCACTTGACCCTGCCTGGGCGAGCACGTTACCACGAATGTCAACTGCTAATTCCTGGTCTCTTATTCCTCTTTAGTTTTACAACGAATCCTCACTACTTTTTTGTCTAAACTATCTCCCTTGCCTCTACCTGCGATAACCTTCTGCCATTAGCCCTACTGCCTCTGACTAATCCACCCCCTAGAATTCTCAACTGGATTGTTTTTCACACTGTCACTTATCCTCTCTGATACATTTTCCCTCATTGCTAATAGACAAACAGTTACCGATTATTTTTTGAGCTTTCTCGTGCCTTGGGTGTAGCCCCACTCAGGCTCACTTCGCTCCCCTCCCTCCACATTCTCACCCACCATCCCTTATAATTTGTTTTATACCTAACCATTGTTAATACCCACTCTGCATCCTATTTCCCCTTCCTGTTCTCCACATAAACCATAACTAAACCTTCCCCCTCCCACACTACACTTGCAAACTATTACTTCTCCTTCCATTACCCACATTACTTCTACCCACCCTACTCAAACATCATCTAAGCAACACACTGTCACATACCTACCTGCAAAATAAACCTACTGCTAACTCCCCAAACATCAATTTCAGTACTCTAGCACTCAGTACTCTTACCCATCATGCTTTTCTCTACTACCCTTTTCTTGTACTACCTCCATTACTCCTCATTCACACGCTCACCTCACTTAATATCCAGTTATCTTCTATTTTCAAAGTTCCTACAATACCTCATACTAGGGATACCTCATCTCCATATCATTTGTTTGCTATTTTTACTTCTATCTTTTCTACTGAAACTCCTCTTCCTAAAATCAAAATTCCCAACACCTACACCACATTACCTAAAAATAAAACAAAATATTTTATTTTAACTTATACAAATATAACTGTCACTACTATCCTAATGTTCTTCTACTTGCAGGAGATATTCATCCCAATCCAGGTCCCACTCAACACAACTCCACCTATAACTATAGTCCCACTAACTTATACACCTCTACCCCCCCAAACAAACAAATCTCCTTTTACTCAATACAACAACAAGGTTAGTGAACTTCATGTTTGGATCTCAAGCCATACTCCTGATGTCATCACCCTAACAGAAACTTGGCTAAAACCCCAACCCCATGACAAAGACTTTCATCCTCCAGGCTATAGTAAACTGTGCCTCAACTGCCAAAAGAAAAAGGGTGATAAAGTTGCCATTGTTTACTCTAACCATCTTACTCTGACAACTCCTAATAAAACTTTACCATCCTTTTCCCCTGCTGAAATGCTCTTGGCCAGTCTTGTACTTAACACCCATACCACCATCACAATAGCAGCAATTTACATTCCCCTGGGGGATAACTTACCCATTCTGAAAAACATATACTCCTCTCAGCAAATTCTGAATGAAACCATCATTCTTGGTGATGTCAGTATTAATTGTTTAACTCTCTGTACCCCAAATTTTTCCTTACACATTAACTTGTACAGCTTTACTCACCTTATCACTGATCCCATACCAACAGCTCTTATACACACAGCACCCTTATTGACTGGATTCTAGTCCCTTATCCCTTTAAATATCACAATCCTGAAACCCTTCCCAACACACTAAATGATCAGTCCTCAATAACGGTACTTAGATAATCCCTCACTTTACTAAACAGCATAGATTTATCACATGCCGCACGATTACTAACTCCCACCCAGACATGTTTAAACCTCTTCTCTCTAAAGTGAACTGGAATTTCCTTACCCAACTCCCCTTTGATGATGCTGTCCTGTCTTTCAACTCCACCTTTCTCAGTATTCTTGACTCAATTGTCCCAGTCCGCACAGTCCATATTAAATCTAATATATCTCCATGGCTATTAAATTTCACTCACATCCTAATGAAAAATAGAGACAGAGCATGGAAAACATGGACCAAAACAAAGCTCCCTGCAACCTTGATAAAATACAAAGAACTTAGAAATCAGACCAAAAAGTGTATTAATAAAGATAAAAGAGACTTCTACTATAATCCACCCTCAGCCTTGAACTCTAACCCAAAAAAATTTTGGAACTCATTAAACCACATACTACATCCTGGTGGTCCCTGCTCTGCAATCCTTGTCCTGATAAGACTCCCAAAGATACTCTCTCCACCTTCAACACATATTTAATTGACTCTGTATCCAAACTGTTTAACCCCAATGCCAACTCCTCTACCGTTAATAATATTTCAAACCACTCTCTATCAAATCCCACTACACTCTCATCAAATTCCTTTTCCCGCAAACCTGTACCCACTAGCTACATCAAATCCCTAATCTCCAAACTCAAACTTTGCTCAGCTTTTACCGACAAAATTCCTTCCCTTTTCCTTCAGTTAGCTGATGACTCTCTTGCTCTCCCTGTATCTATCTTAATCAACCACTCCGTATCAGAGTCCAATGTTCCTTCCATATGGAAACAATTCCTCACTCTACCAATGCATAAAAGAAGTAACTCCTCAGGCATCACTAATTTCAGGCCAATTGACATGCTCTCACCTCTCTCTAAAGTTCTAGAAAAATGCATATATAAACAAGTTATGCACTACCTACTCTGAAAATCTGCTCACACCTGCTCAACATGGCTTTAGACCAAAGCATAGTACTACTACTGCCCTACTATCATTCCTTAATAGTATAGCTCTTGCCAGATATAACAACAAACTTGTCTCCTGCCTGTTCTTAGATCTCTCTAAAGCTTTCAACACTGTCTCTCACACTCTCCTTCTACACAAACTAGCCAAACATAACCTTCGCTGCTACTGTTGCATGGTTTTCCAGCTATCTCACTGACAAATTTCAAGCAGTGAAGTGGCAATCTGCACTCTCCCCTCCCCTGCCAGTTAAAATGGGTGTCCCTCAGGGTTCCATCCTTGGTCCACTACTTTTCAACATCTTTACTAATCTTCTTTATTCTTCCTGTCCTCAGTTATTACTGGTCCGATACGCTGATGACTCTTCTGTCATCACTATTGCTGACTCTCCCTCTGAACTCATCTCTACAACACAGACTTCCTTTAACTCAGTAGAAAACTGGCTCTCTGATAACCAGCTTATCCTTAACCCCCAAAAACCTAAGCTACTGCTTTTTCTTCCTGAAAACTACAACCACATTAAGTCCACTTTCAAAATCCTGCCCTCAGTAACACACACATTGAGATGAAAACTAGCACTAAACTCCTTGGTGTCATCATTGACGACAAACTTAAATTCGATCTACACATTAACAACTACACCAAAAAAACTCATCAGAAACTAGGGGTCCTCTATGGCAACAAAACGTTTCTCACCAGTGATGCTAAAGTAACTCTCTCTTATGCCTACCTCCTACCTGTCTATTATATGGCTCTCAAATTCATACTTGTCTCAACTCCACACTCCTTGACAAACTTGAATCTACCTACAACAAGATAGCCAAATTTGCAGCCCATCAAACTTACAAGTTATATTACTGTCCTCACTCAAAGACCTTAACTGGCTAGAACTACCTAATCAGCTTCTTCTCCCTCAACTCCAGATCATCCACTTTATCATTTATCAGCCTTCTTATTGTCCTACCCTATCATCTCTCATCTCCTACTATTCACCTGCTAGATCTCTCCAGAGCTCTAACCTAGATATGCTGCAAATCCACAAACTTAAAAGTAAGAAAGGATGTATTCTCTATAGCTATAATCCTTCCAAAGTCTGGAACAAACTCCCACTAGAGATCAGGTCATTCAAGCAACTTAATCAATTCAAGCTACTTACTAAATAATATCTGTTAAGCCAATGGACCTGCCACTGTACTCACCCCCCTTAAAGATCTTATCAATCCTAACTGCACACCTCTATCTGTTCCCAACTTATGTAACATTCTCTACCTTTCTAGATTTGTCTCACATTAACTTCTTTATCCTACGCACATTATAAACATTCTTATCTGCATAATGTAAGATTTTGTTTGGTGACAAAACTATTGTTAGTCCTACTGAATGACGTAGGATTCTAAATATGACAGACATAATGATTAGTTTACTGTAGTAAATCCTTGCTTTTCATGTATATGTTGCTTTAAATATTTTCTGTAAACCAGTTGTTGATTGTTTACTTATTTTTGTAAATGATAATATGTAGAACATGTGGAGCTTTCCTCCCTGGGCCTCCACTGAAAAAGGGCTACTTAGCTCAGTCAAGCAAACCCGGTCAACAAATGTAAACTAAAATAAATAAGTAAATAAAATCAAGATTCTGTTGTCCAGACAGATGAGTAGGTGCACTGCAGTATGGCTCAAGCACGTCTGCCAAGATACTTATAGTTTGTGCCATGTTGCACAATATAATACTCAGGAAACAACTTCAACAAGGAAAGCAAGTGGCCAGACCACCGTTTCAAGGACCTCAGGCAGGGTCAGCAGCAGATATGGATGAGGAGTCTGGGAATAACCTCCAGCTGCAGATGGTGATGGCAGAAAGAGGCCTGCACAGTATGCCCTAGTTCTGGCTAAGAGGCAAAGGATAGCGCAAACACTCACTACCTAGCTCAAAGCCTAAGATCCCACCCACATTCAAATAGGAAAATTGATGCCTTTTAAATAGCACAACCTTTACTTAATCATGTAATGGCTGTGTTCTGATAGCATCAGATAGGGAACAGCCCCCAAGGACACAATTTATACCTGCACTAATGACAAGGTAATCATGGAACCTGTAAAGAAAAAAAAAATAAGTTATATAACTGATCACTCTCATATGGAAATGTGTATATGCCCCTAAGCAGGACATTTGTCTGAGCTGCACATGTATGTTAGTAATTTTTCCTCAGTCATACTTTTACTTTATTCACCTACATATTACCAAAGTATGTAATGCTTCCAATGCTGTAATAAGAACACTAACTGAAATACAATGATGTTCAGTAATTATAGAAACAATAATTCACAAAGGTGTATGAACAAGAAATCAACAACTTTTCGTCTGCAATGCATATTGATAAATGAAGCTTGGGAATAAGCAAGCAATAGCTATCGACTGTGTGCATCAGACATATATGTAAACTTAAGTCACAAGGACATGTACAAAAGGCAGGGCACAGTCATCCTTATTTGCACAGGGTGGGGGCATAGGAAGGTAAGGCTAACACCAAAGAAGTGTGTGTGCAAGTAAAAACCACATGTATCTATCAGAGCATGCAGTGTTCAGGGCCAGTAATAACGTATGTATAGCACTCAACAGAACTGTTGTTTAGTTTGCATGTGTGTGAGATGCTATGGACAAGTGAAAATTATTTTTTTCTGTGTTTGTGTGTCTGCATGAATGCAATCATGCACTGTGCTAGCACTACATCTTGGCATCTCAGAAAGGTGTGAGTCATGCAAGAAAGAATAGTCAGTTCAGCATCACAACCCTCAAAGATGAGAACCACCACTGCTAGTAGTTGCACTATTACTTCCATGGCTGTGGCTAGAGGTTGGGGTGCAATCAGAACATGACTGATGGCTGCTGGATGAGCTTTCCTCATGACTACACCCAGGACCATGGCACTGTGGCTTAGTACATCTGATTGTGGATGTCACAATCATTGACAGAGCAGTGGATGTAGTGTCATGGGAGTGGAATCTTGCAAGACCACGTCTACAAACACCAGAAGATGTAGTGGGTCTCCAGCCACATGGATGCCCACCCTCCCTCAACAGACATTCCATTACAGACACTGTGATACAGTCTGTTGTTCATCCTGTCAAGGAGTTACCCACAGAGCTCAGGGAGTCACTCACATCAGAATGCACAATGTTTAGTAGTCACACTATCTCTTCTGTACCCCTGGTGGAATGCCCCTGTGCCTACACTGCAGCCCTATATGTGTGTGTGTATATATATATATATATATATATATATATATATATATATATATATATATATATATGGTAGCACCTAGTGATACGCCAGCATCAGGAGGAGAGTGGACAGCAGGCATCCTCCAATCATCCCTACTAACCCTCCTGTTTGTCACAGTGGCCTTATGATGGCTACTGGCATAAGTAACCAGCTGTCCTACCAGAGTAATATTATGTCTAAGCATACTGACTGCATCTGAAATATGGGTGGGGGATGTGAGAGCCACAATCTCCATGTCAAACTGACCCTTAGCACCCCTAGAGTATGCCTCTACCTCACAACCATCATTATACAAGGTTACCAATACTCTGACATCAGTTGGTATGAGTTCCACAGTGCCACTTTCAAGATCGCCTATGATAACAAGTAATAAACACAACAAGCATAAAAACAGAGAATAAAATTGATCACATATATTCCTTATACAAAAGGTATGTTAAACTCAGATGTTAAAACAACGCAATCTGTACTCGTATATAGACTTGACTCTACCTTATATACAGTAATAAAAATAACCAAATGTGAACTTACCATGTGCAAGTTGGCTCTCAGTGTACAAACCAGAAGTGCCTGTATGTGACTAATGGAAAGGAAAGAAGTTTGCTAAGTATCACAATACAAATGGAATAAGAAAAAGAGAAAAATCCCTTCACAAGTGCAAATTAAAAATATTTCATACAAAAATGTAGTGGGCAGTTGAATCCCCCCAACCAGCCTCCACTCTTTCTCTGTGACTGTAGTTTGACTCACAGTTATCACTGTCTTTATCTATAAGTGTGTGTATATATATATATATATATATATATATATATATATATATATATATATATATGTGTGTGTGTGTGTGTGTGTGTGTGTGTGTGTGTATATATATATATATATATATATATATATATATATGTGTGTACATATATATATATATATATATATATATATATATATATATATATATATATATATACACACACATACATATATATACACACACACATATATATATATATATATATATATATATATATATATATATATATATATATATATATATATATATATATATATATATATATATATATATATAGATATAGATATATATATATATCGGTTCATAGGTTCATAGGTGTGTACTAGGCTAAGGGCGCTGGAGCCTTTACAAGCCTAGCCCATAGGATTACCCTGGCATTGTGCCATCTGACCTTAATTCTCAGTGCCTCTGTCGAGTACAGCCACTGGAGTGATCCTTGGGGTGAATTTTTTATTTCCCATCCACTCATCAAGATCTCTCTTGAAGAGGGCCAGTGAGATGCTCTGTTTGACATGTATGGGAAGTCTTTTCCATAGCATGGGCAGTCTCTGAGTTATGAACCTGTCCCTCCAGCACATTCTGTTGATTGGGGTAATGAGGTTGAGGTCTGTGGAGTGTGTGGCATGGAGGGATTGGGATTTCTTTAGATGTAGCATTTCTAACAGAGCTGGGTCAGACATGGCTTTGTAAGTCAAGCAGAGATTGTAGACAATATGAGACAGAGAATAGTTGGAGTTTTTTGAGTCTGTCCATATAGGACAAGTGTTTAAGGCCTAGGATCCTCTTTGTGCCTCTCCAGTTGTTGCAGGTGTCTAGTGAGGTACATGCCAAATGGGGCATTGTATTCGATGATTGGCTTAATAAGGGAAGAGTAAAGGGAGACATGACCTCTTTCTTCCTGGATGCAAAACCCTTAATAATGAGATGTGCCACATAGAAGGGCTTTCTGACCACAGTGGCAATGTGGTTAACAAAAGAGAGGTTGCTGTCAACCTGTGTTTCCAGACCTCTTATAATGCCTTCTGTGTTCAGTGGACTACCATCGATGTGGTAATTCATGGGAACTGAGTCTTTCCTAAAGGGGATGATGACAAATTTTTTGGCATTGAGCTTAAGGCCATGGTTCTGACACCAGTCACTGGTCTCAGTGAGGCCTTTCTGTAGGATGACAGCATCATTTCGGGTATTAATAATGGCTTCCAACTTGCAATCATCTGCAAACTTTGTCAGAGTCTCTTCATGCTGGCCTGGACTTCTAAGAAGTAGATACCAAAGAGGAGAGGAACCAGGACCGATCCCTGTGCGACTCCACTCATGACTGGTCAGCAGTCAGGCTTGGAGTCAGATACTTTCACACTGTGGGTTTTATCTGTGAGCCAGTTTTAAACCCACCTAGTGATATAGGGGTTGATGCCTAGCTTAGTCAATTTTTTTATGATTTTTGAGTGAGGAATCATATCAAAGGCCTTGGGCAGATCAAGGTAGGCTGTGTGAACCACCTTGCCTTCATCCACACCTCTGGTGACTGACTCAAAGAAGTTGAGCAAGTTGAGCAGGCATGATCTACCCTTCACAAAACCAAACTGTGTGGGATCCAGAGTTTGGAGATTCCCTATATCCTTGTTTATTAGGTCCATGATAATGCTTTCCATAGCTTTGCATATCAGACTTGTCAGGCTAATGGGCCGATGGTTTCCGGGGTCTGTAGTTGCTCCTTCTTTGTAAAGAGGAATGACTATAGCGGTGTGCCATTCAGTAGGGACAGACCCTGAGGTGAGGCTGTGATTGAACAGGGCACACAGGTGAGGTGCCAGTTCACTCCGTAGTTCATGTAGAACACAGCCAGGAATATTGTCAGGTCCCATAGAAGCTGTATTCATAGCTTGGACAGTGCTGTTTTGACCTGTGTAGCAGTAATACTGGGTGCCTGACAATCTACTAGTATTGTGATTGGTCCTTTGGGGGGAAGAGGGGTTAAGTTGGCACCACTGAATCTGTCGTCCAGTATATTGGCAATATCTGTTGGCATGGTATAGGAGGTACCATTGTGCAGTAGCTCAGAGCAAATCTGAGTATTGCCGTGGAGATTCTTTACATAACTATATAAGGCCTTGTGGTTGTCTTTACTATCTGCTGCAATTCTGTTTTCATAGCTAGCTTTAGAGGATTTGATGAGGGATCTCCACTTTTTGTTGAGGCTGATAAGGAAGTTTTATCAATCTTGGGACTTCACCTTATTCCACATCAGTTTCCTCCTTCTATTGTAGAGTTTGTTTATGGCAGAGGACAACCAGATTGGCTTCCTTTTTTGGAGGAGAACATCTTGGTTCTATTGGGTATGGCGAGATCCATGCATTTGTGTACGTGTTCATATAATGCATTAATGTATGATTTGGTGGTCATGCAACTATTCTCCATTTGCATGGGTGCCGTGAAGTTAGCCACCTCTGTTTTTAGGAGCCCAAAGTTAGCTTTGGAGAAGTTTTGTATGGTGGTTACCTTTGTGGGGGGGGGGGGGGTTGTGAATTTCCAAGGTGATTAGTTTGTGGTCAGATCTAACCAAGGAGGAGTTAACTAT
>NC_056731.1:1173107561-1173320061 GCF_019279795.1 Protopterus annectens
AATGTAATTATGGTGTAAGGACCTACACAATCACATACACACACCCAGTGACTTACAGGTGTCTATAATTACTTTGAGTGCAGGAACAATAAGCTTTCACAGTCTTCACTCTTTGATGTACATCTACTGAGAATGTGACAGGGAGAAGAGACTTACCAAAAAGTCTGAAAGTACATTGACTGATCCAGGAGTGTGATATTTCTAACATTCAAATGCTAGCTTTGATGACCAGTTACTGGCCTTTACTAAGAAATGGTGTTCATATTCAAAGGAGTACTTTAAGCATTGATAAAGATACTATATGCAATAAACAGAGAAGGCATAGATAATGGAATGAGGCATCATAAAGAAAGAAAGAAAGGAATACACCTGCAATCTTTGTAGTCTTTGCCTAATATTGTGTGAGCACATAGATATCCTAACTGTTTGCAATATCCCAATCATCCAGACATGTTTGTCAAATGACAAAGGACAGCTTTCATAACTTGTTTCTGTTGCACTTTCAATGTGACTTGTTACAATGTCACATTATGAGTACATCTAAGCACTTTTTCTCCTTTCTAATATATTTTTGTCTGCGGCAACTATAGGAAATACTCTTAAGTGATTCTTCGCACTGCTCTTGCTCGAGTGTTCAAATCCATACAGATCTGGTGTAAGATAAGAAAGTTGCTTTAATGTTAAAGTTTTAATAAATATTTTTTTTCCTTTTATTGTTTGTACGGGCACTTGGCATTGTGCTCTGTTGACTAGCAGCAGTCAATAGCATTGAACAGCATTTCACTGCCAAGGTAACAACTGACATTTTTTATTTGAACTACTATCAATAACACAATGAAGACTGGCATTGTTGAACTTTCCTCAGCAGTCTGGCCAGTAATGAGTGAACAAACCCAAATGTTTACACTCCTCTCTCTGTAGCATAACCAGTAAGTGTATTGAGTTTACAGCAATAGCAAAGTTGATGTAAACTTTAAACCTGTTCACTAATCATTTTGTTGAGGAAGATCATACTAAATATTGACACTTATTTTGGAGTATGAATGTGTTGATATGGGAATGCAAGTAAGGTCATTATTGATTAAAAGTGACAGAAAGATAAGTCCTTTGAAATGATGGCAATATTAAGTGTGTTTGCTGTGTGAACAATAGAAGCATGGCTGCTGTTCCCTGTGCCCATCTCCATTATCATGGCATTACCTAAAGTCCTGAAATTGTGAGACATACATGCTAGTACTGGTGTGGAAGGAAGATGTGAGAAGGCTGAATCTATCTCTGTAATGCAGTAGTATCTCCTCTGATTGCTAAATATACACTGTGATTCATTTCATGTGTCTTCAGGTTGTTATTTCCCAAATGTTATTTGAATCCTTCTGATAAATATTGCCTTCTGCCTTTTTTAATTTCTCCAAGTCTTTTGGGTTTCTAATACCATTATGGGAATGGACCCCATTCCTAAGTAAAAGTACGATTAAAGTTCATGAAATTAATATTGTCTCACTCTTTGATGTTAGCCAAAAGTGCTCTTCGCAGCACCTGCAATGTGCCCAGTAATGACTCCTTCTGCAATTTGTACAGTATTACATGAATTGGTAACATATCTAAATACGATTGTAAATTTTTTTTATAAGACCAGTTGCTCCTACTACTGTTGGAACTGTCTGGGTATCTCTCTTCCACATGGCTCTCATTTCTGCCTGCAGATCGAGGTATTTTATGACTTTTGTCTCTCTGTACGCAAGACACTATAGTCACTAGGTGCGGTGATTTCAATGATCAATGCTACTTTTGTCTTCTTTTCTTGGACCACTATATCAGGTTTTCCAGCATCTATCTTTTGGACTGTTGGTATTGGGTGATCCCATGTGATGTAAACTTCATCATTTTCTATGATTCTCTGTGGCTTATGTTTCCAGTGTTTTTCAGCCACTTTGATACCATAATGTTTGCACAATCTCCAGTGTAACAATCTTGCCACATTATTATGCCTTTCAGTATACAGTCCCTCTGCCATTAAAGAGCCGCAACCAGCAATAAGGTGTGCGACTGTTTCTATTTCGGTTCCACAAAACCTACATATGTCTGTTTCTCCCACATGTTCAATGGACTTAGTAAACCAGCGTGTACATAGCCCACTATCTTGGGCTGACAATATTAACCTTTCATTTCTTGATGTAAATTCACCTCTCCTTAACCATTCCTGCATTAGTTCTTGATCAACATGAGATACTTCCAGAAGTTTTCTATACTTGCAACAATATTTATGTTTTGTCCACATTTCTTGCCTTCTCATCTGGTCCTTCACCTTATATTCTTTCTTTTGTTTTTTAGCACATTCAGTTGCTGCCTGGTTTTTATCCACTTCTGGTTTGATTTCCATTTCTGGTTGATGTCGATATGCTTCTGCTAAATTAAGCAGAGATGCCATCTTAGATTTATTCTCCTCATGTTTCAAAACTTTCACCGCATTTGGCTCTTGTGAGGTCAGTAGATATGTGTAGAGTCCCATGATTGCAGATCTATACATGTAATCAATTTCAAGGAGGCCCATCCCTCCTTCAGAACGAGGAATATATAATCTTGGTATACACTGATTTTTATAAATACTTTGGTGAGCATGAAGCATCCTTCTTGTTTTAATGTCCAATCTATCCAACACTTTTTGGGCCCAGTCAATCACTCCAAAACTATAAGTTAGGACAGGAAGAGCAAATTGATTTATAGCTTGGATCTTATTCCTAGGTGTCAGTGCTGTTTTCAGGATTAATTTAAGTCTTCTAAAGTACTCCTTACTAAGCTTTATTCGCATTTGTTCATGTTTTATTGCTGATCCTTCATCTTTTCCCTAGTATTTATACACCCCCTCTTGTTCAAGTTCTTTTATATCACATTCTTGCCCCAAACTGATGTTTTCCTGGTGCTGCAAATTTCCTTTTTTAAAGGTTGCTTTTGCACATTTATCAAGACCAAATGACATTCAAATATCATCTGAAAAAGTTTTGACAACCTGCAGTTGTGCTTTCAGTTCCTCATCTGATGAGCTATACAATTTTAAACCATCGATATAGAGAAGATGAGAAGTCATTAGACTTTGTTGTTTTCTAGAAGCCAAATTATAGCCATGATCTAAGCTGTTAAGTAAACAGCTTAATGGATTAATGGCAAGACAAAATAGCAACAGTGACAGGGAGTCACTCTGGAATATCCCCCTTTGGATTTTTATACCTGGGATAATAATCTGTCCTTTATCATGGCTTAATTGCAAAGTGGTCTGCCACTGTTTCATGGTTACTGTAATGTAATCAATCAGTGTAGGATGTACCTTATACATTTTTAAGCACTCTTTTATCCATGAATGTGGGATAATATCAAATGCTTTTTTATAGTCAATCCATGCCATACTCAGATTCTTCCCTTTCTTACAGTTCTCTACTATAACTTTATTTAACAACAAATGATCCTTTGTTCCATATGACTTTCTTTTATTGCTCTTTTGTTCTACTGCCTTAATTGAGTTTTCTTCTAAATGACTATAAACTCTGTTGGCGTCAATCCCCGTGTAAAGTTTATAGGTTTTCGGAAAACAAGTTATTGGTCTATAATTTTTAGGGTAGCTTGCAGGGTCACTCTTAAGTAAGAGCATTGTTTTTCCTGTTGTTAACCAGTGCAGTGTCCGGGGTGTGCATATAAATAGTTCTTACTTATGGCTAGATCCCCATGTAAAGAAGTTAATACTTTAAGCCAAAATTTAGGTACTGCATCTGGGCCTGGGGTTTTCCAATTAGAGGCTTTTTTCAACTTTGTTTCAATCTCTCTGGCTATTATTTCATCCCATTTCATATCCTGTACCTTTACAATTCTTATTATTTCTTTTACTTCTTCTGTCCATTTAGCATCTTTGTTATGTTCCACAGGATCTTCATAGATACTTCTCCAAAATGTATCTACTTTCTCTTTTTTCACGGTCTATCAATTCCTTTTACCTTATAACTCAATTGTCTATAAAACTTTTTTGGGTCATCAGTAAATTGCTTATTTTGTGCTTTTCCCTTATATTTATCTTTGTATCTTCTGAGTCTTTCCACCTGTTTTGAAATGTTTAGTTTGTTATCTCCAATAGTGCATAATATATCCTGGTCTGTTCTAATACTGAGTACTGCTTTTATCACATCTATCTTTCTTAATATTTTTGATGATCTATTCCCTATTCTGTAATCTTCTAACAATGACACTTCTTGTCTTAGCTGCTTTATAGTTTTCTCTATTTGATAGTTCCATGATGGTATTCTCCCCCCCCCTTTCCCCTCGCTACCCTATGTTCCTGTGGTAGAATATTATCAGTTTTTAATTTAGCAGCACAGTAATATATTCTGTTTACTTCTGTTATATCGCATGGATCTCTATGGACAGTCCTAATTACTGTGTTCATTTGTTTTATTAAGCTTCTGACTTTTGGTGTTTTATTAACCTTCTTCAGTCTATTTCTTTCATTGATTTTGATATATCTGCCTTTGTCTATTAAATCAAGCACCTCTTCTCTTAACTCCTTTTCTTCCATACTGAGGGGACATCCCTTATTTTCCATTTCCTGCGGGTATTCTATAGAAAGTTCTATAACATCTTCTTATGGCACATTCTCTTCAATTTTAACCCGTGTCATCTGTTGTTTTGTCATATGGAAACTCACTGACCTACCACTCCTCAACATTGACTGCATCAGAGTTTCCACAGTTTCCTGTTCCTTTCCTTCCTGTCTAGCTTCAAGTGAACTTTTATACTGGTTTCCTGTGGAAGGCTCCAAAATATCTTGATATGGCACCTGACCTGTTGCTTCCTGTTCCATTGGTTTCCCCTTAATTTGGATATCCATTGCTCTATCCTGCTGTGGCACTTTCTGCATTTGATTTTCTACACTGAATCCTTCTCTTTGTATGTGTTCCATTACCTCAATATCTATTTCTTTGACTTCTCCATTACTAATCTCTTTTTCTACTTTTCCTCTTTGTCTTATTTTTTGTATTGTAAAGTTTTCCATATCTGGATTCCTTTGCCTATATTTTTCTTCAAATATCTTTGGTGCTGCTCTTTTTGTATTAGTTTTGCTTTCTCTTTGCATAAATATTACACCATATTAAATCTCTTGTCCTTTCCCTTGTCCCTATTTCTTTTTCACACATCTCCTGATCTTCTTGCTTTTCCTTATTCTGGGGACTCACTCCATTATGCTGTGATGTAGTCTTAGACCTTCTATATTAAATCCTCCACTTCGCAGGCACTCCATAACTTCAACTTCTATTTCTTTAACTTTACTGCATTTGCGTGTTACTTGTTGTGAAATTAAGTTTCACGGTTTAAGGAAAAAAGTAAAGCATTTAATTTAGACTGCCTTATGTAGTGCACACCAGCCCAGCATCACTGCATGACCATTAGCTCTCTAGGTAGTACTCAGTGAAGAAAATATATCTGGCAGGTAATTTTCTCTGTGGTACGAAGTGCAAGTGCAGTAAGCTTCGAGAAAAAGGACAGCTGATGCATGGTTCAAATCCACTTAACTAATAATTTTTTAGCAGGTGGTCTGAATACATATTTAATCGCATTTTGTGATACCATTGTGCTGTTGTTTAAAACAACTCTTGTCACTATTGATAACATCATGTAAGATTTTGTTTGTTCACTTTCACATTCTTTCTCATTAACTCATTCCCTCCAGTAGAGCTCTTTTGAGTGTGTATGTTTAACTCCAAGTGGGTGTGGCTTCAATCTTTAAAAAATGAAGTTATCACCTTACAATTCTAATAAATATTAATTGACAGAGGTCATCTATCAATACAATTGTGTTTGCCATCATGTATGCTTCAAGTTAAAATATTCTGATACCTTGTATGTAACATGGTTTTGGAATTATTAATGCAAATATGAACAGGCAATATTTGACACCTAGAGGAACAGTAGGAATTAACTGCAGAAATGCCTGGAGACATCACTCACCTGTAATGAGTTAAGTGCAAGTCTGATAATGTGTTCCACAAAGTATAATTTCAGATGTTGCAATGACAAGTGAGAATGATGAATGTCTGACTTGAATGACTTCTTGTTATGGTCCTTGCTACATATATGCATTGATTGCATTTAAAAATATAAAATGAATTATCAGGTTAGGCAGGAAAACCAGGTACTCCAGGGTAATCGTTGTAGAATAAAATATCCACTTTAAAACTCATTTAAATATGTCATACAATTAACTTTGCCGTGATGTCATCAATTAAAATTAATTGATTATTGTTTAAAGAAATATGAGCCTGGTTCACTTGTTGTAAACAAAATACATCAATAAAATATATTATGAATATTTAAAAATAAGAATGCATATTGTAATAAATATTACTATTGATAAATACTAAACAAACTTCATAAATAGAAATATTGTAAATAAATTTTTTTTTTAAAAAAATAAATTTTATGTTTAAAATTAAACATCAAGATAACATCTAAACACCACAGTTTATATGAATTTCATAAATATAGTATATGCATTATAATGAATGTATGTTTCTTTGTTATATATGAATCATTACATTTATATTATTGTTTGTTATTGTTATTATACAAATGTATATCAAATTAATTGATGACATCACGGCAAAGTTAATTGTATGACATATTTAAATGAGTTTTCTTGTTTCATTAATGGTTTCTGATGAAGTCTCAGTCAGAGATGAATGCGCTAAAACTTTCCTTTGTTGGTTGCTGTACATCGTAGTTTACTGTGAATAAAGTGGATATTTTATTCTACAACGATTACCCTGGAGTACCTGGTTTTCCTGCCTAACCTGATAATTGATTGCATTTAATTTACTGTCAGTTTTTTCTCTGTTATATATTCTTTTAATGCCCTTTCCATTTGTATACTGCTCATCAGCTGAAAAAAAAGTTCATTGCCTAAGAAAAAAATGAAAAGTCTAGTTTAGGCTGCCTTATGTAAAGCAAATATGCCTGGCATTGTTGTATGCCCCTCCAAACTATAGATAGTACTTACTGCAGAGAATGCATCTGAAAGATGTTCATTTCTGTGGCACAAGGAGTAGGTGAAGTGAATTTCAGAGAAAGAAGGCACATGAAGCATTGTTCAAATCCGGTTTAAATATTGTATTGCAATTATTTACAATATGTACTTTTTTATTATTTTTAGTCCTTTCATTTGCATTTGCTTTCCACTTGACAGCACACAAACACAGTTCACTATGTAAGGAAAAAGCTAAAAATTTAGTTTAGGCTGCCTTATGTCAAGCAAACATGTTTGGCATCATTGCATGTCCTTCTGCACCATGGATAGACAGTACTTACAGCTGAAAATGCTCCTGATAGATATACAGTTCTGTGGCATAAGGTGAGACTGGAGTGAATTGAATGAAATAAGTCACAGAAAACATTGTTCAAATCCTGTGTCAATATGACATTGCACTTATTCTCTAAATATGTAATGTATTTTTATTAGTTTTAATCTGCATTTGCTCTCAGCTTCCCAGCATGCAAACATATTTTAGTAACTAAAGAAAAAGCTAAAAATGTCGTTTAGCCTGCTTCATATAGAGCAATCATGTCTGGCAATGGTGCAGTTTCCTCAGCACCCTGGACAGTACTGAGTGGAGAATTTCTACCTCTCATATATCTATCCCTGTGCCACAATATGCAAGTACAGTGAGTTTAGATGAAGAACATAGCTGATTAAGGGTTTGAATCCAGCTAAAAGCTTTTATAATGGGTGCAAGAATCTCATTTGTCACAACATTTTGATTAAACAAAAGGATACTATTACACATGTTTATTGCAAACAATGTATCAGTAATGTTGGTACAAGTAAGCTTTTCTATTTAGCCTATATCATTAATGTTTCACATAGAACCTCAAAGTAATGTGTGTCCCATTTATTAAACCTGACAATGATGACATTTAATATAAAATTCACTTGCATATGTTTGATGAACACAATCATTTTGTTATAATTATCATGACTCATCAAATATCCAAACTATGTTTTAGGACAGTTATGTCTTGTGAATTATGTATGTAAAATACCCTAACCTGTATTACTCAGCTTATTCAACTGCACCCATCTGAAATATATTTACAAACAGAAATAATGACTTTCACATAGGAATGGATTCCCAGGACTAATTAAAATCATATACATAATATACATACTGGCATCTCTGAAGTGTATCTCCATTTATTCCCATATTAATATAATTCTAATTTCTATACTTAAGAGGCAGTTCTCCTATGGTGATGTCAATTAATAAGCTAGGTTTCCATTTTTGCATGTTTTATTCCATGGGTTCAATCCCAGATGGTACAACAACATTTTAACATTTTGTAAGCCCTGACATCACACTATGTCACAATTAATCTTCTTTCTCCTTCCAAAATGCAACCATGCTGTTAAGCATTCCATTGTTGAACACTGTAACTTGTGTCAATAAGTGAAGCATCACACATGGCAAAGCTCAATGTCAGGCTTCACACCTTTACTGCTTTTTTATGTAATTATGTCTACAAAGGAACCCACCTGCTTGTTATTGTGCAAATGCACTTGCTAAGGATGTGTGTCTTTGTCAACAACCACTTACCCATGAGATCTGAATTAGGCACCAATGCAAACACATTTTGTTAACTTGACTTTTGCAGATATGGCTGGCAAGGGGGAGAGTAGTGTTAGATTTAGAGCACAAAGGTGGGGTATTGAGGAGTCCAGGATATTTCTGGCACTTCTTGTGAAGTGATACATCTATAGACAGCTTCAGGAGGATTATACTGAGTCTCAGTATAAGGCTGAGGATTGGATTAGCTTAGCCAAGGCTGTCCCCAATGCAACAGGCATTTCACACAATGCGGATCAATGTCATCACCACTACAGTGACCTTAAAAAGTGCAAGCACAACCTCCTAATACAATGGGAAGCTAAATTTAAAACTACAAACAACTTCAACAATGGCTAAGCTTCTGGTTTCATTCTGAGGGGATCCAGTATCTGTCTGCCTTGGAAGACATGATCGACAGACCACAATGCTTTGCCAGACATGGCCTGCACCTGTCACCCTTGTAATTCTGGATACTGACTAAGGCTCTTGCCACCCCTATAGTGCCTTTATTAGGCAAGGTTCAAATGACAAATTCACCATCGTAACAGCTACAAGCAAGCAAAATCTGAGGGTAATGCTACTCAGTTCTAGAAGTCTAAACCTCAAAATGCATTCATTTGAGGCACTCCTTAAAAGGGAGAACATCGACATCTGTGCAGTGACAGAGACCTGGTTCAAGCCTCCAGAGAGCACCCCTGCATTACCAGGCTATAATTCATACCACACCTTTAGGCCACCTAACCTGGACCGAAACACTAAAGGTGGAGGCATGTCCATATTCATTAAGGATATCCACACCTCCAGGCTAGTTGCTTAGCATAATGCATCCAAGATTATCCAAGTGCAACTAACTCTAGGCAAGACCGCAATCCAAATTGTAACTTGCTACAGAACCCTCACCATGCCCCAGGATTGTCACTCCTCATTTCTTGATGCACTGGAAAATATTAGGGTACAACCCAACACCCTAATAATGGGCAATTTCAACTACCCCACCATTAAGTGGGAAAACTACTCATGTACCAACTCTTTTGCTCAAGGTTTTCTGAAATTCATAAATTCCAACACCTTGGATCAACTTATCCATACCCCCACCAGGGGCAGCAATATCGTAGACCTGGTCATTACCAACATAGGTGACTGGTGTTCCACACTAGAAGTCAATTCCTCATTGGTCAGATCCAACCACAAGCTAATCACCCTAGACATCCACATCCTGCCCCACCCCCCATTAGGGAAACCAACATAAAACATTTCTCCAAAGCCAACTTCACACTTCTTAAGACAGAAGTGGCAAACATCATGACACCCATGCAGACGGACAATACAGGTATGACTGCTGAATCTTACACAAATGCACTTTATAAGCACTTACATGAGTGCATGGATCATGCTATCCCTAACAAAACCAAGATGCTATCCTCCAAAAAAGAAGCCAATCTGGTGATTCCCTGCCATAAACATACTCTACAGCAGAAGAAAGAAACTGTTACAAAAAAGAGTAAAATCCCATGATTGGAGGAACTCCCTGGTCAGCCTCAGTAAGAAGCTGAGATCCCTCATAAAATCCTCCAAAGCTAGTTACGAAAACAAAAACGCCATTAAATTTAAAGACAACTATAAAGCATTCTATAGCTATGTCAAGAATCTCAATGGCAACACTCACATCTGTTCTGAGGTACAGCACAATGGCACTAAATATACAGAACCAACTGAGATTGCCAACATCCTGGCAGATAGGTTCAGTGTTAACTTTACCCCCCTCTCACCCCCTAAAGGGCCCATCACTATACAGGAAAAATGCAAAGTTCCTGTAATCGTGGCTGCACATGTAAAAACACACTCTCAAAAGCCAAGAACACAGCATCCATGGGACTTGACAACATCCCAGGCTGTGTTCTACATGAACTACAGAATGAACTAGCACCCCACCTAAGCACCATGTTCAATCATAGCCTCATCTCAGGCTTTGTGCCCACTGAATGGTGCACAGTGATGGTTATCCCACTCCACAAAGGGAGAACCACCACGGACCCTGGGAACTACCGCCCTATTAGCCTAATGAGCCTGGCCTGCAAGGCCATGGAACGTATCATCATGGAACTTAGATACTGGTAATCTCCAAACTCTGGACCCCACCCAGTTCGGGTTTGTAAAAGGCAGATCATGTCTCCTAAACCTGATAGACTTCTTTGAAGCAGTCACCAAAGCTGTAGACGAGGGTGAGGTGGTTCACACAGCCTATCTAGATCTCACCAAGGTTTTTGATACCATCCCCCACTCTGGAATTATAGATAAACTTACTAAACTAGGTATAAATCCCTATGTCACAAGATGGGTTGCCAACTGATTCACTGACAAAACCCACACTCTGAAAGTAGCAGACTCCAAATCTGACTTCAGACCAGTAACAAGTGGAGTACCACAGGGTTCAGTCCTGGGTCCTCTCCTGTTTGGTATCTACTTTTCTGAAGTACAGGCTAACACAGAAGGTCTTTGGCTAACGAAGTTCGCAGATGACTGTAAACTAGGAGCCATAATTGAAACTCCTAACGATGTGTACATCCTACAAAAGGGCCTCACTGAGACAGGTGTCTGGTGTCAAAGCCTTGTCCTCAAGCTCAATGCTAAAAAGTGCATTGTCGTCCCCTTTAGTAAAAACTTTGTACCCATGAGCTACCACATAGGTGGTAGTCTACTTAACACCAAAAGTGTGATAAGAGACCTTGGGACACAGGTGGACAGTAGTCTCTCCTTTGATAATCACATCACCACAGTAGTCAGGAAATCCTTCTACATGGTACACCTCATCACAAAAGTTTTCTCATCCAGGAATAAAGAGGTCATTGTTCCCCTCTACTCATCACTTATTAGACCCATTATAGAGTATAACGCCCCTCTTAGTATGTACCTCACAAGACATCTACAACAACTGGAAAGGCTGCAGAAATACCTCACAAAGAGGATTACTGGCCTCAAACAGATGCCCTACGCAGACCGTCTCAAAAACCTCCAGCTTTACTCCATTGCATATCGCCTACTCAGAGGCAATCTCTTCCTAACGTACAAAGCTATGTCAAAGCCAGAGCTGTTGGACATGCTCCACTTAAAGAAATCCCAATCCCTCTGAGCTACACACTCTAGGGACCTAAACCTGGTCACCACAATAAGCAGAACATGCTGGAGGGATAGATTCTTGTCCCAGAG
Organism: Protopterus annectens; assembly: GCF_019279795.1. NCBI lineage: Eukaryota > Metazoa > Chordata > Ceratodontiformes > Protopteridae > Protopterus > Protopterus annectens. The sequence continues at coordinate 1,173,119,408 of NC_056731.1, forward strand.
ACTTCCCATACTCTGGAACAAACTAGCTATATCAAACAAAGCTCCTCATTAGAAAAATGTTGATGATTGGATGGGAAATAGGAAATTCACCCCGGGGATCACCTCTGTGGCCTTGCTTGACAGGGGCACAGGGAAATAATTATCTTGGGTGTCGAAAGCCAGGGTACCTTTTTGGCTAGGCATATATAGGCCCTAGAGCCAATAGCCTAGTACCTACCTATGAACCTATGAACCCCAAATGTGTAAGTATCCTGACGCATAACCTGTCTATGATATGGCATTAATGATTTAGACAGCCAATGCAGGTACTCATTATGCTTTTACATATATTTCTTCTCTGTTTGAACTGTGCAGATGCAGAGGTGATAGATGCAAACTGTGAAGTACAGCAGGAGAGATTAGCTCATCCCAGAGAGGCATGGGATGCAGATTATTCAGGAACAAATTCAAGCCAGGAATTTATTTTAATTCCCTCATGCTCTAGTATCTTGAACAGACATACATCAACTTTCATCTCAGACATGCATGTCTTCCCCAATAACTTTTGCTGCTTGCATTAGGCATTAAGAACAGCAGCATAGCTGTATGAGAGTTCAGTACCCAGAAGGCACAAGTATTTTTAATATTGAATAAGTATTAATAAAATATTAATAGTAATAACATGTCAGGAAGAACTAAATTATGTTCATTGCATTTATTAAATTTGAATGCATATTTCCTATCTGTCATAAGAAAATAAAGGTTTCTCTTTGTTATATTTATGACACATAAATACCTTTCCATCATATATGGCTCTAACAAAGGTGTACAATAGTAAATCATCATAATTGCTTATGTATTGCCAAAGTTTATTGAAAAAAAATACAGTACTTTGACATACCATGTATCTAATTATTTTGTCTCCCCCACCCTTTCTCTCTCATTTTATTTATTTTTTTTGGGGGGGATATGGTGTATTAACTTGTTGCCTGCATAACTTGCTACTGAAGAATGAATGATTAACTGTACAGAGAGGTACATTGACCACTGTGTCTTGCCCCGCCACCTCCACAGATGGCAGCACAGACACCCAGTGCATCAGGTTCATGACCAGTGTTCATTATACAACCCTTGCTGTACCTGCTCCCACTGTGTAAGGTAGCTCTGCCCAAGCTACTGCTGCAGTGGTACCATTCAAGAGCTGTAGAAGTGGAGATGGTGATGTTGTCACCCAGTAGGAGCTGACAGGAGTGGTGGGGAATATAATGGAGAGGGGCTGCACTGCTTATATTGGCAGGTTTGAAAAGGTGCTGCATCACATTGCAAAGATGATGCCTTGTCCAGCACTGACCCAGGAAGCTGTTGCAGGAGACAGTGATGACAGTTTTGAGGGTGAGGACTAGATTCTCACTATTGTCAAGCTGGATGTGGGCTGCCCCCTACCTACTCCCAGTCATGGTGTCCCCCATCCTTTTGTTAACATCACCATCACTATCTGTCTTGTATGTCCTGCATGTCTGCATATGCTTCCTAACCTACCCTACTCTACTTAACTGACCCTATCATTCCTAAGCACCTTTCTCAACATTCCTCCCTCTCCCCCAAAAAAAAAAAAAAAATCGGCACCTGTCCCACAAAAATATCACGCCCTATACATAGCTCTTCCACTTTGCCTATGTGTCATCTGGAAGCAATTGATTTGGTCCAATTAACCATACAACATTATTCTGTTGTTGTCACACATCATTTGTGTCATGACTGCAAATATGAAATTGTGTATACAATTCTACATTTATGTTGCAAAGAATTCAATAACTATGTGCTCTCCCATGACCCTCCTGCAAATTGCTATATTCTTTCCCCTGTTTCGTACCATCTCCTTGTCAACCCCATTTTCATCATTGTCCTAGCCTCCCTTTTTCACGCATTTAATCTGGTCAAAAATAGATTCACAAACAACAAATATGGCCAGAAATGGCCTGTGGAAAAGCCTTCACTTTATGTCCTTGGCATTTGCTCAAAGGTTGGTATAGTATAGCAATACTGAGTGACAGTAAATACTGTTTACATTCTTAATGCAAACAATGAAGATTTCAGTGTAATATCCAGTAGTCTGGTTACTTTCAAGCAAATATGCTTAAATCTACTGTGCTGTGAGAATACAGAGTAAAGTCCAACTAAAGGAAGTACTAATGAATAGTTAATGTAACAGTTCTTAAGCTGCTGGATGGAATAAAGTAGGATTTCCTGTGTGGCATTTTCAGATAATTACTCTGTTTGTAGTGTGGTGTTCTTGCATAGTGTCATGTGTTTGATTACAGTTGTAGGTCAATTTATTACTTCATAACATTTCATATTCCTATCAAATATTTAAATGCAAACATTTGTATTTCTCTCCCAAAAAGTGCAGCAAGCCATTATTTTCAAGAGCATTGCAACCCCAAGAGGGAACATTATTAAGCCTACCTTATCCTGCTCATGTATTCATATGCATTGCCCTTTCCTACCCCTTATTTGAACCTATAGCAAGCACTTTATTTTACAGAGCATGACAGATTAATAATGATGATTTAATAAGTAAACCTAGAATCTTTCTCCCTGAGCCACCACTGAAAATGGGCTGTGTGCCATTTGTGACATTCAGACTTTCCCAGTAAATTAATGTTAAATAAATAAATAAACCTAACACACCATACTGATGTTCCTATATGTCCCACAAAGCATATCATTGCTATTCCTCTCTGCCTCTGGCTCTATCTCACTCTGTTTACCCCTTCTGCTTCAGTAAGTTGTTACTGTGCTTCAGTTGTGTTATTTTAATGCTGTGAAGTAGTAAATCATTTGTATCATGATGAGCTGATGCTCACATGTACAGAACAATTTTGACTAATTTCAAGGGTTCTAATTCAGCCATTAGCGCAGTGTTACTGACTGTTTTTGGCACGCTATTTTATATTTATCTGTTGGCTACATATTGTTATGAGCCACCATTATCCTTCTGTCATTAGTTGTCCCTGTCTCCATTTTACCCTGACAATGTATCCTCGCCTTTCCTTGTCATTATTCTTCCACCTGTGCATTTGCACAATGTATGGCACTGGGCAACAAATGCAACTAAGGCTAAATGCAAGTACACAGCTTGTGGCAATAGCTTATGATTTTATTGCTTTGTCTGCATTACTCTGTCAAGCTTCATGCTGCTGTGCTAAGCTATATTTATTCAGTTTAATGTACGTTTCAAAAAGCTGAAAAAGTTGAATTTATAGATTACAGTGGTCAATAGGATAATGAAGATGAACGCATACATTATTGTTTGTTGAAATGTGGTTTCAAATGTTAACTATCAGAAGTATGACTTCCTATGAGGTGTGCTTAAATAATATTCAGGCATAAATATTTTTCTTGGAATTTTCTAAAGGTTTGAACTCAGATGGATAAAAACATATTTCAGGATGTTTTGTCTCACTCTTGTGGCTGTAAATATTGTCTGCACCTTTACTTAACATGTCATTATCCCGCTGCTATATTAATGTGCCTGCTACCTATTGTAAAGCCTGACTTGTATAGGTCTTTCCATGAAATTCAGCATAGAGCAACACAGAGTACTGTTAATTCCCATTCTAAGCCAACACCTCAAGATATCATTGTGCATGTGTCAACAACTCAGTTCATCTGGGCAGCGCTGTGCTCACAGAGTGAAAAAAAATAATATCAAATAATTATTGTTTTCAGTTGCACAAAGTTTGCATGTTTGTATTACTTTTGTTAACAGGTGACCTTGATTTCAGGCTTATATTGACTCAGTTACTTCAGTCATTTAATGTATATCTGCTCTACAGTGTTTACACTTGGAACTCTGCTACAATTTTGTGTAACCTGTTCTCACATAATCCATCACTGTTATTGTGCACTGCACTGTTCTATGTATGACTTGCATGTTTGTCTTGACAATACACATAGTGCAAGTATGTTGTATCCACTTCCCTTGAAAATAATACATTTAACTCTTCATACAGCTCCCTTATACCAGTTTGTTCATAGGTTCATAGGTTCATACTAGGCTGTCTGCCCTATGGCATTTATAAGCCTAGCCAGAGTGTGTTTGGCTTTCGCCACCCATTTTAAATTAATTTTGCTATGCCTTTTTTTGAGGTTAGTATACTGTGCCTCTGTCTAACAGTGACACAGAAGTGATAGCCGGGGTAAACCTATGATCTCCCATCCACTCATCAAGATTCCTCTTGAAGAGAGTCAATGTGGGACTCTGCCTAACCTGGACTGGGATTTTATTCCAGAGTGAAGGGAGCCTCTGGGTTATGAATCTGTCTCTCCAGCATGTCCTATTTATTTCAGTGCTGAGGTTCAAGTCTCTCAAGCGCGTAGCTTGATGGGATTTGGATTTTCTGAGGTGCAGCATGTCCATTAATTCCGGGTTGGACATGGCTTTATACGTCAGGCACAGATCGCCTCTGAGCAGGCGGTATGCCACTGAGTAGAGCTGGAGTTTCTTTAACCGGGCAGCATATGGCATCTGTTTGAGCCTTTTGATCCTCTTGGTGAGGTACCTTTGGGGTCTTTCCAGTTGCTGCAGGTGTCCAGTAAGGTACATCCCAAAAGGGGCATTGTACTCAATTATGGGCCTGATGAGGGATGAGTAAAGAGGTACGATGACCTCCCCTGATCTAGATGTGAATCCCTTCATGATTAGGTGGGCTATATAAAATGTTTTTCTAACCACTTTGGCCACGTGGTTGTCAAATGAGAGATTGCTATCAACTTGGGTCCCCAGGTCCCTAATGACTTCTTCTGTACTTAATGGATTACCACCTATGTGGTAATTTGTGGGCACTTTGTTTTTGCCAAAGGGGATGACTATACACTTTTTGGCGTTTAGCTTGAGGCCATGGCTCTAGCACCAGTTGTCTGTTTTTATGAGGCCCTTTTGGAGGATGCTTGTGTCGGCTGGAGAGTTGATTATGGCGCCCAGTTTGCAGTCATCTGCAAACTTGGTCAGCCACAGTCCTTCCGTGTTGACCTGTACCGCCGAGAAATATATACCGAACAAGAGAGGTCCCAGGACTGAGCCTTGTGGGACGCCACTTGTAACTGGTTTGGAGTCTGACATGGCTCCAGCAATTCTAACCATGTGGGTTCTGTCCTTGAGCCAGTTTGTAACCCATCTAGTGACATAGGGGTTTATATTTAAGCTGGTGAGCTTATCTATAATGCCCGAGTGGGGTATTGTATCGAAGGCTTTTGCGAGGTCCAGGTAGGCTGTGTATACCACCTTCCCCTCGTCAATGGCCTTGGTGACTGTTTCAAAGAAATCGACCAGGTTTAAGAGGCAGGATCTGCCCTTAACAAAGCCAAACTGGGTAGGATCCAGTGTCTGTAGGTCCCCAATATCTTTATTTATGAGGTCCATGATGATCCTTTCCATAGCTTTGCAGACCAAGCTAGTCAGGCTTATGGGGCAATAGTTTCCAGGATCCGTTGAGGCACCACCTTTGTGGAGAGGGACCACTGTTGCTGTACGCCACTCTTTGGGTACATATCCTGTAGTAAGGCTATGATTGAACAGTAGTTTTATGTTTGGGTTTAGCTCTTCTTGGAGTTCATGTAGGACGAGCCGGGACACCATCTGGTCCCATTGATGCTGTGTTTTTGCTTTGGAGAGGGCGGCTCTTACCTGAGCATCTGAGATGTCAGGGGGGCAGCACTCTGTTGGGATAGATATTTGCCCTTTTGGTGGGGAGAGGGGGGAGAAGTTTGCACTGAACCTGTCAGCTAGGATGTTGGCAATGTCTGTGGGCTCTGTGTATTTTTTGTCATTTTGGACTAATTCTGAGCATATCTGGGAATTCCCACCCAGGTTCCTAACATAACTAAAGAAAGCCTCGTGATTATCCTTAGTGTCCTGTGCAATTTTTCTCTCAAAGCTGGCCTTAGATGATTTTATGACAAAACATCCTGTATGAAACACACTGATGAGATCATCCTGACAAAAGTGCACTCTCTACTCTTAAGAGTCAGATCTCTGCTGTGGAGCTTGCAACTGATCCAGTGTCCCCTACACTGTGGAACTAGATTGGTAGAAGGTTTGATGCTCAACGTGGGAAGTGCGTGTGTGTGTGTGTGTGTGTGTGTGTGTGTGTGTGTGTGTGTGTGTGTGTGTGTGTGTGTGTGTGTGTTTGTAATGCTTGGTGCTGTATCCACTTCCGCTAAAGAAAATGCATTTAAATGTGCTCTGTTATCCCATTATTTCTTGAAACATCATCTCTGAAAAATACCAATAAAGTCATCCTGAAAAAGTGCACTCTCTCTCTCCCTAAAAGTGTCAGAATTCTTGTGTGGTGCTTCCAATTACTACAGTGTTTTCTACATTATGCAACTAAATATGTAGGTAGGATGTTCAGTGCTCAATATGGAAGTTTTTTGTATGTGTGTGTGACTGGGAGTGTTTGCAGTTAAGTATGCATGTGCTCAATTAACTTCTAGTCTAGATAAACATTTTAACCTGCTAGATGACTCCACCATTCCTTAATCCAACCATTCACAATCGTACCTTCTTTGCAACACAAGGGTACAGCTCAGCAGACTGCTTATTCTCTACTGAGTACCCATTACATAAGGAAACCATGGCTATTTTAGGCCTTAGTGCATCCACAACACTCTAAATGAATGCTTCTTATATGAGTCTCATAAGTTGAAAAAAAATATGCATTTCATGTTTTTACAGGGAAAGTGATGTGAAAATTTGTTGGGGGGGTGTTTCCATTTTTCAAATGACAGGTGGTTTGTGGAGCAACAATAAGGGATCCAGATTACAAAATTATATTCTCCATTCACACCCTTGGTGCAAGACACTGAGGAAGTCATTCTTTCTAATGCGAACTGTTGCACTTTAAATGTCAGACTTCTGTGGTGCTTGCATTACTTAAAGTATTGTCTAGAATTTGTAAATAAACATATAGGAGGTTCAAATACAACAGTGCTTAGCTTCCACAAGTGTGTGTGTGTGTGTGTGTGTGTGTGTGTGTGTGTGTGTGTGTGTGTGTGTGTGTGTGTGTAAGACTGCAAATATATTAATGATTGATTTACACATATTTGTAGTGGCAACGTTTACAACCCCTAGATGACTCCAAAATTCATTTTACCAGACACATCTCATTGGCAATACACTGCAGATGACATCCCTTCATAGATGTACTCAGTATTCTCCTGCAGCTCTGGCTGCTGATAATGTGCTGTACAGATGGTGTAAGTGGATAGATATGAAGTTCAAGTCCATCACTGCTTAAATATTGTGACTTGATTATTGCCATACACTGCTGGCCACCTCACAACAACCTTTATGTATACTTCTACTTATGAGATGAATTTGCAGTGGCACACTGTTATACTAGCAAATCCTAGCATCCCCAGGGAAAATCGCTTCACTTTTTGGCCACACAGTGATTAGATAATGTTTCCATAACTGCAGAATCTCACAGTTGGATTGTGAATTCTCCTGCATTGATTGACTTTGATACTTTGCCTCATACACTATGGGACTATATACAAGTATTCAGGATGTTTGAAGCCAACTGTGAATGTCTTTCACCCTCATGCTGTCTACCGTACTCTTCAAATATTTATACACACACACACACACACACACACATATATATATATATATATATATGATGTGCAGCTACACAGTGTTATTGTGTACTTCAACCACTTTTTAGCATAAACATCCAGCTAATAAACAGCAGTGATGTCATCCATTGAAATATGTAGTATCCCGGTTGCACCTCAACATGTCATATGGTGCTTGTGATTCAGGCATTAATGTTTAGCTTGTGATCTTGGTCATTTAGTTCATATCCAGCCATTACTGCTCAGACTACATTGTGTCACTCTTACTGTAAATGTGCATGTTGATAACACTTTTATCAAACACATCTGTTATGTACACCTACAGATGTTGATTTCTGTTAGAAGCAGCTACGATAATTTCTCACATAGCAGTGCTTTTATTCCAAGTAATGATGACATGATTACATATTCCTCATATGACATACATAAAACAATGAGTGAGAAGGTCACACAGAAAAAACAATCAGTGAAAACTAAATGAAAACTCCAGCCATTGTCCATTAAAATGATGAAACAAGTCATGGGCATTCAGAATCGCCAATTAGCTGAAACACCTGGTGTTCATAAGGGTATTTGCATATATCCCATGTGCCTCTGATTCAAGAGGTTTGAGAGGTCTCTGGCATGAGTGACTGAGACAAAATTCTGTTTGTTGTTGACTTAGTACAGCAATTATAGGCACACATATCCCTTGCAGCAATAACATGATGTGATGCCTTCACATACCGACATATCTCACAATTGTAGTGTATTCATCCTGTACAATATCATGAATTTTGTGTTGCCAAATGTTCGTGTTTTCGGCATGCACACATGCGCATTTGGTGCCTGTTAGCATTGCTGGGCCTTATACTATAATGCATGAATGGCATCCACAACAGTTATAATGTGTCCATTTACAGTGAGAGAGACCTCTGCTATCACTTTTGTCTCAGAGAGATTGCTTACAACACATGCATCTGATGAAATAAGTTAGCATAGATAGAGTGTTACAGTTGTGTTAAGACTTCCACTGTGGCACTTGTTGTTCATCCACGTCATTATTCAGTAGAGTCATATAGCTTTCTGTTCAATTCCTGAAAGGGCAATGTTATATGAATGTATTGATGTTACATAAATGCCATTGTATCCAGATATTCTTATCCATTTTTTATGTTGGATAATGATATATCATTACTGATTGTGACTGCATGGCAGTAAAATGTTTTGGGGGGAATGTCAGGCTGTGACCGCTCCTGCAGCATATGCACTGAGTACTGCCTTGTATAGCATACATGCATAGACAGACTGCAGTTCATTTCTGGAATGGTGTGTGTAATATGTGATGCAAACAGCTTCCTTGTCAAAGATGCATTGATCTTGTACTGCTTACTGTTGTGTGGACAGTTACATCTGTAGCTCCTTTCCAGCATTCTAACTAAATCTGATTTCTCATATTATATTCATATCTCCTGTCTAGATGCACACATTCATTTCAGTTATTTGTGACAGCCACCATTGCTATCTGATGTGACACACAGTCCATACAGAAGACTGGGGAGATCTAAGAATAATAGGCAGGGGTCTGAATCTGGTAACATCTGATTTCCAACAAATGTGTGAGACAGCAGTGGCTTACACATAGGCAATACTTATGGCACCTTCATAGGGCTACCTTTCTCAGGCCTTGTCCGATAAGTTAGAGCATCCATGCACCTTATGATAGGAAAGTGCATTAAGTCCTTCAAGTGTGTTCTTCATGACATAACTGATATTCTTATTTCTGTGGCATCCATGATTGTTATGCATCTCTCTGATATCTATCCTGACATGCTCAAAAATTATCTGATGCAAATTCTTAGTATGTCATTCATTGTTTACAGGCATTACCTATTCCAGGATAATTATGCTCTGTTATTATATGTCTTCATCCGGACATTTCTTTATTACTACAATTGTTTTTGTCACACTATACAGCTTAATGGCAGATGGGATTCCATAAACATTTCTTACTGTAGGGCATGCTACCAGACCATCAGAAACTGTGATTGGTTCTTTGTTACAACACTTTTTTGTTGCTGCTGTTGAATTGTTGTTATGTTACTGTTCCTTTTAATTCCATGTGAGCATGGCCAGTATAACGATGTCTGAGATGTTTGCAAAACAGCAGTGGAAAACTTGAATGCATGACATGCCATCCAGTCTGTGTTGTGTGTTATTATATTATCATTTAGCATTTGCATGACTATACAACACTTGCTTGTCTATTACATGTTTATAGGTGATAAACCCTTTCCTATTATTACCACTGTCGTTTCTTTGCAAAAACATGTCCATTTCTGATGTACATGACATTGCAGCTATAGGGTGCATTTGCTTTTCTGTATACATGCTGAGGTGGAGAATACAACAGTGGTGTTGGTTTGCATACCCAAATTGTCTATATGTATATATATATATATATATATATATATATATATATATATATATATATATATATATATCATATGCAATAACTACAGTCTATGCATTCATCCCATAATATATCTTCTGTCTTTGCTGTTATCTCAACTCAACATTTAATTATATTGCATTTCACATTTTGCACTCCTCTTTGTTACTTTGCAGCTTTATATCCCTATCACATCCTTTGTTAGCATGTCCATTTTTATTTATGTGCATAACTGTGGTATTGTCATTGGCATTAATCATTACATCAGTATTGCAGCATTTATGTCAGAAATGCTTCTTTGATACTTCAACACATTTGTCTGTGGTATATGAGTACACATTACTCATTTCCCCTTCCACATTAACTAATTACACAGTATAAAACAATTATTATTTGTGTATAGTTCCCCTATTTTACTTACCCTCCTTTAGTATTCTTTTATTGCACTTGCCCTTAATGTTTCTGGACTACAGCACATGCTCATATCTAAGCTTTGCCTGCATGCAAACTGTTTTGTTTGCTTTCTGTGCTCCTGCTTGCAAGCACCTTTCCATGGCCACTAACACTATTGCTGGCCGCTAAAAGGTGGCTGGAAACATGCAGGCATGATGAGCAGCATGCATATTCAGTTAGTGCTGCTGCTCATCATACTATCACTCTTATATCATAGAGGTTTAGTGTCACACCTGCACAATTGTTAATGAATCTGAAGGAATGCATATTGCATTTTCTTTGAATCCTCACACATGTAGCATACCTAATAATTAGTGCATTACTATGTGTAATTAGACTATGAATCCCACCTGCAGTCTTCACCCTTAACACATTCCTTGATCCTCTATCTGTAACAACTTGGCCAAGTAATTTGGACTACTTCCTCCAGCTCTTTTATAGCCTCCATCAGTTTAAAAATACTAATAAAACAATGCTACTGAGAGTTCCTTATCTTAATTTTGGAAACCATAACATGCTGAGTGCAACTGAAACTTAGGTCAATTTGTTGAATATCCCAAAGAGAAATTATGATTTGGACCTTACATTATATCGCTGATTCTTAACTGCAGAGAATGACAGCAGATGACTGAAGAATATGGTGTTGTCCCTACCCTAAAACACTCTCTAAAATCCTGTTTCCTACTGTGAGAAGAGACTTGAGACAAATGCTAGGCATGATGCTGCTATTCTGGCTATCATTGCTGTATAGATCAGTGCCATTGCTGGGTTCCTATCTCTTGATCAAAAATTGTAAACAGCGGACGTGTACTGAACGAACCCGATTGGTCAAAATGTCACGCACGTAACATGAAAATCACCGTAGAGAATATTTTCTCTTTACTTCAATGCAGTGCGATCTCGGAGTAGGAATATTTAAGTAGTGGGGGTGTGGGGGGCTTGCTCCCCTGCCTACAGCTTTTCGGTAAGTATAGTTTTTTATTTTTTTTTTTATTATATTTTCGAAATTTCAAACATCACTCAAATGGTGTCAACCATATGGTGTTCGATGTTTGAAACTTTCGAAAATATAATATAGACCCCCATTACTGACTACAATGTATTCATAACTTTCATGAATGAAAACTTACAGGAACCTTAACAGGATCTTTGCCTTAGTATCCTGTTTGATTTTGAAGATATTGTCTTTGGAGATGTCCATGTCATAGACAGAAAAGTAGATAGGATTTCTGAGGTTGAGAGAGAGGATACCAATCTCTGGAATGTCTTGTTATTTGAGTCAAAGAAAGTACACAGTCCTGTGAAAGTGGCTCCCTCTTAGAGCTTTATGTCCTCTTTAAGCATGTCCATGGTTGGACCAATCATGGAGAAGTTGTTTCTTCTTCTCAATTCACAGAAATACTGATGAATAGAGGAATGGATGTTGATGATGTCAACCAGAATTCAGTGTTAATATCTTCTAACAGATATGAATAAAATTCAACTTTTGATCAAAGTGGGCTTTGAGTTGTTGGGCATTACACACTAAACTTTCTGTGACTGCGTCTATTCTTTCCTCCTTCTCAAGTCCCATGTCTTCTCTGCGTACTTCACAGGTTTATTGGAAATGGAATAATGCAAAACAATTAAGCTATTATGTCATTTTCATTAGAACTGTCTGGAGATGCCATTTTGAGTAATTTATTGTACTGGCATCAAAAACTTCAATGTATTTACTGGCATTTGTATCTCACTGCAAACTCTCTTTGGTGATTAATGCAATCTGCATAAGTTCTGCTCCATCAACTGCTTAAATACTGTTCTCTGTTTTAAGTACACCATTCATAAAATCTGCAGCTATCTCATACCCATGTGCCATGCTGTACCTAGCATTAAGGGTCAGGATCTGCATGACTTTAGCCATTCAGCAGTCAGTATCGGCTGTGGCACTCATCAGACTTGTCTTCCTTCACATGCATAGTCCTATAGACAACTCCACTTGTGGTTCTCTTTTAAAATTCCTTTCATGATGCACAGTGACTAACAGTCATGATGTAAGGTGAATGAAATGTTTTGCTTCAAATCCAGATGCCTGCGCACTGCTGATCTCATCATTAATATTACTAGTGATGACAACAATGATTAGTGTTTTAAATGTCACTCATAAAAATTACTCTTTACCAAAGTGCTAGGGTTTCTCTTGCTTGTGATGAGACATAGACAATGCCATTTATTTATTTTATTTATTTATTTATTTACTTTGCATTTAGCTGGAATTGTCTGACTGTGTGTTAGATCTCTTTTTCAGTGGAGGCCTGGAGAGAAAAACTCTACATGACTAATAGCAATATACTATACAAGCTTTACATGGCAAATAGCAATAGAAATATATAATCAGGGTATAAAGGCTACATATATGAACATGCAAGTATTTACATATAAAATGCATGTCTTTATGTGTGAGCAAAAATGAAAAAGAAAAATATTAAGCGTGAACATTTATATTGTAGCTTTTTTTGTATAAAACAATTATGTGCACATCTTATCCTGGGGATGAACTTTGACAGATCCGGGATTGTCTTAAGTGCTGTTTAAGATCTGCTTTAAATGTTTGTAGATGTTTAGTCTGCTTGTGGGGGGGGGGGGTTACTGTACTTAGATATTTATTTATGGTAAGTAGAGATTTGCTTGGGATCATAGATTTTTGCTTGGGTTATCATGCTGGTACTTGGTATTTGTCTTGGCTGTATATTAAATTGTGCCTTTATTAGAAGCCGAGATTGGTGAGGGATATGGGGCAGTTCTTTCTAGTTTAGTAGTCTGATGGCTTGGTATTGGTGGGTACAGTAAGAAAACCTTATGGCAAATCATGCAATTTTGTTATACCATTGTTCAAATTTTGATCTCTGGATGGAGTGGTGGCAGGTCTGTGAAGATTTGAGAGGTGTATAGTAGCATGGCTAGTAAGTAGGTTTTTGCAGTTGTTTCTCTGGCTTTATCTGTGAGGAAAGGTTTAGCTCTATACAACAGCCCAAGCTTTTGGTGTGTTGTTTTAATTGTTATTTAGATGACAGGATCGTGTTTCATATTATCATCTGTTGGGACTCCAAGACATTTAGTATGCAGTACAGTTTCTGTCTTAGTGTTGTTGGATGAGGTTATGTCAAACTAGTCTTTACGTTGTGAGCCTGATCTAAGACTGAAAAGGAGCAGGTTATTTTTTGGTGGTCCAGTAACAGTTGTCAGTTATCTAGCCAGGCTTCAATGGATGTGATGGATTCTTAGGTCAGTTCTTGTAATTTGTGCAGGGTAGGAGCAGAGCAGATAAATGAATTACCATCATCATATTGAATTGAATAGCGTTATTTGGCTGCTGAGTGTAGATCATTTATGACTACACTAAACAGGGCTGGTTCCAGTATGCATCCCTGTGGTACATCAGCTGGGACTGCTAGATAGGAGGAATATTAATTTTGATACTTGACAGATTGGTATCTGCCTGATAAATAGTTTTTAAACCAGAAGAGATGGGTAAGAGAGCAAGAGGTTTAGAGAAAATAGCTTTTGTAGTAGTAAAGGTTGGGAGACTGTATCAAAAGCTTTCAACAAGTTAAGAAATAGTGAGGAAATTGGATTGCTAGATTTTCTATTTTTATTGATGGTGTCAGTAAAATGTAGTAATGCTGTAGTGGTACTATGGTTGGGTCAAAAGTCATACTGTGTTGATTAAAGAAGCTTATTTACTTTGAGGTAGTTAAATAACTGAGTGTGTATGCATTTTTCAAGGATTTTTGCTATGGGACATAATATAGTGATTGGCCTGAATTTTGCATACTCATTAGATATGCCTCTTTTTGTGAAGTGGCACTATATATGTCTTTATCTATATAGTAGAGACATGACATTTATTAATGTATATATTTAATATGTTGGTTATGGGAGAGACTAGGCTCAAGGCAGTTATTTTCAGATATTCTGGTGGAAGACTGTCTGCGGCCAGTGTTAAGGTTTCCAGTTTGAGGAGACATTTTCTATTGATAGGGTAGATACAGGTTTTAGAGGGTGAGTGACAGTTGAATTTTAGCAAAAGTTTTGAATCGTACATAGTGTTGATTTTCAGTACTGAGGTGATAGATTGCATAAGGTGATTGTTAACTTTGTCAGCTGTTTTTGCTGGGAGATCTTTGGGTGATGGGTTTGGCTGTGAATTTTTACCCGAGTTTAATAAGTTTGTGTTAGATGTCTAAAAGAGTTTTGGATTATTTTGGTGAGTTTCCTACACACTACAGTAGTGACTTTTTTGTCTAGTTGTATGATGTGCTTGGTTGTATTTCTGTGGTGCTGAAGCATTGATAATTTTCCTAATTTTTGTTTTTGCATTGCAATTATCTTCTGGCTTTATCCCTTACTGTCATTATCTATTACGTTTTGTGTGATAGCCAGGGAGCAGGCATCATTTTAACACACTCTCGTTAGCTATTAAGTTTTGTGTGATAGCCAGGGAGCAGGCATCATTTTAACACTTTTTCTTTCTTAGGAGGGCATGTTCATTTAGTATGGCTAGGGGGATTTTATTAAATTTAAGTGCTGCCTTGTCTAAAAGCAGTGTTTTTTTTAATGGCCAGTTGTAAGATTTTAGAGTAGAAGTAAAACCCTCTGCTCTACGTTGTAGTGGTCTTACATGGGGGAGTGGTTAATGATTCTCTTTGCAAAAGTGGGAAGATGGTCAGTCAGGGTATCAGGAAAAGTACCTATGGTGAAGATATTACAAGGGTGTGATGATAGCATCCAGTATAACAGTGATGCTTTTTAGTGGATAATTGCATCTGGTTGGAGTCTCTATGAGTTGTTTAAAGCCACAGAGGTTGACATCCGCAGTGGAGGTGTCAGATATAATCTTGAACCAGTCGATATTAAAGTTTCCTAAGATTAATGCTTCATGTGGTACACTGATGGATACGTAGGATATTATGTCCTCAATGTTGGGGATGTTATTTCCAGGAGGGATATATACTCTTATATGAGTTAAGTTTAAGAAAGGCAATATGCATTGTTAAAGGTGGGGTTGATTGTGCTGATAAAAACAGATGCCAGGAGATATGATAGCTTCTCCACCAGCTTTTTTGATTATGCAGTCAACTGTAAATATGCTATATCCTGGTGGATGATTTTCAGTGTCTTTGACAGAGACTTTTAACCAAGTCTGGGTAATTTCTAGTAAGCCAAGGATTTGGTGTGATATGAATGCATGCAAGCCACCAATTTTGTTAGAGATACTCCTGTTATTAATAGTGATGAATTGTAACCCTTTGCACCATGATTTCTGTTTCAGTGTTTCTAAGCTGAAAAAGGTTGGGAAGTGGTAATTAGGTTTAGGTCTTAAAATTGGCACAAGGTAAGGGTGAATAGTCATAGTTAAGTTGAGAAAAAGTGACTGGGAAACAACTTTTTGATTTGATATTTTTTTGTTCCTGGTGTGTAGTATAGTTTCTTTTGTTGTAAGATGGTAGGTTTGAAGATGTGGAGATGAGAAGGATTATGAAGGTGCTGAGCTATGGACATGTAGATGTGTTGGACTTAGTACTGGGAGTGGTAGGTGAGATGGGTGTATATTTAATATGCAGACATTTGTGATTGCATGAAATATGTGTGAGTGTTGGGAGTATAATTATGTCTACTAGGCATATGAGCATAGTGTTAACGGGGTTGTTAGTAATGGTGTAAAAGTATAGATAGGGAAGGGTTAAGGGTAGAGAGGCTGGTGCTGGAAGAAATTGATCTGCTGTTGCAGCACAACTGACCCAATGTTTGCAGTGAGACAGATAGCTGAAAATAAGCTAGAGATGAGGAAAGAGACCAGCTTGGCATACCTAGACTTGGAGAAAGAATACGGCAAGGTCCCAAGAACACTGAGTTGGGCAGTCCTGCTGTGGTTCAAAGTCCCAAAAACACTGGTAGAATTAGTGCAGCTATTTACAAAGATCCCGCGACTCAAGTACAAACAGTGTACTGTCTCACACATAGGTTCCCAGTGGGAGTGGGTGTGGATCAGAGTTCATCTCTAAACCCACTGCTGATCATACTTGTGATGGATTACATTAGCAAACAGGTTGAAGGGGACAGACCAACAAAGTTGTTGTAGTCAGATGATGTGGCATTACAGGCAGACTCTGAGCAAGAACTTCAGCAAAGCATTGGGGAATGGAATGCAAAACTTAAGGCACATGGGATGAAACTAGGTACAGATACGACAGTGGTAATGACAGCAAATTGGGGAAATCAGAAAAAGGCAAGAATTGAGATAAAAGGGAAGATATTGCTACAGATTAACAGCTTCAAGTATTTGGGAGGGGTGGTTGAGGAGAAAGGAAGTCTGAATGAAGAGTTCAAAGCTAGATTCAGAAGGGCTGCAGCTAACTGGCATAGAGTGTCAGGTGTAGTGTATGACAGAAGAATGCCAAAGAAGCTGAAAACTAAGGTGTACAAAACAGTGCTGACACCAGTACTACTGTATGGTACAGAAACTTGGGCAGTAAAGGCAGAGCAGATGAGGAAGCTAGAGGTGATGGAAATGAAGTGCCTGAGACAAGTGGTAAGATGCCCAATGTAGTCAGATGAAGAAATGAGGACATAAGTAGCTCCAATTGCAGAAAAGATCAATGAGAACAGATTATGGATTTCTGGACACATGCAGAAAAACAGAAGGCAATCTGGTGAAGAAGATTTGGGACATACAGGAAGAAGGCAAGAGGAACCAAGGGCATCTAGCAAACAGGTGGATGGATTGTGTGAGAGAAGATCTGCAACAGTCAGGCATGAGTGTCAAAGAAGGCAGGATTGTGGCATTGAATTGAGAGAGATGGTGACAGATAACATGACACCCTGACCCCATGTAGAAAATGTGAAAAAGGGTGTTGATGATGATGATGATGATGATGATGTAGGGGAGCAAAGTGAAAACAAGAGTAGCAAGGGTGAACTGAGTGGGATTTTCCTGGCAATGTGGTAAAAAGTAAAGGAAGTAGAAGATAAGTGTCCAAATATATGGACAGAATACCGAGAAAGAGAAGAATACAATTATTTAAAGCACTGTAATGGTGGAAAGAGATGGGTAACTAGGTAAACAGAACAAGGCAGAATGTTGGATTGGAGGGACCGATGTTTGACAGGCAAAATGCTGTAGACGTGAGCAAAGTTTTAAGTCACAGTATGTATGAAATTAAAAGGGAGGACTAGCAATTGCTTCCCCCTGATGGTTTTCCATCAAAAACAATCAATGAGGTAGACTTTGCATGGATAGAAAGACTTTTTAATCTGACTTTTTGAGGTGAATCTCAGCATTTAATTTTATTTTTACAGGAGCAGTATTAACCTAAGGCCTTCTATGATCACCAAAAGGCTACTAGTCTAACAATATGTTTTCTTAGTTGGAGGCCAGTCACTTTACCAGTATTGTTTTTTGCTGTCTAAAAAAGATCTCAGCAGAAGTTTGTGGTTGAGGGAACTGCATTCACCAGAGAAACTTTGCTCTGTGAGAGTAGACTATACTAAAGTATTAAATTAGCATAAACTAAAGCAGCATAAGGACTGTGGGGTGGATGGAGGCCTTCCAGCAATTTCACAGTAAAGTGCAGACCACTCTAATACAAACGTGAGGGGGGAAAGTTTCTGCATCCCTGAAGATGTTTCAGCAATTTCATTTCATTCTTACATACTTCCTTACATTATATATAACTGAGTATATCGTCATTTTGTTGCTTTTAGAAATTTAACTGAAATTCAGCCAGGGAAGTTCATGTGACAGTGACATTTTCCTAACACTTTTTGCAGCGGGAGTAGTCAGGTCAACTATGTGGTAAGTACACTGGGAGACAAACAAAATAAATATGATTGTTTGGTGGTTGACTGGGTAGATAAGTCACTGTTCTTTTATGCTCAGCTGCATTAAATAGTGTTTTGCCAACATAAGTATTGCACCATATTTTAGTGTAGTGTATTTGTGCTTTACATCCTTTAAACTGGAAAATAAATTAGCTTACAAAAGATATATCTTAGTATGCAAGTTTGGGTTTACTGAGATGCAAGTTTCTAGATTTTAGAAGGATATTATTGACAGCAGTAGTGATTGTGAGATTGGTTCATATTGGCATAGCCTGGTTTGTAAGATGATGGTGGCTGAGAAAATAAATTTGTCAGTGCTTTTGACATCCAGAACAAATTAGAAATAAGATAAAGTTGGTGTGGCGAAGATGGATAGTGGAATAGCAATTATAGCTTGAGAGAGAAACAGTGATGGTGTGTGAGGCATAAAGATGGCAAACAACTTCTGAGCTGCAAGTTCAGTTGTAGATAGGATGCTACTGTGAGCATAAACATCAGGAAATGGATGCAATGAGATTTAAAAAATACTGATAGGGAAGACAGACAATGAGGAAAAGTCAATGGGAGTTTGAAGACAACGGCCACTACTCAAGGACAGGATAACTAAAATAAAAAAGGAGAAACCAATGACACATGCTGAGGGGCTGGATATCAACTATACCAGAGGGGAAACAGCACATTCTTCAGAATGTGAACCACTGATCTCATCTAACAAGGGTTGTCAGTGTAGAAATAAAAGGGCAAAAGGCAAGATCAGTTACAAAGCAAAAGTAAAGGCACCCGGACAAGGAAGGAAACAAATGGGGAAATAAAAAAATAGAAAAGTGTAACACGTGGATGATCCTTGAAGATTAGAAAAGATAGCTGCTACTGAAACCAGCAGGTAGACTTAGCCAAAGAAGGCAGGGAAGGAGCAAGTGAGTGAGTGAGTGAGTGAGTGAGTGAGTGAGTGAGTGAGTGAGTGAGTGAGTGAGTGAGTGAGTAAATAGGCAGGGTGATTGCCTCCAGTTCGACATTTCACCATGTCTTGATATGTGACAACCATTTTTTAAAATAATGAGGAAAGAGTTAACCTTATTTTGTAACCTGTCAGATTTATTTAATTAGACCCACTCCAGGGATTAAACATTCACTTCTTAACTAGCAGAGACAAAAAAAAAATTGTGTTAGTTCATCTGAATGCCAATGCTGTCAGCAAACTACAGCTCCATGTTTCATCTGTGTATTCAAAATGTTTTTTCCCTATACTTTATAATACTAAGGCACAGCTCGGCACTAACTGAAATGTGCACATCGGCATACACTACATGACTGTCATTCCAAAGATGACTGAAATATTTAAAAGGCAGATAAGTGCATCTTTGTAGTCAAGTTCAGTGTACCAATATTTTAACAGAAATGCTGGTAATATCAAATTGCAAACATTATGAAGGTAGCACTTCAAATTAGTTTAATAGCAAATGCCTAAAATGATCAGTGAATGATTTGTTTAGACTGTGGTAAAATCTGAATCGATCCTGCGTGAATAAAACTAGAAGAACCATGACACATGCTGAGGATTTCTGGTTGATTTTTACTTTCCACAAATGAATGTAGATGGAAAACAAAACAGGCAGCAGACAGGTCACTATAATCATCCAATAATGTTACAGAAAATTAACTTGGATGAAGTATTGAAGCTGCAAAGGTTTTATGCCATTCTGAAGATACTACCTCAAGGAAACCATGACAAAGGTGGAAAATAGGGCAACGCAATATCAAGACCAAGGTGTACCCTTAAAAATGGAGGTGTACAGTTTGAAATCCTTGGATAGGAATGCATGCCTCACAATCGCCTCGAAGAATTAGGACATTCTAAATGGCAATGTCTCCTTTAAATGTTGTGTTTGTAGTTACAGGTTACACAAGTTATTTTCCCCTATTTTATTCAGCAGGTATAACTTCATTTTACTCAAACTATATCACAATAACTCCCCTACATAAAGAGTACATTTCTGCAAAACAACATATCTGCATTCCAGTTAGGTCAGTTATGACAGAATATATCAAACCACCCCATCCCAGTGAGCCCAAACTTTACTGAGGACCAGGTGAGAAAAAGGAGATGATTGCCATTTAAACAGAATCAATTCTGTAAATTCACTTTTACACTTCTGTGGCGTGAACTCCATGCAAGCTATTCACACAGCTACATTGTTTGTGGCCCAGAAGGAAGCACAAACACCTTTGGTGATGGGAAACCAGAAGGTTGTTGCTTCTAGTTCCAGTCCATCATTAAGGAATGCTGCACTCCTGAGTGTGCTGCCCTTGAGATGACATGTTAAACTAAGGTCCCATCTACTTGAGTTGGTAGTAGTTCAGCTGGATGTAAAAGATCCAATAGCACCTACTGAAAAAAGTGGGGGAATTTTACTGACTAAACATCAAAAGCATTACTCTGTCTCATTATATACGTATATATATATATATATATATATATATATATATATATATATATATATGTGTGTGTGTGTGTGTGTGTGTGTAGACATTATAAAAATATATAAATAATAAAAGGGAAGATATAGACTACTAATTATTCTCCCCCTACCTTTTGCTGAAACATGGATATATAATTTCCTAATGTCTCTGTGGACAGCTTGGTAGATCTTGGCATCCTAAATCAATGCAGCAACTGTCTCATGTTCTCTTACAACCAGTTACCAATTAATCCTTAAAGAAAACAATACAGCATTTGAGAGAAGTAAATACTCAACTTCTCTGGAGGCAAAACTCTCACATTCAAATGAGTCTGCCAAGAATACCCACACTACATCCTTCACACATACTGCACCCCCCCCCCACATAATTTGTCTTATGCTAAGGTGCTTAAAAGAAAACTTCTCAAATTTCAAAGACTGCCAACGTTAAGTAACAGAAATGCTGGTCTTCACACAGCAAAAGAAATGCCAAGCATCTCATATAAGCCTACACTCAGGGGATCCCTAAGAGCAAAGCCCAAAAGGCAAGCATATACTTTACCTAATAATCTTGCCATGGGAGAGTCTATTGCACCACACACAGATTTCCCCTCACCAGGTTAGGCAAGGAAAAGATAACAGTTGCCTAACAGGAGTTAGGATCTACAGTATCATATATGTACTCAAGTCACTGTACCCCAGGTACAAGTATGATTCTGGGAGTAAATAACCTAAGATGTACCTCACTAGACTTTATTTAAAGAGGCATAATGGATCTCTCAGAATATGTTTTACAGACAGGTATGTGCCTTGCACTGAGCAGCATTCTACCTTAACCAAGGATGATACCACAGTATGAGCATAAAATAATTAATTTTAATAACTGCTTAGTTTCTTGTGTAATTCAGGGTGATCCAATATTTGTCATCATGGGAGGAAATGGTCAGTAGACCACATTACTTTGTCAACCCCTCGCTGGTTAGATCAGACCATAGACTAATCACTCTGGATATTCACATTCTGCCCCCAACCCCAATCAAGGAAACCACATGAAAAACTTTTCAAAAGCAAACGTCACATTGCTTAAGACTGAGGTGGAAAGGTTCACAGCCCCCACGCCAATGGACAATGCTGTCCAAGCTGCTGAAACCTATACAAAGGAACTCTATGATCATCTGCAGGAATGCAGGGATCGTGCTATCCCAAGTAAAACCAAGACTCACTCCTCCAAGAAAAGGAAACCAGTCTGGTGGACCCCTGCCATAAACAAGCTCTACAATAGAAGGCTGAAACTATTACAGATAAGAGCAAAATCCCTAGAAGGAAAGACATCCCTGATCAGTATCAGCAAGAAACTACAATCCCTCATTAAATCATCCAAGACTAGCTTTGAAAGAAAATTTTCCAAAGACTCCAAAGATAACCACAAGGCGTTCTTTAGCTACGTCAAGAACCTAAGTGGAAACTCTCAGATCTGTTCTGAGTTGGTGCAGAATGGCACAAAATACACAGAATCGACTGATATTGCCAACATTTTGGCAGACAGGTTCAGTGCAAACTTCACACCCCTCTCACCCCCTAAAGGGCCCATAACCATACCAGAGGAATGTAAGGCCCCGACAATCACTGACACACAGGTTAAAACAGACCTATCCAAAACCAAAAACACAGCCTCAATGGGACCGGATGGTGTCCTAGGCTGTGTCTTACAAGAGATCTAAAATGAACTAACCTGTGTCTTACAAGAGATCCAAAATGAACTAACCCTTCACCTAAACACACTGTTCAAACTCAGCCTCTCAACAGGCTACGTACCCACAGAGTGGCGCACAGCAACAGATATCCCACTCCACAAAGGTGATGCCACAGCAGACCCCGGAAACTATCGCCCTATAAGCCTGACTAGCCTGGTCTGCAAGGCTATAAAGCACATCATCATGGAACTCATTAACAGAGACATTGGGAACCTCCAAACTTTGGACCCCACCCAGTTTGGTTTTATTAAGGGCAGATCATGCTTCCTAAACCTGGTGGACTTCTTTGAGACAGTTACCAAGGCATTAAATGAGGGTAAGGAGGTTCACACAGCCTACCTAGACCTCGCAAAGGTTTTCAACACCATTCCCCATTCTGGTATTATAGACAAACTCACCAACCTGAACATTAACCCCTATGTCACGAGATGGGTTTCAAATTGGTTCACAGACAGAACCCACATGGTGAGAGTTGCAGACTCTAGGTCTGACTCTAAACCGGTTACAAGTGGCATCCCCCAGCGCTCAGTCCTAGGACCCCTCCTGTTCGGTATATACTTCTCAGAGGTACAGGCAAGCACAGGAGGACTTTGGCTGACCAAGTTTGCAGATGACTGCAAATTAGGGGCCATAACTGATTTCCTGGCTGATACAGTCACCCTCCAGAAGGGTCTCACTGAGACGGATACCTGGTGTCAAAATCATGGCACCAAGCTGAATGCCAAAAAGTGCATAGTCATCTCCTTTGGAAAAAACAAAGTACCCACAAACTACCACATAGGTGGTAGTCCCCTAAATACAGAAAATGTAATAAGGGATCTGGGGACCTAAGTAGATAGCAATCTCTCCTTTGATAATCATATTGCTAAGGTGGTTAGAAAATCCTTCTACGTGGCCCACCTAATCTCAAAAAGGTTCTCATCCAGAACAAAGGTGATTATTGTGCCTCTCTACTCATCACTTATTAGACCCATTATAGAATACAACACCCCATTTGGGATGTACCTTACAAGACACCTGCAACAGCTGGAAAGACCGCAAACGTACCTCACCAAGAGGATTATTGGCCTCAAGCAGATGGCCTATGCAGCCCGACTAAAGAAACTCCAGCTGTACTTGGTTGCATACCACTTACTCAGAGGTGATCTCTGCTTGACATACAAGGCCATGTCCAACCCAGAATTGATGGATATGCTCCACCTAAAAAAAAAAAACAAATCTCTGAGAGCCACACGCTCTAGGGATATAAACCTTACCACAATGATAAATAGGACATGCTGGAGGGATAGATTCCTGACCTAGAGACTCCCCGTGTTTTGGAACAAGATTCCAATATACATCAGGCAGAGCCCCTCACTAGCACTCTTCAAGAGAAACCTTGGCGGGTGGATGGGGAACAGAAAATTTACCCTGGGGATCACTGCAGTGGCTTTGCTGGATAGAGACGGAGGGAACTAATGGCTCTGCTGGTCAGAGACACATGGAACTAATCTAAGGGGGTGGCGAAAGCCAACACACTCTGGCTAGGCTTATAAATGCCATTGGGCAGATAGCCTAGTACTTACCTATGAACTTATGAACCTATAAACACCCTGGAACAAATAATGCTCACTCCATCCAGAAGATCAAATATATTGGATTAGTACTCGCCAGCACAGCAGAGTGCTACCACCCCCACCCCACCCCATATGCCATATCCTCACTAGTGAGATCAAATCACAAAGCTATCTCCTTTGAAATAAAAATCAGTACAGAAAACCAAGTAAACCAGTAACAGTTGGGAACTGTTCTAAGGTAAACTGCATCTCATTAATGCTATCTTCAGATATGGGTGGCACAGTGGTGAAGTGGTTAACATTGTCACCTCACAGCAAGAGGTTCTCTGGTTCGATTCTCGGCTGGAGTGCCTTCTGTGTGGAGTTTGCATGTTCTTCCTGTGTTCGTGTGGGTTTCCTCTGGGTACTCCGGTTTCCTCCCACATTCCAAAGACATGCATCTGGAGCATTTCTCCCCGGGCCTCCACTGAAAACAGGCTCTGTGGAACCAAGTCGGACTTTCCCGGTCAACAAATGATAAATAAAAAATGAATAAATATAGGTTCCTTTGACACATACACTCCTTGCATATCTCTATACTGTAGATATTCGCTTACACAGTTCTGAACATTCTGTGCTTTTAGAGTGTTGAAGTTTCTAAGAGATGCTCAGACAAAATGTACACATTTGAGTGCACTGAGTATGCCTAGTTACACCCTTGCTGAGGAAGCCTACAGGGCCATCTCAGACCCAGGCCTGCTGGATCTGCTGAACAAGCACAAAATAAACAGCAGCAGAAACACTAGATCTATTGAGCTGAGCTTCACCTGTGATATAAACAGAGCGTGCTGGAGAGACAGATATGTGTCTCAAGTGACCCTCGCTTGATGGAATCCATGTAAAACAGATTTCATGCCTGACCTTATTCAAATGAAACTTTGACAATTGAATGGTAAATTATAAATTTACCTCTGCTATGACCCCCATTATGGACAGAGGCTGTCAATAAGAAAAGTGTTATCCTAACATCCCTCCCTACAAATTCCTTAGTTACCTCCCTAACATGCTATATAGACACCTATGATACTTGAGATCCAAATAAGTTTGGGGTGCATAGTAAGGCTTGTAAGGACTTAGTGGTCAATTTCCTGGTAACAACCCAAATCTATGAACAGCCACTTTTTCAGTTTATTCAAAAGTATCAAACAGTATTATAATTTATTGTACAGCAATTCATTCAAAATATATCCAAATAAGTAGAAGAAAGTTGTGGCATATCACATAGTCATATACATTTGTTCCAGAAGGTTTGAAGTGTACAATAATCAATAAATGCACATAGAATTGTTTCTTCTGTTTGATATATTCCACATAATCTTTGTTTTCTTATTTTATATTTCATCTAACTTTTGACAGTTACTTTATTTATCATTAAATGCTATAAGAAATCTTGATAATATATTTTGATACTTACTATTAAGTGAAAGCTATGACCTTGACCTTTCATAAAAATATTGATCCATGATTTAAAGCCACAGACACCACACTGCTAGTGCAGGACTATAACACCCTCCACACATTTAGACCAGCTACTACACATACAGGGACTCAGGGTGAAGGTGCCTTGATTTACATAAAAAATATATATGCCTAACGGGAAAGGTCAAGCAGGATAATGCATTTGAACTTCTTGCTCAAATCATGATAGACAAAATCCCATACCACTTTCTTGTAAGTTGTAGGTCTCTGTTTATATCCCAGGAAACCCATGACATGCATTTAAGCTTACTGTAGACACTCACCATAACACCCAATGCCATATTAATGGGAGACTTTAACGCTTACACTATTAACTGAGAATCATATATGACACCAAACATGCAGGGACAGAGATTACTGGATTTTGTAAATACAAACTCCCTATAGCACCTTGTCAATATGCCGACCGAGGGTGCAAGCATACTAAAACATGTCCCCATGAATATGGGAGAGCACTGTGCATTCCCTAGTGAAAAGTCTGCTCTCATAAGGTCGGAAACACAATGGTCTCCTCTGAAGTAAAAATAAAACTTGAAATCCCAGCTAACTCTGGAATGTCCAAGAACTACTCTAAGGCTAATTTCCTACTGTTAAGTGATAACATGGCAAAATCACGCTCTCATAAACCCTGGGAACACTGCTGCCTACACAGAACTATTCACAGAAATCCTATACAAGCATATTAATAGCTGCAAAGAGGCAGCTGTACCTACCAGGAAGAAGTACAGAACTAACTCAAAAAACAAGCCACCCTGGTGGAATCACAACATTATTAGGCTCTATAACAGAATGGAGAAAATTATGGCAAAAATTAGGAGGGATAGCATCCAGCATGATAAAAGCTCTCTAATCAAATAAAAAAAACAACTCAAAGAGCAAATAAAGCCTACAAAAGCCACATTTAAGGTACATTTGGCCACCTGGGCCAAGGGCAACCACAAGGCATTTTTAGCTATGTCCACAACCTCAAAGGCAGTGCACAGTGGTGTGCAGAGCTCATTATTAATGAGGCTATCTATACTGAGCCAGAAGATATAGTAAACTGCTGGCAGACAAATTCAGCTCTGATTTTACACCTCTGTCTCTCTCAACCTTCCCACAAGAAATACCATCAAATATAGCCCCCCTCCCCACACTCTCTCTAGGAAGCAGGTCCTCAGTGCTCTTTCTAAGGTCAAGAACACTGCACCTATATGCCTAAGATGCCTTCTAAATAGTATAAAACATGACTATCAGGTCCTCTGGAAATGCTATTTAACTGTACCCTCAAAACAGACGTTGTGTCTCATGAATGGAGAACAGCAGCAGTCATCCCTCTACACAAATTTGGGCCACCTACAGACGCTGGAAACTACAGACCCGTAAGTCTCACTAGCTGCATGTGCAAAGCCATGGAAAGAATTATTATGGAAATGATCAATAATGTCATAGGAAACCTCCAGACACTGGACCCAACTCAAATTTGGTTTTGTTAAGGGTAGGTCATGCCTACTCAACCTGGTAGACTTCGTTGAGAAGGCCACTAGAGAAATGAATGGGAGAAAATGGTTCACACTGCCTGGCCAAGGCATTTGACTCAATATCCAACTCAGGCATTGCTGACAAACTCAGGATTAAATATAAACCCTTATGTCATTCAGTAGATAGCCTGCTGGCTCACAAACAGGACCCAGGAAGTTAGAACTGGGAAGTCCACCTCTACAAAGAAGTCAGTTGCAAGCAGAGTCCCTCAGGGGTCATTCCTGGGACTACTCTTTTATTTCTCTGATGTCTAGGATAATGTCAAGGGCCTCTGTCTAACCATATTTGCAGATGATTGCAAAACAGGAGCAGTCAAAGAACCCCCTTAGTGACACTAATGTTCTCCAAGAAGGGCTGACACAGACTAATAACTTGTATCAGGGCCCTAGACTAAAATTAAATGCCAAGAAATGCTTAACAGTATCCTTCAGGAAGTCATCTACCCCTGGAAAGTATCATATTGACAACACAACCCTAAGAGTCAATTCAGTAGTCGGGATTGGGGTACATATAGATAATAATCTACACCATCACATGTCTACAGAAGTGAAGAAATAATATGATGTTGTGCAAAATATAAATAAAGGTATGGCATCTAGATCGAACAACATCATTGTTCCTCAATATTCAGCATTTATCAGACCTATCATTGAGAGCAATGTCCTCTGCAGAATGTACCTAACCAGGCACTTCCAACAATTTGAATGTCCACAGAGGTTTCTCACTAAAAGAATACAGGGCGTAAGTAACATGCCCTATGCAGATGTTTTCAAAGCCCTATCTCTATATTCTGTTTCCTAAGGGTTGTTGAGGGGAGATCTATGCCTGGTATACAAGGCATTGTCAGACCCCCACCATGATGGTCCTCCTACATATCCACAAAATAAACAGCACCAGAATTACCTGTTCTATAGGATTAAACCTTGCCTGTGATATAAAAAAGACCTGCTGGAGAGACAGATATGCATCACAGAGTACCCCTTTTCTGGAACAGGCTTATCATCCATTTGAAGCAGATTTCCTAACTAGCCCAATTCATATGTAACTTTCACAATTGGATGGGAACAGGAAATCTATCCCTAGTTTGGCACACATGTCTCTAATGGACACAGGCAGCCTGTAACTGGTTCATCTCCCAGGCCCCTTCTTGTAAATTTAATCTCCCAAACCCCTGCTTTCACTTATCAATGAGACCAGAAATGTTCAGGGATTTGGGATGCATGGCTAGGCTTAAGCGTCCATAGTGATTGTTAGTCTAGTATACACCTATGAGCCTATAATAGTTTTGTACCATAACTTACTGCAAGATAACTTGGTTAAACAGAGACAATTTCCATGAAGATATTTTTTTAGCATATACTTTCACACCATAATTCTTTTCTATCCATTTTGTATGAGAAAAACAGCATTTCATAATCTCTCTGTAGCTTTCCCAAAATATCTGTCCAAGCACATCTTTTTCAGACTGACTGATTTTATCCAATACCCACTTTAAATGGCAGGAGGCTAAATAAACTACAGGATTTATTATTCCTGAACTACCATATTCTATTTTATTATAAACTACACATCTTTTCATCATATTTAATGTAGACCCCCATAAAATGTAAATAAAATATCCAATAATATATTTTCTTTGTTTTTCAGAAAAGGAAAAAAATTCCCCAAATAAGCCAATTTCCCCAAAACTAGAGTCCAAAGGAAAAAAATCTGACATCTTAGAACAACTCCAACATTTTAAAATTTGTGGAATAAATTGTAACAATTCTTCCCACTGCAACAAAAAAAGGCTCCCTGTTAAAATGTCTGCATTTAAAATGCTGAGTGCTGACAAGCCCCCTCAAAAAAATATTGAAAACCCAGGAGAAGAGCAAATCTTGAACATAGCTCTTCTCCATTAAATGTCTTTTTTTTGTAGGGAGGTGGGGCAAGCCTCCTTGCAGCTCTCATTTGGGGGACACCCCCCCCCCACAACTCCCAAACTTATATATACCTATTCTGAGATTGCCATACCTATGAGAATAGGGAATATTCTGGGAAATGTCCATCTCAGGCTTGGTATATGTAAGCCAGGAGTTTCAGCCATTCAGTCTTTGTGTTTTGGGACTTATTCCAGCAGGTCCTGAAATTTCAAATGGTTACCAGCAAAAACATGTGTGCATCCCTAAATTTAACTCCTGATATTTTAATATCAGTGATAATTTGCATTTCTCTGTACAAGTTTACTTCCCTGTATCAAAGATAGTGTTTCATACTAAAACATAAGCCTGTATTCTGCAATACGGATTACACCAATTGAAGCACAACAGTAAGCCACTCTAAGGTTCATAGGTTTATAGGTGTTTACTAGGCTAACAGCCACGGGGGGCTTTTTAAGCCTAGCCATGTATCCCAAATGTATCCAGCAAGTTTTAGTACCCTAGAGTTTATTTTAAGGGGTATGTGTAAGATAGGATATGGGTAGTGAAGCATTTACAGGCTGCCTCTGTCCATTAGAGACATAGGTGACAGACCAGGGGTGAATTTCTGATTTCTCATCCACTGGTCCAGGTTATTCTTGATTAGGTACAGGGAGGAACTCTTGTTCACATTGATGAGAAGCCTGTTGTAGAGAAGAATGTGTGCTCTCTGAGACACCTACCTGCAGCTCCAGTAGGTTCTGTTTATGTCACCACAAGATTTAAGTCACTGGATCAGGTAGTTTTAATGCTATTTGTTTTGCAGGTATGCAAGAGATCCATTAGAGTGGGATCCAGGGATGACTTGTATGCCAGAAGTAGGCTGCCCTTCATCAGTCTGTAGGAGACAGAGTATATGGATATGACTTTGAGGCAATCTGCATATGATATGTCATTAATGCCCTGTGTTCTTTTTGTGAGGAAACTATGTGGATGCTCTAGTTGTCGCACGTGGCTTGTCAGGTACATGCCCAAGAGGATATCATACTCAGTGATGGACCTGATGAGGGCTGAATACAGTGCAACAATGACTTTCTTTGACCTAGATGGCTTGCTTATAAGTTAAGCAACGTAGAATGATTACCTTATTACCTTAGACAGATGTTGGTCAAAAGAGGTTAGTGTCTGCATACATCCTTAAATCCCTGAATAGTGGGCCGACTCTTAGGAGTGTGTTGTTAATGAGGTAGTTTCCTGGAGAAGTCAACTTCTCAAAGGATACTATTATGCATTTTTTGGCAGTGAGTTTGAAACCATGGCTCTGGCACTAGTTATTTGTCTGTGTTAACCTTTCCTGGAGGATATTAGTGTCTACGTGTTTTTCTTTTTTGATTTTTCCATTTGGCAGTCATCTGCAAACTTGGTTAGCCAGAAGCTCTTGATGTTGGTCCCAACTTCCAAATAGTTAATGCCAAAAAGGAACAGACCCAACATACACCTGAGGGAGTCCACTATTGATTAGCCTCTTTGTGGAGGTGCAGTTCCCTATCTTAATTTCCTGGGTGCATTCTGAGAGCCAGCTGGCTATCCATGTTGTAAAACAGGCATTTGTGCCTAATTCTGTGAGTTTATTTACAATGCCCGAGTGGTTATTTTTTTTTGGTCCACTCAGACCTTACCATACCGGCACAGCACCAATTCCCCACATCCATGTTGGGTCTTCTAACCATCTTCCTACCTCCCAAAACTGTTCTGGTATTGTTTGGGTTGGTTGGGATCCTAAGGGCATCCTGAGGGCTTAGCTATCTGTGCTTCCTTTTGGGAGGGTTTCCTTTATATAATTTACACACTCCCTTTCTCCGCCACTCCACACTTGTCGACTACATTCGAGGGCAACTCCCCTCTTTGGAGCATGACCCCCCTTATGGAGAGTCATTGATATGTGCCCTCTCATCCAGGACAGACACAGCCACCCCTCCCTGCCACTCCATCAGTTATCTGAGCCACTATTGAATCCTGGTTGCCTTGACCATAGTCAGAGCTTTAACCCTATATGCCACCAGAGTAACATACATAATGCCCAAGTGGGGTTTTGTATCAAATGTCTTGACCAAGTCAAGGTAGACAGGATGCACCAGTTTTCCTTCCCCCATTGCTTTGGTGACCTTCTTAATTATGTCCACCAAGGTGAGTAGGCATGATATGCCCTTGATGAAACTGAACTGAGTTGATAATTATTTCCATGTTTTTGCATATGAAACTAGTCAGATGTATGGATCTGCAGTTTCACGGCTCTGTAGAAGGCCTGATCTTGTGCAGAGGGATGACTGTTTTAGAAAAAGAATAAATGAGCCACTCCACCACACCTATTCAGGTCAAAGAAAGTCCACTTTAATATTCTAATAGCAAGCTGAACAAAACAGAAAGCGCTTTCACGGTTTCTGGTACCGCTTCATCAGACTGAATAAAAAACATACTGAAAATTATTTAAAAACATTCCTTAAAATCACAGTCATTCAATTAAGTCAATTAGGAACACTCAATCAATCTAAAATCTATTAAAACACAATAATGCAGTTAATGTTTAAGGGCTCTGCCCTTTAAAAAGGGCTTCAAAGATACTGTTTCATTAATCCCTGGGGAATTATAAGAATTTAATTTTAAAATCCACCTTTGTTCAGCAGTTTCTGTTCTGTTAGCCATGTCCCCTCCTCTAATTCCCTCGTGTAACATTTCCAATACCAAAAATTTACAATAATGTGCACTGCCAGCTAATTCCACATGTTAAGCCAGAGCATTCATCTCTTTCTTATTAGCAATATCTCTATAATGTTCTTGTATTCGCTTCTTCAACACGTGGTTGGTTTTCCCAACATAGTAAGCCTGGCAGATCATGCAGAAGGCAAAATAATTATTTAATAAATAACGTGTGGTGGAGTGGCTTGTTTATTCTTTTTCTTTGACTTTGGTGTTCATGAGCCCATCCTTTACCAAGGCTTTGGTATTGTTTGTTTTACTTTTGGATGACTGTTTTAGTTTCCGTTCATATGGTACAAAGCCTGACTGGAGGCCATGGTTCAGTAGTAACTTCAGTAGTCCTGATAGGTCGTGTTTCATACTTTTTAGGAGGCATCTTGGGATATTATCAGAGCCATTTCATGTAGTGTTCTTGGCCTTAGAGAATGCTTTTAAGACAATTTACATAACCATAGTTGGATATTTATGTTCAGTTGTATTTCCTGAGGTGTAGCTGGTGGGCAGGGCAAAACTGGAGCTGCATTTGTCAGCCAGTAGATTTTTTGTATCTTCCAGCTCCATATAGGTGACACAATTTGAAATTAGTTCAGCACATTTTGTATACAGCCTTGGAGGTAATGGACATAGTGAAAGAACACATTATGGTTATCCCTAGCCTGGGAAGCTATTTTGTATTTCAAAATTGGTTTTGCTGCACTTGATTTGCCCTTTGAGTTGTTTGTTTTAATTGATGAGAGAGTTTTTATCCTGCTGGGCATTGTATTTACTAACTTTTGTTATGACTTTCTTCCTTTTGCTGTAAAATGTTGATGTTTGTATTTTGCCAGGGCGGCTTGTTTCTTGAATTTGTTCTGCACTCATTTCTGGTAGGTACAAGTGTCTCTATGCAGCCATTAACATGATTAGACAGGGTATCTGTGAAGAATTCCACATAGGCAGCTGTGTTCTCAGTTTTGGGAGTGCCTGAAGTTTTGCCAGGTTGTCATTTAATAAAAGGAAGCTTGCCTTTGAATAGTACCTAAATGCTACAGGGTTAGTTGGGGGTCACACATTTTATTGCTATTTCAATGAAGACAGCTTTATGGCCAGCCTTACTAGAGAGGGCATTGCACTTTGGAGAGGTGCAGCATTCTCCCATGTTTGTGAAGACTATGTCCAGTATGAATGCACCCTAGTAGATGTGTGGCATGTAGACTATCTGTTCCAGGGTGTCTGTGTTTACAAAGCCCAGGAATATATGGAAATGCAAGTTTGGGGTCATATATGATTCTCAGTTTATAGAACCCAAGAAAATGGTATTAGGTTGAATGTTGAATGTCTCCATGTTGAATGGTGAGTGTCTCCAGTAAGTTTAACTATGAGTTATGGGTTTTCTGAGTCATAGAGGGGGACCTACAGCTTACAAAGATGTGCTACGGTACTTTGAGTATAGTAATCTGGACATGCAGAAGTTCAAATGTGTCATCCTGTTTGACCAGCCTTGAGGTAAACTTGTTATTGATGTAGATTGAGATGCCTCCACCTTTAGTCCCTGCCTGTGCAGTAGCTGGCATAAATATTTGAAGGCATTGTAATCCTGTGCAGTGGGGTGATCTCTGTGGCTTTAAACCATGTCTCAGAAATACATAGATATCTGCATTTTCTTGCATGAGAACAGCTTTGAGGGAGTACAGTTTATAGGTTCATAGGTCCATAGGTAGGTACTAGGCTATTGGCCCTAGGGCCTATACAAGCCTAGCCATAACAATTCCCTGGCTATTGCTTCCCACAAATATTTACTTTCCTGGACCCCTGTCTAGCAGGGCTACTGACGTGATCTCCGGGGTGAATTTCCTATCTCCCATCCAGTCATCATTGCTTAGACTACTGGCACTCAGTAGTAGCACTTTTAAACACCCTTGGGTTAATTTTACTTTGATTTGTTGGATGGTTTGTTACTTTGGCATTGCCTAAAAAAGGCACTATAGGAGAGGACAATGTTTTAACCAATATTAAAAAGCTTAAAGGGACAGGCACAGGGAACTAATCTAAGGGGGCGGCAAAAGCTAACACATTCTGACTAGGCTTATAGATGCCCTTGAGCAGATAGCCTAGTACTTACCTATGAACCTATGAACCTATGAACATATGAAGGTATAGACCATCACTGACAAAGCAATGTGGTCTGTTGATCATATCCTCCCATGCTAACAAATACTGCACCCCCTTGGAAAGTTACCAGAACCCACGCCTATTTTCAAAGTCTGTCATCCTTTGTTCATATTGTTACATCATCCTTGCTCAGTGCAAGACTCATACCAGCCTGACTCTGTAATCTGAGAGCTCCATAGTCTCCTTCATATAGTCCAGGGAGGTACATCTCAGGTCATTTAAACCCAAATGGACATTGACTAAATGATCTGGTACGTGTGGTTCTATGACCTGAGTACATGCATGATATGTTGGATCCTGGTCCCTGATTGTCAACTGACTGTGACTTTCTCCTTATTTAGCTTGGTCAGTAGGACATCTGTGCATCTCACAATGGAGTCTTCTATGACTAAAATATTTGATTGTGTGGTGGGTTTGCCTTGTGTGCTTTGAAGTTGAAACTCCATGAGATGTGGCTGTATGTGTTGTGGTGAGTGTTGCTTTGGTAGAATGCTTAGGGGATACTGATGATGTTTGTTGTAGGTCCAATGTTTGAGAGGTCTTTGGGGTTCGGGAAGATTAATTTTAAGTGCTTCAGTATATGCGGGTCAATGTGCCTGATCCATACTGTGTGCAGTGGGTGTAGTGTGTGCATTAACAACAATCTGGTTGGCATTATGAATGCATGTATGTGCAAGCTTTGCTTCTAGTGACATTGTGTAAATACATGGCTTACATACCTTGTCAGTTTGTTTGACAATATGTTGGTTGTCAGTAAACATAAGGCAATTACCACATTACCTCAGAATGTCCATATCCACCAAGCTGCTGTGGAAATAGCAGGAATGTTCATGTCAGTGCTTATTGACCCTTTTAGGTAGTCATTAGGTTGCTGCAGGAGTAAAGAGCAGTAACAAGAGCATCTAGTCCAAATCACATGGGCTAGTGCTTGTCCCTGCACAAACTAGTTTGCACAACCCAGTAAAAGGGAATATAAAGGTTTGTTTTAAAGAGATAATATAAATGCTGGGCACTGCTAAAATCTGCTGTGCAGAGCCCAGCTTCATGCAAATGCAAGGCCTTTAAAGAAGCTCAAAATAACCAGTAAACAAGTAAATTGGCCCCTGGCCAGTAACAAATATTATTTCTTAAGAGACTTACAGCACAGAATTCCACCAGGCAGTACTCCATTGCCACTAGAGAGCAGCCCTGGTCATTCTAGACTCTTAAATGACCAGATAGATATGAAGTGCAATAAATAACCAACTTACATAATGAAGCTACCTAAAGTGTAGAAAATGACCATATTCAACAGTCATCCAAATAGTAGTTACAGTGAGAAGACAGGAATTCAGAAAAATGTTTTAAATGCAGTGGTAAAAATACAGCACTCTAAAATGATTTTTAGTATAAAACTTAACAATAATGCACAAAAATAGCAAATTATGCACAGAAATAGCAGTAGTATTTATAAATGACTAAACTGAAGTCCTGTCTGCCTGGAAGGTGGCAGCTCAGGTGGATGTAAAAGATCCCATGGAAC
This sequence comes from Protopterus annectens, assembly GCF_019279795.1. NCBI lineage: Eukaryota > Metazoa > Chordata > Ceratodontiformes > Protopteridae > Protopterus > Protopterus annectens. The sequence goes on from NC_056731.1 coordinate 1,173,154,908, forward strand.
CTATCAAAGAGCTAAATTTATAAAATCACATAATTTTACAATAAACTTCTATACATAATTACAATATGTACATTATTTACATGGATAATTTTGTCTTACTGCAAACACTGAAACAACACCAGATAAACTCCAAAAAGCAAAAAGGTAGTCACAACAGCTAACTTAATGTTCAACCAGCATAGCACAGCACAGCTCATTCAGTAAGTGCTTTCATCTAATGCTAGAGGAAGCCTAGCATTAGACAAAAGCACTTACTGAATAAGCTGTGCTGTGCTGATTGAACATTAAATTAGCTGTTTGTAAATAACTTTTTTCTTCTTTTTTTCCACAAAAAATAACAAGAAAATTATATTTAGTTATGAGATCCCCCTTCAATTTTACAAAACCAAAATCATATTTTTTTAACACCATTGCCAAGTTCCATTTTTCATTGAACAAAACTTCCTTAACCCTTTTATTCCAAATTAGCCATGTTATAGAAAACATTTTTAAATCATTTTTACATATTTTTCATCTTTTTCTTTATAATAACCATATTTGATCATTTTCATCTTTAATTTGCTTACAATTTCAATTCCTTCTAAATATTTCAAATCAACTAACTTCTTCCATAAAGTTTTAATTAATCTACATTCAACAAAAACATGCTCACTGGTTTCAAATTCTTTACAATACAAACAATTCCTATCTTTTTTCATCTTATATGGCATATTCGCTTTCACTGGAAGCTTTTGTATAGAAGTATCCATAAAAATTCTTGACATCCAATCATTTCTTTACAGCTTGGCATTCCAGCTTGAATTGCTGCAATTCTAACTTTTGATAACTCTTTCCATGGGTATACACAAAAATATTTATTCACAAAAATATTTACCAGAAAGGCTCATCCAGACTCTGCTACACTTTGCTGTGAAGGAAAGGTTAGTTTGCTGTTATTTTTTGTATTTCTGTATTTGTATTTCTGTATTGCCTTTCTATATTTTGAATACTGTAGTTTGTTTTCTTTACCTTGTGTTTTGCTTGCATTCTGTTTAACAGCATATTAAAACTTCAAAAGAGACCACAGCTCTCTCTGTTCTGAGTCAGGCAGAATTTTTCCCTCCCTTCCACCCATTTAAGTTGTCTTGTTAAATACCACTGTCTTTCTAGTTGCCCGCCTCTTATGTTAATCTGACCATATATCTCATTTCTCTCTACTTTCACTGGCTTATGTGAGTAATCACAAAACCATCACTTTTGAAATCCCACCCTTCAATTATTTAAATTTATTGGCCATCCTACAATATTTCATAGTACCAAAATACAAAAGTAACCACCCCTTTCAGTCCATCTTGCTGTTTTAAAAATAGTAACTCTCCACTAAACCTTAACTTTTTAAAACAGGTAAAACTCAAGTTACCTACTTTCATATCTAACTTCTCTAGTGCACACTGCAGAGTGCATTCTTTTCAATCTTACCTTTAAGCATCCCTGTTACTAGCACTTTCTCTAATACCGAAAAAGATCATCTCTACTTGACTCCAAGTAGACTTTTCTCTATCTGTTAAACCTAGCACTTGCTCCTACAGTACTTATTACCTTGATACGGCACTCTTATAGATAGCACCCCAAAAGGCAAACCCCCATTTCTCGGTCACTCCGTCCCCGGAATCTCTTTTAAAGTTTTTTTGTCTAGTCCTTCTAGCATGTCGAGGGATCAGTTGCTAGTGTCCTCTCCTGCTCAGCTGGTGAACCTGGGAATATTGAGGCAATGTTACAATTGCCTCATGTACACAGACAACCCTCTCCTCCTCCCACAAAACACAAATACATGCGAGAGATGCAACTATACGGCCAAACTGGAGGCTGAGCTCTCTCAACATAGGACTGGCAAGACCAGTCAGGAGGAGAAGGTTACCACACACACTATAGACCCAGTCTCACATAGTACCATCACAACCTCAAATCATACACATAAACACACAAAGACATACTGGCGGCTCTGATCAAAAATCTACCAAAACAGCAGAGGCCACCAAAGCAGACACCCAAACAACCACCACCTCAGAACACAACACCTGCAACACATAGACCTCACAGTCAGAGTGTCAAACAGTCACAGCCCTTAAGGCCAAACACAATGCCAGACACACTAGTCATTGGTGACTCCATAGTCAGACACACTGACGTCCCGCTCACCAGACTGAGTAAGGAGAAGGTCACAGTAAGCTGCCTGTCGGGCGCTAGAATCCGCCACATAACGCAAGCACTCAGGTCTCTCAACAGCAGGTACAAATATGACTCAGTCATTGTCCACGCTGGTGTAAACGACCTGAGACGCACCTCCTTGGACTACATGAAAAGAGACATTGAGGAGCTCTCTGATTATGTAGCCCAGGCAGGTATGACCCTGACCTTGAGCAGTATCCTACCTTCACCAAGAATGATGCCACAATACAGAGATAAGATGATCAGCTTTAACAATTGGCTTAAACTCTGGTGTCATTCAAAGGGGATCCAATGTCTGTCTGCCTGGGATGACATGCTGGACAAGCCACGCTGCTTCAAGGGACGGCTTGCACCTGTCACCCCTGGGATTCCGGATATTGGCAAAGGCTCTTGCCACCCCATAGTGCCTTTTTAGGCAAGGCTCAAATTCTAAACCTACCACCCTAGAACACAAAAAGGAAAAACTAAGGGTAATGCTGCTCAATGCCAGAAGTCTAAATCTCAAAATGCACGCACTCGAGGCCCTTCTCAGTATGGAGAACATCGATGTCTGTGCAGTGACAGAAACCTGGTTCAAGGCTCCTGAGAGCACCCCAGCACTATCAGGTTTTACCTCTTATCATGCGTTCCGCCCCAAAATCCGGACAATACCAAGAAAGGAGGGGGTATCCATATTCATCAAAGACACCCACACCTCAAGACTGGTGGCAACGCACGATGCATCGGAGACCATCCAGGTGCAATTAACCATAGGCAAGACTGCTCTGCAAATTGTAGCATGTTACAGGCCACCCTCACAAACTCAGGAACCTCACATGGCCTTCCTGAAAACACTAGAGGGATAAATGTATCACCAAACACCATCATACTAGGTGACTTCAATTACCCTAATATAGACTGGGAACACTACTCAAGCCCAAACACCCTAGCCCAAAAGTTCCTGGAATTCATAAACTCAAATGCCATGGAACAACTAGTCACCATCCCCACAAGAGGAGAAAACATACTTGATCTCATCATCACGAACATGGGAGCACAATGTTCAACACCGGAAGTATACCCCTCACTGGTGAGATCAGATCACAAACTAATCTCGCTGGAGGTCCTCATCCCACCCCCACCTGAAATAAAAAAGACCACAGAAAAGAACTTCTCGGAAGGCGACTTCACACTTCTAAAGACTAGTGTGGTCTCCTTTAAGGCCCCCGAGCCGACGGAAAACAGTACTCAAGCCGCTGAATCACTTACAAATGCCTTTTACCAGCACCTGCAGGACTGCATGGATAAGGCAATCCCAAGCAAAACAAAGACTCTTTGTACCAAAGGCAAGCGTCCACTCTGGTGGACCCCAGCCATAAACAAACTCTACAACAAAAGGAGGAAGCTACTACAAGATAGAGCAAAATCCTTAAAAGGTAAGACACCCTTGATCACTATAAGTAAAAACTAAGAGCTCTCATAAAATCATCCAAAGCAAATTTTGAGAGAAAAATAGCTAAAGACTCGAAAGACAATCATAAGGCCTTCTTTAGCTATGTTAGAAACCTGGGAGGAAACTCCCAGATATGCTCAGAACTAGTTCAAAATGATGTGAAGATTACTGATCCTACAGACATTGCCAACATACTGGCTGACAGGTTCAGTGCAAACTTCTCCCCTCCCCAAAAGGAGAGATATCTATACCAAGCGATTGCAGCCCCCAAACATCTCCAACGCCCAAGTGAGAACTGCTCTCTCCAAAGCAAAAACACAGCATCCATGGGACCTGATGGTGTCCCCGGCTGTGTGCTCCACGAACTCAATGAGGAATTAAACCCACAGCTAGGACAGCTGTTTAATCATAGTCTTACCTCTGGATACGCACCCAGGAGTGGCGCACTGCAACTGTGGTCCCACTTCACAAAGGCGGTGCCTCCACCGACCCTGGAAATTACCGGCCCATTAGCTTGACAAGCCTTATCTGCAAAGCCATGGAGAGGATCATAATGGACCTCATAAATAAAGACATAGGGAATTTGCAGACTTTGGATCCATCCCAGTTTGGCTTTGTCAAAGGCAGATCATGCCTTCTAAACTTGGTTGACTTTTTCGAAACAGTCACCAAAGCCATTGATGAGGGAAAGGCAGTCCATACAGCCTACCTCGATCTGGCGAAGGCCTTTGATACAATACCCCACTCGGGTATCATTGAAAAACTCATCGGCTTAAATGTTAACCCATACATCATAAGATGGGTTGCAAACTGGCTGAGTGACAGAACCCACAGGGTCAGAGTTGCTGGCGCCATGTCAGACTCAAAGCCTGTCACAAGTGGTGTACCACAGGGCTCAGTCCTGGGCCCACTCTTGTTTGGCATCTACTTTTCCGAAGTACAAGCAAACACAGGAGGGTTATGGCTGACAAAGTTTGCAGATGACTGCAAACTGGGCCATAGTAAAAAACACATCTGACACAGATATCCTTCAGAAGGGTCTCACAGAAACGGATAACTGGTGCCAGAGCCATGGCCTAAAGTTAAATGCCAAAAAATGCATAGTCATACCCTTCGGGAAAAACAAGGTTACCCCTAGCTACCAAATAGGTGGCAATCCACTGAGTACAGAAGAAGTTATCAGGGACCTGGGGACCCAGGTTGATAGTAGTCTGTCATTCGACACCCATGTAGCTAAAGTAGTTAGGAAGACCTTCTACATTGCCCACCTTATCATGAAGGGATTCTCATCTAGATCAAGGGAGGTCATAGTCTCCCTATACTCATCACTCATCAGACCAATGATTGAGTACAATGCCCCATTCGGAATGTATCTGACCCGACACTTGCAGCAGCTGGAGAGGCCACAAAAGTTCCTCACCAAAAGGATAAAGGGTCTCAAACATCTGTCCTATGCTGCCCGACTGAAAGAACTCCAGCTCTATTCAGTCGCTTACGCTTGCTCAGAGGTGACCTTTGCCTAACATACAAGGCCATGTCAAACCCAGATTTGATGAATATGCTTCACCTCAAAAATCTAGATCCGTCAGAGCCACAAGGGCGGAGACTTAAACCTCGACACGGCTATTAATAGGACGTGCTGGAGGGATAGATTCATCACCCAAAGACTCCCTATGCTGTGGAATAAAATCCCGGTATATGTGAGGCAGAGCACCTCGCTGGCCTTGTTCAAGAGAAATCTTGACCAATGGATGGGAGATCGCAGATATACCCCAGGGATTACCTCAGTGTCACTGCTCAACAGAGGCACAGCAAAATAATGGGTATAGTTCCCCATACTAAAGGGGTGGCGTAAGCCACAAAACTATGGGCTAGGCTTGTAAATGCCCTCGGGCAGATAGCCTAGTATGAACCTATGAACCTATGAACCTATAAGGTTTTTATACTATTTTCTTCTATTATCTTCTATTTCATCAAGTTTTATTTTCCATGAGAAGATTTTCTCTTGATAATTATTTATTTCATAACTGGTCCACAACTTTTCCCTTTTATTATTCAAAATATATGACCATTCTTCTTTAAACTTAGATTTCAGTACTTGCACTAGTAATGGATCATCTTTACACTTTAAGCATTGTAATATTTTAAATAAGTACAATTATGCTTCACAAATTATATGAGTAATCAATCCAAAAACCCCTTCTTCTCCATTAACATACAATATACTTCGCTGTACAGAATTCAATCTAGAACCCCAAATAAATGAAAAAATATATATTATAAATCTCCTTTTCACAGAAAGCAGGTTTTTAAGACATTTGCCAAATATGATATTCTTGCTAAAAGAATAGAATTAATCAAATACACTTTCTTTTTAGATGACAGTCGAAAAATTTTCCAAAACCTACTCATTTTTAAAATTTTTGTTTCTTTCCATAACTGTCCCTGCTTCCCAAAAACAAATCCCAAGCACTTCTATATTTGTTAAATTAAACTTAACACCTCCCAACATACCATCAAAACCTAATCCTTCCCTTTTTTCTTGATTTATTTTTAATTCTATAACATTTAAATAATCTTGCAAAACTTTTATTATTCTACTCATGCCCAGACTATTTCTTGCTGTAATAATATCATCTGTATTAGAAAGTAAAATTGGCACAACTATCCCCTCATTAGATGTGTAACTCATCATTTCCATGTATTTATAAATGTGGAAATCACATTCATTACTAAAGAAAATATTATACTAATAAAAGGACATCCTTGTCTTATACCCTTTTGAAGTACTATTCCTTACTTAATCAGCCATTAATTAATGCTCTTACTGTATTAAACTTATATGCCGTCACACATACTCTTATAATCTTGCTCCCTATATTATATGATTTCAATATATCCCCTAACACATTGTGCTAAATAGAATTAAATGTTTTACTTACATCACCTACCATAATTCTAGCTTGATTATTTATATATAATACATAATATTCTACTTCTCCTATAAGTAAAAGTAACTCTTGCACATTTTTTCTTTTTATACCATATATATTTTTAATCATAACTTTATTTTTTAGCTTTCCATTCTTCTCTGTAAAATCTTCATAAATATTTTATAATCTGTATTGCTCAATACTACTGGTCTCCAATTCTGGATTTCATCCTTACAACCTTTTTTTCTAAATACCTTTTATTACTCCACTGCATATATTGGAAGCCCTTAATTAACCATTAATTTAACACAAGTAAAAAAATACCCTTTTTGTACCCTAGTAATATTTTATACATTATATATTCTATTCCAATCCGCGGTGGTGGTGCTGCGGTAGTGTTGTCGCCAAACAGTAAGACGCTGTCCATTTCGATTCTCAGCTAGAGCATCCTCTGCATGGAGACATGCATGAATGGGTGTACCTTCGTTGAAGGATGTGCGTCAGGCCTGGCAAGCTGGTACGTAAAAATCAACTGACAATCATTAGCGGACCGGAGTTCCGCTGTGGCGACCCCTAACTGGGAAAAGCCGAAAGACACAATATATTCTATTCCATCTGGACCCAGCTGCTGACTCCAGGTTAACTAATTTTAATACATTTCCAGTCCATCCATTTTAATATTTTTCTTCATTTCCTTATTATCTTGTTCTTAAAAAAGGAACTGCTTTCCAGTTTTTATGCATTTGTAATGCATTGTCCTTTAAATAACTCTTCTATATAATTTTTTACTATTCTCATAATTTTATCTTGGGTATTATACACTATGCAATTTATATATTTCATTTGCCTCATTATACTATTATCTTCCTTAATAATCTTACTGAAATAGGGTGTAATTTCTTCTTTTTTCCTGTGCAAAAAATATATTTCTTTATACAATAAATGTTTTATGTTGGCCTTAATCAACTTTTATACTTCTTCTTCTTCTTTTAAAAAGAAAACTTTATCATTTCCTCCCAGACTGTCAAACATTTCATTGCTTAATACTATGTACTTAATTTTTTCTTCCATTCTTTTTTTCTTGTTCAAGTTGCTTATATGTCTTATACTTTTGATTATAACCACCATTCTGACAAATCTTTATAGAAGATTTTCTTCTCCGCATGATCTTGCCACAGTTCCTGGATTTCATATTTTCCTAGCTCTTCCCATTTAACTTCATTTATCCTATTAATCCATTTACCTATTTTTAAATGTTAATCACTTTCTTTAAACCAAATCCAAATAGCTCTATTGTTGGAAAAGCCTGTTGCCAAAACAGTTTCTTCTACTATTAATAATCCTGCAGAAAGTAGAATACAATTTATTTCCATTTTACATTATCCTCTACTGTAAGTCCATGTACTTTTATCACAAATTCTCAATTGCCCATATTTTATATGTTCTAATACTTTTTTAAAAATCATAATTTTTTATCTTTGACATCTTAAGTTACAGTAGAAATCTCCTACCACAATTATCCCCATATTTATTACAACATATTGAATTACATTTTTAAACATTTATTCTCTCTCACTTTGTGACATAAGTATAAACTGCAACAACTCTCAAAACCTGATTGTTCCACCTTATATCAACAATGGTAAATATGCCCAGGATAACTAAAATAGTGTCTAAACCTTTTACTGTATCTTTATAAAAATAACTCCCCCTGAGCAAGTCTCTTTCCTTAAATTCCAAATCACATTATTTCCCTACCATATTTCAGTTTGATAGCTTTCTTCTTTCAGTAAAAATCTAGAATCGTCCAAAATAATAATATCACTCTTCTGTTGTTTAGCCCATACATATCCTCCTTACTAAACTTTTTAAACTAACACTTATTGCTAAGATTTTGCAAGTAGCAATATCTTATTTATTTAAGTTACCCCTTCCCTTTCTTTTTTCTTTACTATGATCTTCTAAAACTTTTCTTTTTTCTTTCCTGCACTCTTTTACGAATCAAATTCTTTTTGTTTAACTATATTCCATTTTTATGTCTTCCATATTACTAACATCTGTACCTTCTTCTTCTAATACTACTTCTTTTTTATTTTTAATTTCTTGCTTCTCTTGTTCACTTTCTGAAATTAAATCAACTTGTGTATCTACGATTTCTGATTTTACTTCTAAATGTTTAATATCTTGTCTCTGATCAGTCTGACTCTGAGCTTCTATATTTTCGGAATATATCTCTTTATATTCCACACCAAAATGTCCTGTCTTCTTACATTTATAACATTTTAACTCACATGTATTCATACCATGCCTATTTCCCAGCATATGTAACATTTTCTCTTTTCACAATTACTAATCAAGTGATCAAATTTATAACAAAGAAAACAAGTTTTGGTTAAGTAAATACCTCACCATACCTTTATTCCCCCAGCATTTATAGTGCTAGGAATGTGCACAATCTTTTCATTTTCTACATTTAAAATTACAACACAGTCCCAAGCCCCAGTCCATAAACCTCTGTTATCATATACTTTTGAAATTTCTAGTACATATTTGCATATTTTCAATAAATGTGCTTTTAAAGTCTCTTTCTCTATTTCATTTCTAAATTGTTTATAAACTTTCTAAAAGTTCTTAACACATACTGATTCCACAGACAAAGCATCTTTTTTTATTTCATGTTCTCCAATAAATTTTCCATCATTTGTACAGATTCAAAAATAATGTCACACTAAGTCTCTTTATGTATGAAAGCTCTTACCTGATTTGCTTTAGTTCCAAGAGCTGCAATTATTTCACCCCATACATCGTACCTGTCCAGTTTGACATCCTCTTTTATTTTTATTCTTACTTTAAATGACTTATTTTTCTAACCATAACTTTCTTCTCTTCTTTTCTTTCTGTGCTCCTACCTTCGCCATTTCTACATATGATTTCTTTACTGCTGGTTCTGCTAGCTGACCATCCTCTATCTGTATTCTGTCCATGATTTTACCCTAGGAAAAAGTTTTGCCTCTTTCTGGATCACTCATATCTGCTAAATCCATAAGTAAGTCACCCCACAACCCACCCAAATGGAGGGTTGTAACAATGCATGCTTGTGCTGAATCCTCTGCCCTGAAGAGGTTTTGCTGGAAAAAATTCTCTGAATCCATTAATAGTACTGCTTCCCTTTCTCCTTCCACCACCGCATGTAACTCTTGTGAAAGCTTGACTGCTTTCACATCATCACTGCCTATTGATTTCTCTATTAAAGGCTTGACCACCTTTAATTCGATGCTATGATTCTCCACCACATTCATCTCTTTTTCTCCATCGAAACTATGTGATTCACCATTAAGTTGTGAATTTAATTCTTTAACATTTTTGTTTGACTCCATGTTTTCTCCTGGTTTCTCCAAGCTACCTTCCCACTTGGACTGGAAACCAGAAGTGACACATTTAATAGTGTCTTTATATGTGAAAATGGCAGGGGAAATTCCCCACTGCATGCTTCAAATTTCCCCTAGTAGCATAAATACTGGTGTGGGTCTTCCCTGAAAAGAGGTTACTAGCCTAGAGGGACTAAACAGTTCAACAAATGATAGATAGATAGATAGATAGATAGATAGATAGATAGATAGATAGGCAAACAGACAGATATATAGACAGTGCAATTTAGTTATACAAAGTACTTATCCAGTGATAAATGGCACAAGATTCACTCAGAATTCTATGTAATCAGTGTTGTCATTGCTAAGTCTGTTTAAGCCCTGAAAAAATGTGTCAAGCTCTGTGGAACTGAGTCCTTTACAGAGGATGAAAATAATAGTAAACAAGTAAAATGGACCCTGGCCAATCACAGCCAGTGCAGTCTGAGGATTATTAAGGGCTTAATTCAACCAGGCTATACTTCACTGCCACCAGAGAGCAGCACTACCACTTATAGGCTCTCATCATCATCTTCTTTCGGCTGTTCCCATTAGGGGTCGCCACAGTGGATCATCTGTTTCCATTTCTTCCTGTCCTCTGCATCTTGTTCTGTCACACCAACCACCTGCATGCCCTCTCTCACCACATCCATAAACCTTATCTTAGGCCTTCCTCTTTTCCAGTTACCTGGTAACTTCATCCTTAGCATCTTTTTCCCAATATACTCAGCATCCCTCCTCAGCACATGTCCAAACCAACGTAATCTTGCCTCTCTGGCTTTATCTCCAAACCTTCCAACTAGGGCTGACCCTCTAATATACTTATTCCTAATTCTGTCCACCTTTGTCACACCGAGTGCAAATCTTAACATCTTTAACTCTGTCACATCCAGCTGTAACTCCTGCCTTTTTGTCAATGCCACTGTCTCTAACCCATATAACATAGCTGGTCTCACTACCCTCTTGTAGACCTTCCCTTTTACTCTTACTGGTACTCGTCTGTCACAAATCACTCCTGACACTCTTCTCCACCCACTCCATCCTGCCTGTACTCTCTTCTTCACCTCTGTTCCACACTCACCATCACTCTGATTTATTCATCCCAAGTATTTAAACTCATCCACCTTCCCACCTCTACTCCTTGCATCCTCACCCTTCCTCTATCCTCCCTCTCATTCACACACATATATTCTGTCTTAGTCCTGCTGACCTTCATTCCTCTTCTATCTAGAGCATATCTCTATCTCTCCAGGGTCTCTTCCAGCTGTTCCCTACTCTCACTACAGATCACAATGTCATCTGCAATCATCATAGTCTACAGGGACATCACCATTGCAAATAAGAAAGGGCTCAGAGCTGATCCTTGATGTAATCCCACCTCCACCTTAAACGCATCCGTCACTCCCACCGCAGACTTCACTGCTGTCACACTACCCTCGTACATATCCTGTACCACTCTTACATACTTCTCTGACACTCCTGACTTCCTCATACAATACCACAACTCCTCTCTAGGCACTCTGTCATATGCTTTCTCTAAGTCTACAAAAACACAATGCAACTCCTTCTGACCTTCTCTGTACTTCTCCATCAACACTCTGAGAGCAAACATTGCATCTGTAGTGCTCTTTCCCAGCATGAAACCATACTACTAATCACCAATCATTACTTCCCTTCTTAACCTAGCTTCCACTACTCTTTCCCATAACTTCATGCTGTGACTGATCAATTTAATCACTCTGTAGTTACTACAGCTCTGCACATCACCCTTATTCTTAAAATTCGGTACCAAAACACTTTTTATTCAATTTTGATACATTATTTAATTCCGATAAGGTTATTTTACATTCCAGAAAAGTGTTATTATCCTGATTTAAAATGGTAATATTCAAAAAATTTTCAGGCACAGAAATTTCAGAAAAGATATGCATAACACGTCTCTGTGCTGTAGTTAAGATATCTTCCTGGGTTGTTACTATTGCACCGTTTGTAGTTTGTAGACTAGTCTTGTTATAAATCTCTTGCTTATCATTTCTACATAATAAAGGTGAAATGTCTTGTTTAGCCCCCTTGACTACATTTTTTTTTCTGTAATAAAATCTGGACCATTTTGTTTGTTAAAACATCCTATTATTTCTCTAGTTCAAGGCATTCCTTAGATTTATTGATCAGTGATACATTCCCAAATTCTTTCCAGTCTTTCATATAAATCTGCTTTAGGCTTCCCATAATGCCTTTTCTATTTGAAAATATGCACTTTTATATCTAATGTTAAGCAAACACCACCCCTGAGTCCATGTATTAAAAAAAAGTAATTAAAGACATATGCTGTTTCCATAAATGGAGTAACATGTTTTTCCATTCATCAGTGTTAAGTGTCCATCCATTAAGTTTTTTTATACTTTTACCTTCCTGCATCATCACCTTATTTGTACCTGTATGGAAGAATAAAGCCTGGTGATTAGTTATATGGATATCCAAAAGTTGCTCTTTGACAATGGAACTGATTCAGAATAAGTACAGTAATTTAATAAACTCCATAGATACCTTTACAGCGATTTCTGACTATAAAATTAATACCAATAAATCTCATATCTTCCAAATTAACCCTGGAGCTCACAAACCACATCTCTTTCCAGTCTTGCCTTTCCGTACCTCTCACTCTTTCAACTACCTAGGAGTTACCTATGAAGATTCATATTCCTCTATTATGCAAGCTAACCTAGTGAAGGTTTGGAACTCTATCACACAAGATATGAAACGTTGGCATTTGTTGAAACTCTCTACACTTTCCAAAATCGCCATCGTCAAAATGAATATACTTCCAAAAATTCTCTATCAGTATAATTCCTCCTTATCCCCAGTCACAATTACTTTTATCAAGAAAATCCAGAAAGAGATTGGAAAATTCATTTGGTACCCAAAATCAGTCAGGATGTCTTACTGCAAACTCACAGCTCCCAAGCTGAAAGGAGGTATGGCCTTACCAAATTTCATTTTATACTATAGAATTATTCGAGCCAATAGAATTCTTAGCATAGCCAACTATGCCACTGAACCCATGTCATGGTCCCCTATTTGGACTAAGATATGGCATAAATATGCTACTAATAAAAACATCAATCCCAAATCTTTGCCTTTCCTTACGAGAGTTTCAATTAAGACAGTGAAAATTCATAAAGTTCTTAAAGACCTAATTGAGGACTTTCAGGAACTTTTCAACTTGGTGGGCTTATCTAATGCCTTATCATTATTACAGCCTATTCATCTCAATCCTAATATTACAATGGGAGGCCAAATGCTGAACCTAAACAAATTTCCTATGATTAAAAATTGCACGATATGGGATATACACAGATTTCAACATCTCTCCTTAAATGAGCTTAGAGGAACTTTATCGCTGTCTAAAGCTTATATTATCATTCTGAGGCAATTAAGAGATCTTTTTTCATCCCTTCCTATAAATCAATACAAATCAGAACCTGAGATCAATAAAGTCATCCCATTGCTTTTAAACTTAAATATCAAGAAACACATGCTCTCCATATTGTATAAAGCATTCTCCTCATACCTTTATGGAGATGAAGTTACCTTTGCTGAATATTGGAATAGACAAGGATCCAATATATCTCTGCAACAGAAGAAAGAATCGATAACTCTTACGCTTAAATACTCCCCCTTCAAGAAATTTACCTATACCCAATTTATGATTATAAATAATCTATACCTTACCCCAACCCACCTAAATAAATTCAATGCCTCTATCTCCACCTCATGCCCTTGTTGCTCACACCCACATGCAGATATTATACATATACTTTGGTACTGCAAATATGCTCATAATTTATGGTGTTCCCTTAAGGTCAGGCTAGATAAAATGGGTTATCACAAGTCAACACTATCTTGGGAAATGGCTCTACTCCATATTACCAGGATTAATATGCCACCCCTTAGACATAAAAGCCTGATTATTATATGCCTTTTGATTAAATTCTATATCACCAAACATTGGATAGACCGCTCCAAACTATCTTGGGAGGGTTTCAGAAAGATGGCAGTTACGTACATAACTTCTCAAAAATTAATAATTGTTAGCCCTCGTAAAAAATTGGAATTTAAGCACCTATGGAACCTTATCTTTTCACTACTAGATATGAGCTGACTGAGCCATATTAAAATAATAAGGATTTTTTTTTTTTTTTTCTTTTTTTAGAACAAGCTTATATTCTTCCTTTCCCTTTCTAACTTATAGATAAGCAGCTTTATGAGCCATATCTGAACATTCTGAGTTCCATGGCACTATGTATATAGTTGTGTTTTTTTTTTTTTTTTTTTTTCCCTATTTCACTTTGGTTATCAATCAGATTTGCTATCCTTTTGTAGATGTAGTATTGTGTTATCACATTGCTTATGTATACATATATCTTATCAACTTCTAGTTATTTTGGTTTTGTCTGTTGTCTTATATTAAAATGCAATAAAGATTATTTGAAAAAAAAAAGAATAAGTACAGTAATTTATTTCTGTAGCCAAATTACCTCCTGTATAAGCAAATCCTAAATATGGTCCTAGTGCTAGCTTTCCATAGTGGACATGGTCTTTAATTACATTAATATCATGATGTGACTTTTGTTTTCTTAAATGACAATTCCAGTCACCTACTATAACTATTTTCAGATTTACCAAAACAAAGGGCTTTAAAATGCAAAACATTTGCCTCTTTGGTTAAGACTTGTAGCCATATATGATATGATCAAATGAGTCATTCTTACATGTGTCTTCATATCACAAGCTAGAAATCTACCTGGCCTCCCCATTACTATATCCAAAATGTGTACAAATGGTCTGACTAACACCATTATTCCTGAGCAGACTTCTTTTCCAAAATTCCATACATCTGTTTCATGTTCTCTTTACTATACTTGCATTTTAGAGTTACGCTTAATTTTCATTGCAGAATTTGCCCATGAGTGTAGGGTATTTATATTGTATTATGCCTATAGTATATAACAGACTTGTATGTCTTATAGTACTGAGATATAAATAGTTTAAATATAAAGAAGCTTGATGTAACTCTGATTTTGTCATTGCTAATAAATGAGGAAAGTAATTTGAGTGCGGACGTTATAAAGGTAATGATGACCTACAGACTATTATATAGATTCCCCAGGCAGTGTTTTCATATGCTTGTTCATATTCTTCAAGGGCAACACTATTTCTTATCATTGTTGGCTGGTTATGTAGGTGTTTTGTTCATTTGCATCCCATCGTACTGCACCAAGGTGTACTGACATAATGACTTTCGGCGTCTATGCAAATTGACTCAAAACTTGGGTACACAGATGCCTTTTTTTAACCTGAATTCCAAAACCCATATGTACTTACAAAACACTGAAACCAGGAAAAAAAAAACAGTTAAATGGCCCTTTCTGTTTAAAAGTTAACTTGTGTTTTAGAATACATAGTCCTCCTGCCAGCTATCTGATTTTATGAAATCACCGACTTTACTAGATGCATCTCAGCTAATAGAGCAACTGATTTTCAAAACATTTTTATGAGAGTCAAGACTCAGTTCTGTATGTCTTGGAAATTAAAATGGGAAATATCTAACAATTTGTGGTATTTTGATAACATTTCCAGAGTCCATCACCTTTGTATCTTAATTTGCTTTCAATGAAATTTGAGCTGCAGATATTTAGGAAATATAACTCCACTTCTGTTAAGCTTATGTAAAAAACTTGAAAATTAAATAAACAGTAAAAATCTTAGTGCATGGATCATGCTGATTGTGCTCTGATATATAGAAAAAGACAAACCCGTTAAGCACCAGAGTGGCACATAGCCTGACCTTAACAAATGTTAAGCACCCCCTGCTTATGCTGTTAAGGTCGGATCTAGTAGTTGGCAATAAAGTCTGCCTCAACTGACCAGAAAATTACAGCAGCAGAAATAAAAGATTTGTTCCTGCCTGCTGTCTTTACCAGTAACATATCTCCAAATTGTCAAGCAAACTCAGTTGCTAGAATAACAAGATGTAGTAGCATCCATTTCCTCTGGATGTCATTGTTTAGTGACATCAGTCCTCAGTGGTTTGTCTGAAAAAAAAACAGATATTTGTGAGGAACAGACCAAACATATGAAACAATAATCTGGACATCCTGCATAAAAGGTGTGTGTAAATGTAATAGACTACACTACACTATCACTGTCTCTCTGACTGAGTTCACTAAGTGTTTTATGGCTTTGAAAGCTGGAAAAACACTTAGCAATTTTTCTCCCTCTAACTAGTTTTACATGGAGCAGATAAAGCTCCATGCATTACAAAGAATTATGATTGGATCACTGATCCTAACCTTAAATGATGTGTTCTTGACATGAATGCTAAGATTCACCTCTTGAACTTTACTCTTGAGGTGAATTTTTTGTCATCCTTGTCTTGAACGCATAATAAATGGGTTATAATCAGTGAACCAATCATAATCTTCTATGTTGTAAGTAGCACCTACTAAATTTAACCCATATGAAAGGCAGACATGAAAAAAATCAGACAAATGCTTAGCAAGGAGAGACCAACCTGGAAATGGTATAACTTCAAGGAGACTAATCCAACTTTAGTTATAAATATTCTGTGCCCCGTGATCATATCATATGAGCTGTAGATTCCTAGTTTGTTCTGAAGCTCTTAAACTCCTGGAGTAGAAATTCACTGGTTAAAAACCATCCGTTGAACAAAAATGTAATTGATTAATCTGCAGACCTCTTTCACTGAATCTCTACAACAAAATGTGCAGCATTCTGTTGTATGTATGTCCTTATAAAATGTCATAATTCATAATAAACACGCTATCCCCCAAAGTAATCATTTCAGTGAAAAGACTATCTTTAAAACTAAGCGCTTTCTATTGAAATTGATCTTAGAGTGATTTTTTCAGCATATCATGTTTCATGAGAAGTCTAATATACTTTCAGGAGACTTGAATTTAATGACAGTTTATTAGGGCATATAAGGAGATCCAGGTCTCTTAAAATACCTTGGATAGGGAAATACAGTGGATATAAAAAGTGTACACACCCCTGTTAAAAAGTCACGTTTTTGTGATATTAAAAAAGTAACCACAATAAGTCATTTCCAAACTTTTCCCACCTTTAATGTGACCTATAACCTGTACAATTCAATTGAAAAACAAACAAATCTGTTAGGGGGGGAAATATAAAAAATAAAAAACGCATGATAAGCTGGTTGCACCCTTAAACTAATACTTTGTTGAATCACCTTTTGATTTAATTCAGTCTTCTTGGTTACACACCTGCCATCAATTAAAGAGACTCTGATTAACCCTTAAATAAAGTTCAGCTGTCTTAGTAGGATTTTCCTGACATTTACTCAGTTGTCAGCTACAGCAAAAGCCATGGTTCGCAGAGAGCTTACAAAACATCAAAGGGATCTCACTGTTGAAAGGCATCAGTCAGAAGAAGGGTACAAAAAAATTTCCACAACATTGGATATACCATGGAACACAGTGAAGACAGCCATCAAAAAGTGAAGAAAATATGGGACAACAGTCACGTTGCAAAGAACTGTACATACCTCCAAAATTGATGAAAATACAAGACAAAAAAACGGTCAGGGAGGCTGCCAAGAGACCTACAGCAACACCAAAGGAGCTATAGGAATTTCTGGCAAGTACTGGTTGTGTACTACATGTGACAGCAATCTCCCATATTCTCCATATGTCTGGGCTATGGGATACGGTTGCAAGACAGAAGCCTATTCTTACACAGAAAAAACAACCAGGCCTGGCTAAAATTTGCAAAAAAATACATCAAGTCTCCCAAAAGCATATGGAAAAATGTGTTATGGTCTGATGAGACAAAGGTTGAACTTTTTGGCCACAATTCCAAAAGGTACTTTTGGCACAAAAACAACACTTCACATCACCAAAAGAACACCATCCACATGGTGAAGCATGGTGGTGGCAGTATCGTGCTTTGGGGTTGCTTTTCTTCAGCTGGAACTGGGGCTTTAGTAAAGGTGGAGGGAATTATGACCAGTTCCATATAACAGTCACTTTTGGCCCAAAACCTTCAGACATCTGCTAGAAAGCTGAAGATGAAGAGGAACTTCACCTTTCAACACAACAATGACCCCACGCATACATCCAGATCAACAAAAGAATGGCTTTACCAGAAGAAAGTTAAAGTTTTGAAATGGTCCAGCCAGAGCCCAGACCTAAATCCAATAGAAAATCTGTGGAGTGACCTTAAGAAGGCTGTGCACAAGAGATGCCCTGATAATCTGACAGATTTGGAGCTCTTTTGCAAGGAAGAGAAGGCAAATATTGTCAGGTCAAGATGTGCCATGCTGATAGACCCCTACACAATACGACTGAATGCTGTAATTAAATCAAAAGGTGCTTTAACAAAGTATTACTTTAAGGGTGTGTACACTTATGCAACTAGCTTATTGTACATTTTTTATTTTTTATATATTTTTTTGTTTGTTTTTCAGTTGAATTGTACAGGTTACATTAAAGGTGGGAAACATTTTGAAATTATTTATTAAAGTCTCATTTTTTATGTCACAAAAACCTGGCATTTTAACAGGGGTGTGTACACTTTTTATATCCACTGAACTTTTATATATATTGTACTATGATGAGCTTAGAAGATGTGGCTATTTTCTTGGAGTGACAGGACACATGTATGTATATTATTCTCCTATATATAAGATGTTCTCAAGAATAGACAGTTTTATTACATCCAAGGACTTCTGTTATTTAGGCAATATCTGGATGCTTTATCAGTAATTATTTCAGATCACTGTCCTCTGGGGTTATCACTTCACTTGGAATTAGATGTTTTTGTTAAAACACTTTTATTTAATTTTTCTTTCTCCAGTATTCCTTGTTTTCCAGAGTGGTGTGACGTTCAGCTCCATAAATGGTTTTCTATTGTCTGGGGAGGATGATAACAAGTTGAGATGGTGCATCATAGTCAAACATCTCATGAATCTAGCCTTGCAACACTATATGTATAGCAGACTGGACTTAAGGAAATTTCATTGCAAGAATGTCAGGGTTGTTTGGAAGAGGTATAGAGTGTTCCTCATAATTAAGAAGTCATTCAATGTAAAAGCACAATATCGTTCAAGATGTATTGCAATTCATCTTTAAAACATTATGCCAGGAACTGTAAATTGTCCTGTTAATGACTATGATTTAGTTTATAAAGTTTTTCTTACTTTTGGATGTTTATGGTATCCTAAGTAATTTGTTGCCTATCTTGACTACTCACAAATCAATATGATGTACTTCACCCTTGTGGCATAAATTCAGATCAGTTTACACATTTAGTTTGCAAATTAGACTAATATATATATATATATATATATATATATATATATATATATATATATATATATATGTGTGTGTGTGTGTGTCTATGAATCTTAGTATAACACAAATGTAATACGAAGTAGATAGTAGTATTCCAGATTTTTGCCATTGTTAATGTGCATAACATGTTACATAAACAAGCCTGATATGGTTTGGACATGCTACAGATGCTTTTGAACTCTGCAGCAATCCATAGAAATGCCATACATACATACATACATACATACATACATACATGCACACATACATACATAAAAACAAATATTTCAACCAGGGACCTTAATGCCATTCTAACTTGCCAATATATCAAAACACTTGTTCCCATAATAAGTGTCCAGGCTGTTCTTAAAAAATATCTACACTAGTACTTGCTTTAATGTAATTTGGCAGTCTGTTCCATGCATCAGCTGCTGTCTCAGCGAACCAAACAGTACACTTCTCGTTCCTATATACTCTTCTACATAGGTTGCTGATGATTCTCTACTACTTTTTGATAACCCCCAAATATTCCCTAGAGGTAGTTGTCTGCAAATGCCCTATATACCTGAATAAGATCTCCTCTTAGGTAACTATAAGAGGCACTGTACAAGCTCAGCTATTTTAGCCTTTCATTATAAGTTAAATTTTCATGTCCATGGATGCCCTTGTTATTTTTCTGCTGGACTCTTTCCAGTTTACTCATGCTTGTTTTCTTATAAGGTTTCCATATTGTTATTCCATACTCAAGATTGGGTCTAATGTAACTAACAAACAATGACTTCATCATTTCTGATTTCCTATACTATACAAATATTTTTATACAACCTATAGTTCTATAACTATCATTAACCAGTTGGTTTATATGATTAGAAAAACTCAAAGCTGGATCTACCCATATACCCAGGTCCTTAAATGAATCTACAGTTTCAGTCACTGTGTACTGCATTAAATATTCACTTTTCAATTTATGTCTCTCAAATCTCATATGCTTAATTTTTGATGTATTTATCAGCATATTATTCTAATGTACCCAAATGGTCAACATAGTCAATCAAGTTCTTTTGCAGACAAGCCTTGTAATCAGTTTACCCAGTTTCAGGTTATCTGCATATGGACTATAGAACACCTCAAGTGAAAATGTTAGGTCTGAAAGATCAATCTAAATAAGTAAGGGCCTAGGATACAGATCTGTGGGACACCCTGAATGTAATCAAGAATTTCACCTGTCCAATTGCTGTATGATACTTGTCATGTCCTATTTGTAAGCCATCCAGCTATCCATCTTACCAAGAGTACATCAATACCTAATTATTCTAGTTTATTGATCAGCATTTTGGGTATGACCCTGTCAAATACTCAAGTTAAATCTTTATAAATTACATCATAGCACAATTTTTCATTCATAGCTGTTATTATATTGTTATAGAACATCATGTTACAGGTGGTAATAGATCTATTTTCAACAGGTCTATATTACATGAACGAAGTTTCAGAACTTCGAGTACCATATGGTCGACACCATAGAATCAAAGTTCTGAAACTTCGAATCCATAAAAAAAAAAAAATAAAATAAAGTAAAGTAGATTTAAAGTGTTTTAGCAGGGGGGGCAAGCCCCACTGCACCCCCCCACACCCCCGCTACTTAAATCTACCAACTCTGAGATCGCGCTACAGTGTAGGAAAGGGACATTTTCTCTTTCTGTGCCATTCCCATCAAAGTGTGATCTCGGAGTTGGTATATTTAAGTAGTGGGGGCTGTGGGGGGTGCAGGGGGGCTTGGCCCCCCTGCTTAAAGCATTTCCTTTTGTTTCTTTAGTTTTTTTTTTTTTATATTTTTGAAGTTTCAGAACTTCAATCATATGGTGTCAACCATATGGTACTCGAAGTTCTAATATAGACCCATTTTCAACATATGCATGCTAATACATGGTTTCAAGTCCCAATCTATCCATTTCTGACAATAACTTATCCAATCTTCTTCTTCTTCTTTTGGCTTTTCCCAGTTAGGGGTCACCACAGTGGATCATCTGTCTGCTCATGATTGGCAGTGGAGTTTTACAGTATATTGTTGCCAGCCTGGTACCCAACCTTCCACAGAAGGCACACACATGCACACACTCACACCTAGAGCCAATTTAGAGTGCCCAGTCCACCTACTGCATGTCTTTGAGATGTGGGAGGAAACTGGAGCACCTGGAGGAAACCAACGCGACCACAGGGAGGACATGCAGACTCCGCACAGAAGGCACCCCAGCCGAGAATTGAACTGGAGAACCTCTTACTGTGAGGCGGCAACGCTAACCGCTGCACCACCGTGGCTGCCACAGTAACTTATCCAATATTATCTATTATTTTTCCACAACGTGAAAGTAGACTTAAGGGTCTATATGGGTCTGGGTTTGTCCTACTCCACTTTCTCTTAAAGACAGAGTTAATAAGCACGTTTCCAATCTTGAGGAATCTCTCCATATTTATAAGACCTAGTGAATAATAGATATAATGGTACTGTAAGTTCTTGCTGAAGTGTCCGCATGTCATTATTATGAATTCTGTCTCCTACCTGTGCTTTGTTTGGATCCAGTTTGTGCAGTTCCTTTTCAATATAATCTAATTTGATTCCAGTATCTGAGTTTACCTCAGTGTCACTTGGACAACTTATCAACCCCTTTGTGGAGCCAAACTCTTTTGCATAAGATTTTCTAAATATATCTAGAATTTGTTGGGTCTGAGAATAAATTTTAGAATCTGCACACAGTTTATTGATTTGTATGTCTTTACACCTTCCACATCTCATGTATCAATAAAAAAGGTTTCCTATTATGCTCAACATCTTTATATAAATTTTCTTCAAATTTTTCTTGATCTTGTCTCACACTATGCTTAATTTGTTTGTCTGGCTTGTTTATTTCAGTTTTCAAAGCTGTAGTTCAACCTGTCTTCCATTTCTTATATGTTCTTTCTCTCACCCTAATCAGGAATCTTGTTCTTATGGAAATATATCCCCCTGACACTGTATGATTAGATCCTGATGTTAATTTTTTTTTTTTTGATTTTTTGCACTCAAACGTTTTCTCTTTCAAAACTTTCCACATTCCATCTGCAGTTTTTCTCACTGAGCATATCACTCCAGTTAGTTTTACATAGTGATTGTTTTGCTTCCATATAATCTGTAATTAACCTTCTGTGCATTAGCTTAGATTTCAGTTTGACAGAATTATTTTGCAACAGATTAACCTTTATAACCCCATGATCACTGCACATCAGTGGTGGTAAAACTTGACTTGAAGTAACAGTAATTTCTTTAGGGACACAAACAATGTCTAGTATGTTCCATTCCCTGGTAGTTTGTTTTACAATCTGAAGCAATTGCTGTTCCTGAATATATGTTGTGAATAATTTCCTTACTAATGTTCTTGAATCAATATTATTCCAGTCTATTTCTGGTAAGTTTAAATCCCCAGCTAATATTATTCTTCCCTCCTGTGTTTCATGCAAGAAATGTATGAATCCCTCTAGGTCATCTGCACTTGAGTTTGGTGGTCTATACACCCCAACAATTGTTATATGTTCCAGGGTTGTCTGTATTGTCACAGTTACGCAGTCTATAGTGTTTGTGTTATCACTGAGCATGTAATAATCACAGGTCTCATAACAATCTTTAATCCCTATCAAAATACCTCCACCTGATTTTTTGTTAGAATGTCTGTTATAGTAAAAACATTTATACCTTGACAGAACTGGTTTCCAGTCATTGTTCTTTAACAATGTTTCACAAACAATAACAATATCAATCTTCTGGGAACATAGCAAATTTTCCAATACAAAAAAAATATTATTAATGCTCCTAGCATTTAGAAACATAAGAGATGCATCAAATGTTGCTATCTGTGAACTGTTAAACTTTCAACCTAGCAAAAATTCTGTCTAGTATTTTGTCAAATATTCCAAAATATCTGCTGCAAAAATTATCTTCCCTGATCTAGACAAATGCACACCATTCTGTCTGAACATGTGTGCCCCAAACAAGGCTTGGATGCCATTTTTAAAACAGGAAATTTTTTTCCACGTAGGTATTTACACAATTTTTTTTTTTCATTCACAGTGACCTGACTGTCCTTTCTATATGTGATTTGTGAAAAATATGTCCTAACACCAGTACAAGCTATACTATCTAAGAGGGCTGTAAGTTCCTTTACTAACAGTCAGAGAATCCTTGTGGGTGAGATCAATTGAACAAACATGAATAAAAACAGATCCATACTTCCTTACATTAAAGCATTCCAAGCCACATCAATTGTATAGAATACATCTATGTATTCTCTTTACTTTACAGACATTAACCAGTTTATTTTTCTTCCTTATTTGTTCAGAATTTCTTCCTTTATTTCTTTCTTGTTTCCTTCTAATAACTCTGAATACTCAGATTGCTGAATACTTGCATCCAGAATTCCAAAGTTGTCAGGGGCATCATATTGTTTCACAGGGGATTTAGGATCTTTACAGACAATAGACACATAATTTCCTAAATGTGTTCTATTTGCTCTTTGCCTAACATTATTTATCTCATCAGCCCAGATATTAATATATGTAAAAACAGTTCTCCAAGCCATGCCAATTGCACAAGTGCAATCATCATCATCAGTTAGTCTAAATTTACTTCTAATAAGCCATGGGCATGCACTGCTTGGCTAAAACTAGCTAATATAGAGATATACTGGTAAAATTTAAAATGGCGAGAGCTGAATGTCAGGTTGCAATGAATGTGAAGGCTAATCCTTGGCTATCCGATTCTGTATGTCACACCCCAACAAGTAAAACACACACAAAAGTCTAGAAGTACCTCCTCACATTAGTATAGATATGTCTTTCTCCACTACCTATTAATAACATAATAAAAAATAAAAAAAATAAAAAAATGAAGACAAAAAGTGATAGGTCCCAGTTTAATGTATGAAGCCAAATACTGCTAAGGTCAGACGTAAGAAAAAAATTTAAATATTATGAAGAAATATTACTGGCAACACCTAATTGGTTTACAGAAAGTTAGAAATGATCCATTAGTAATTGTATAGTTTATTGTTTCCGTTTAAAAAAACAGGATGTGACAAAGCATTTGTAGTTACACCAAACTGACAATGTTATCAACACCTGGTCTAGTGAGCATGGTAGTGAAAAAGGATTTGGTCAGGGTGATGTCACACCAAACTGGGAGTGGTTCTAACCCTGCTTAATACAGTCCTCACCGTACTTTTCTCATTCTTGTTCTGGCTCATCAAATAACGGCGGCTGTATTGAAGGCATGAGAAGTTTTTTTAAGGATTCAGATGGTGATGGCAAGCAGGAAGAATTTATATATCATAAATCTAAGTTTAATCCGCCCATGCACCCCAATGTACATATGTTTCAGACATCAGTCCTCAAGGACTTGCATTTCAACTATAAGGAAGTCATATCAAAACCCAATAATCTCTCAAAGATGGAACAGAAGGCTCTAATGGGTTTGGTTAACAATAAAGACCTGTTATATTGGCTGCGGACAAGGGGGGAGCAGTGGTGGTCATGAATTGGGAACAATACAACAATGAGGCTCTGAGGCAGTTGTGAGATGCGAGGTATTATATGAAGATGCCTTTGGATCCCTCCCATAAATTTAGGGGAGAAATCAAGTCCTTTCTGATGGAGGCTAAGGAAAAAGGTATTATTTCTGAACAAGAATATAAACATCTAACCATACAAGACCCTTCTAGCCAATACATTTATTTAATCCCAAAAATTCATAAGCATACTGGGCATCCTCCTGGGAGACCCATTGCTTCAGAGAGGGGATCCATTACTGAGCCCCTATCACAATATTCAACTATAAAGCTTAAGCCTGTATTACAATGGGTAAGAGCTAGACTTCGTGACACCACTGAATTCCTCCAGATTATTGCCGACAACCAATTAGAACCTGGCTGGTTACTATGTACCCTAGATGTGTCCACCCTTTATACAGATATACCTCATTGGGTGGGTTTGCAGGCCCTTGATTATTGGCTTAAGAAGTCTGAACTATATAGACCAGGTATGAATACATTCATTATTAGGCTCGCCGAATATATCCTGACCAAAAATGTTTTCTTTTATGGGGACCAGCGTTTCTGGCAAATAATGGGGACGGCAATGGGGGCATCATTTGCCCTCATCTGCGCTGATTTATTCATGGCATATGTGGAGGAATTTATTATATATGACCCTCTTCATAACATATATTTAAATGAAATTGATATCTGGAGAAGATTCTTGGATGACTGCTGGATGGTATGGAGAAGTGATGAGTTTGTTTTGAGGGAATTTGTCAACTACCTAAATGAAAATAAATGGGACTTGGAGTTCGCAGCTACTTTTCACTCACAGCACATTATGTTTCTGGATGTGATGGACAGTAGGAATACTGACCACACCTTAGCTACCCAAGTATATAGAAGTACACTCAGTACAACTCCCTTTTCCATGCCTCCAGCTTTCACTCTCCACACATATGCAAGAATATCCCTAGGTCCCAATATTTATGAATGAAGAGGATATGCTCTGAGCCCAAGGACGTCAGACACTATAGGGATGACCTCACTATCAGATTCCGCAACAGAGAATATCCTATGGGCCATGTCTTAAGTGCAAGTAGCTGCGCATCAAAAATGGACAGACAGGATACGCTAAAGTATAAAGATAAACCAACTAATAAGAATCCCAATCTTCGTCTCTTGACTACTTATGGCTGCAATACAGACATCTCATTAAATATAGTTCAGAGACACTGGAATATCTTGAGTGCTGATGATTTCTTAGCATCTATATTAAAAGAGAGATGTCAGTTATCTTTCAGGAGAGGTAGGAATATGATTTCCCAGTTGAGCCATTATAAACACAGTCATCAGCCAAACAGGGATGGGGCCCAGAGGACCATGACTGGGGATCTGTTGACAGGATGTGTGCCATGTAGTCATTGCACACATTGTAAGTCAGTTAGCAAAACTAAGGAATTTACAAGTACTAATACCAGGCAGGTTTATGATATAACTTTTTTTGCCAATTGTGGGTCAGATTGGCTCATATATTTAGTAACCTGTACATGCCATGCCTTTTACGTAGGACAGGCATCCAGACCCCTGTGCATAAGCATTTCAGAACACCTAAGTGGTATTAGGAATAGGAAACCCACAAGTGCCCTATATAAATATACCATTAATCATCCCAATGCTATCTTCAGATTTACCATCATTGACAAAATATTAGGAAATAAGACAAATAAAGGAGGTTGGCATAGTCATTTGGACTCTAAAGAAAAAAAGTGGATCATTAAATTAGGTACTTTATTCTCACCTGGATTAAATGAATACTTTATAATTAACTAACCAATTACATGGCTTATTGGTACAGCCATCAGGTATTTAGGCACAGTGCTTTATGGTCTGAACTTAATGCTGAGGAAGGCTGTTAAATTTTGTCAAGCCGAAACCGGTGTGTTTGCCTATGTGCCTTTTACAATAAATAATCCACACAGCTCATCACAGTCTGCTGGCTCTTCATTTGGCTGTTTAAAGATGTAACCACAGCATACCCTACTGATTTAGAACACAAATGTACAGGCACTATTGTAACTGTTTAGATGTATATATTTTAATAGTGGAAACTTGAACACAAGAGGTTAACTTCAGAAAAATATCTTAAATTAAATTATCTTATGGCCACGTAATAAAAGGATGTTATCTTTCAGTTTCAGTGCAGTAATAGACACAATGTCTAGAGCAAGAAGTTGTTTCTATTGTCTTGGAAGTGTTTTATTGTTTTATGGCTTCCAGGATCTGCCTTATATCTAAAAAAAGCCCTCGTCTATTTATTTTTACAGGTAGATGCTAAACGCTACCAGCTGCATCAGTGGGGGTACAAGCCACCCCAGCAGTAATATTTGAGATATTGACTTGGGAGGAATCTTACTGAGAGACTATATTCTGTATTTTGTCTTTGATCTGACAACATTAAGATCCACTCACCACATCTGCCTTGCTTGCTCTAAAGTAAGTCATTAGGGTACAGTAATTCTCTTAGATACAGTCAGGAATATAACAAAGCTTAGCTTAGATGTTTTTATTTATTTATTTGAGACTGTCCTGCAATGTTTTAAATATTTCTTGTGATTCTGAACTCTGATGTAATTCTAAGTATACACTAAGTATTTTCTTGTTCTTTTATTATGTATTATTAAATATATTTAAACATTTCATTGTGGCTGATCTGTCTAGGGATATTTAAGTTCTGGGAGAACTTGCATATTTGTCTGGTGACACTCTGTGGGCCACTCCTAATAGCCTTGTTCTTGGTCAAACTGCCATTTGTATTGATAGTAACATTACACAGTAAGACTGGACATCCTTTCCTAAGTGCCTTAAAGTAGCTGATAAGGAGCTGGGTGGTGTCATTGATAACTACCTTATAGTCTGGGCAAGAGGGGGCACAGTTAGTAAACCTGTGCCAGCCTTTCCCAGGTGTGTGTGTGTGTGTGTGTGTGTGTGTGTGTGTGTGTGTGTGTGTGTGTGTGTGTGTGTGTAAATCAAACCTCAAAGAGTGTGTATGTCAGCTACCTGGGTAGAGACACAAAGCACTGGTTGGACAGAGAGGGTGCTGGAGGTCTTGGCTTGGCCACTCAGCTGAGATCTCAACTCTATAGCTGTGCCAGTGGGGAGTCTTATTGGGGAGCTGGAGAAATAGGGAGAAACCAGCCCCGGACTGACTGTGGTCTCTGTGTGCTCTTAAGGGAAATTGCAATTGATGCAGAGAGCTTCATCTGGAAATTCTGTGTGTGTAGTTGTCATCCTCCCAATGTACCTCCCCCACTGGTGCTAGTGGTGAGGATGGAGGCTCCTTGATTACTGCGCCTGTGGTAGGGCATCATACACCAATGCTTTTAAAACTGATTTCAATGGCAATCCTGCAAACAACAGTTGTTATATCTTTGCAACTGAAATTCCAAGGAAGACAGGAACAGATCAAGGGGAAATGTCTTATATTATCATTTTTAAGCATGATTAACCATGATAGCTAGTGATTTATTTCATGTTTGGTGACTGTATTGTAAAATCTTTTTGAAAAGTATAGAATTGAAACACAAAACCATTCCAACAGAAAAAAAATCACTTACCATTTCTATTCATCACAATTAGGCATAAGATCTACTCTTACACATTTGCCCAATTTACACAAGCACTTCCCCAATTATTAGCCCCAAGTGTATACATAAACACCATACACAACTGTACTTCAATAAAGATATATTTTTTCAGTGGTTTATCGACTTGATACCTAGCATTACAGCAGTATTGTGTGGACTTATTGTGTTTTTGTCTGTTTATCTCTCCCTACCACTTTTTTTCTCTCTTATTTATTATTTTGCTTATGTGTTTCTTTTTACTTTGTAGTTTTGCTAATCTCCAGTTTCATTTTCTCTTTTATGCAGGCTGAAATCCCTCAAGAACAGACCAGGCATGTACCTCCCAGGCTATGGAGAGATCACCCTATACCCATCCGGGAATATTCTCACAGGGTCTGAATAGAGACACCCTTCTAGCACATTGCAGCCTGGCAAGCCTCAATAAATAGGGGCTTCAGAGTTTGGCTGAGGATGTACTGGAAGAGGTAATGGACAGGAGAATTATGCCAGTTGAAGCTTCTCTTCAGCATGTAGAAGACACGCTTGCCCACTTAAGGCTGATTATCATGCAACACAGGCCCCTACCATAGCTTTCAACTGTTCAGATTTTCACAGAATGTCCAAATTTTTGCATTATATCTTTTGTCTGTTCCTGATAAAATTTTGGTTTTCTGGAAAATGACTGGCTAATTATTGAGGATTGAATTCAAAAAATAATGACAGACATATTAGTTTCAGGCTTATTATCCATCAGAAAATTCATGTTACTGCAAAACCTTCCATTCTATCAATGTTCTAAGTTTGTATGAGCAATATTTAAAAATGTCCCTGTTTTTAGGACTTTGTCCCACCATTTTTTATGGCTTCATCCAGATTTCTTGCTCTAAGAGGTTGAGAGGTATGGTCCCTACCTGCTCAATATTGGGGACCTCTATTGCATCACCATCTGGTAGTGGGCACATTTATGGCTTTGTGGACTGGCAACACAGTTGGGAATTCCTCAGCCCTTCTTCCCTGACAGTTTCTCCTACACCCTCTTCCCTTTTTCCCACTCACACTACCCTCTTCCAAAAAAAAAAAATTGAAAACTGGGGGAGGGAGGTCTATCACCCAATATAAAGAACAGTGTCCATCATCTCCCACCTCCTCCTGCTCAGACCCTTTTGGTGCTTTAAGTAAAATAAAACTTGCTGGATACACACGGCACGTGACTCTTTATTTAGAAAAAAATGTGAGCGATTTTGCAGAGTCCTCTCTGTTTCATCAGACAAATTATAGCAGTTAAAACTTCATTTAAATAGTGATGTTGAGCTGGCACCTCGGTGTTCGTGAAAATCTACTGCCAATCATTAGTGGATCGGAGTTCCACTGTGGTGACCCCCTAACCAGGAAAAGCTGAAAGACAAACAAACAAACATTACAAACAGAATAAATATTTACATACTTGTACAGAAACAGTATGTTTCAGTAAAGCTCCACAAAAGTTTCCATTGGACAGTAAGATCACACTTAAGAACATTTTAATACTGGGGTGTAGATCATTTAGCTACTATAAAGCAGGCTGCATTCATATCCTGTAGTAAATGTTCATTTTTGAACACTAATACACATAATTACAGAGCAGTGAATAATCACAGTAGTCAATAATACTGCACTGAACTTAAGACAACAAATGTTGCTAGACTTATAACTGCTGTGTCATTCTCTAGATTTGGCAAAATGAGTCATATATTAAACATGTAGGCTGCTATCTAATATTCTGCATTAAGGCATATAGTGTTTAAGGGAAATTAAATTTCCCCATTAACTGGGTTTCTGGATTGCTATAGGGTTCAAGATACACAAAGACACATTATAACTATGATGTCAAGTAGATTTATGATATTATGATGGAAGAATTGTTATCTCTTTTTAATGATTAATGCATTTATTTAATATAACTTTTTAGAGATGTGGAATGTCATGTTTGAATTCACTACCCTTCACTTAAATGAACACCTAAGAGGAAAAAGTAAATGACACAGAATCTTACACCAATAGAGCTAAGATTTTAACATTTGGGATATCATATTAAACTGGATACGTTTTACTGGTAGGCCAGGTATTTTCAGTTCCTCTTCATCCTATTTTGTAAAGAAGGTTCTGTTCTCATTTTCATACGTTTATACAAGGCAATTGCTCAAGAAAACCATCAGGAACCTAGTCACTGTATATTATTTGCTACTCATTTCAGTAAGAGTATGGGGAGTAAAAGCCAGGCTGTAATTGTGGTTACCCATCGAATTTTCTAAGTTATATTTAAAAAAGGCAATGGAACTGATATGTGGGAGCTTGACTATAACCTCACCAACTCTTGAGAAAGTCCCCCTAGTAATTAGTTGACCTAGATGGAAGGATTTATTTCCCAGTGTTTAATATGTTGATTATCTATAAAAGTGTTCAGGTCTCTAACACTAGTACCTAGCTTAGGGATTATCCTAGTTGCAAGGGTGTCTCTTGCCCCCCCAAAAGAAAAATAATATTGCATTTATTATTGCTTAGGTTTATTTCATGGTCTACATGCCATGCATTCATATAGGCAATGTTGTCCAGGAGGATATATACTGTATGTCTTCTGGTGAATTGATGACAGCTCTGAGGTTATAATCATCAGCAAACATGGTGTGCCGAGACCTTTAATATCAGACTTGATGCCAGCAAAGTATAAACCAAAGAGTAACATTCCTAGAGCAGAACAGAACAAAACTCTAAGGGATAGCACCAGGTTCAGATCATTCTGAGGACAGGGTACAGCCTAACGTAAAGGAGTGTAAACTCTCCATTAACCAGTTTGGTTTCCAGTCAGTATCATAGGAGTTGATATTTAACAGTGATTCTTGAACTGAGATTTATCCAGCACAAGGTGACCTAGGAAGCTGCCTAGTGCCTACTAGGAAGTTGCCTAGGACCTGATGCTATCTGGAGGGGAGGGGGGGGGGCATAACCATCACCATTAAAAAGTACCCTGGTCTACTCTGCTGCTCTCTTTTAACATGCAACAGCTCTGATTTAATCTCTTTCATGGCTAGTGTAGAGCCAATAAGAGTGAGAGAGTGGGAGACTTTGTAGAGCTTGTTGCAGTCAAAACTTAACCTCCTGCAGACAGGCTTACAATCATGCACTAACAGAGGAATAAGACAGTATTATGCAGTGCTGAATACGTCTCCATGTTTATATTGGATCTAACGAGTCTGTGTATCAATGTGTGCATATGCATGCATGTGTAAGTGTCAGCATGTGTGCAAATGCGTGTGTGTGTGTGTGTGTGTGTGTGTGTGTGTGTGTGTGTGTGTGTGTGTGTGTGTGTGTGTGTGTGTGTGTGTGTCTGCATGTGTGTGTAAATTTGTGGCTTCTGCATCCCAGAGTAGTTAAGAAAGAAAGAAATCACTTGCAGTAAAAAGGCGCATAATTGTATGTCATATTCTTTGGGTACAATCCTTTCTATCTATTATTTGGCTGTGAATACTCTGAACAGCTTGAACTCTAGAATTTGAATGTTAATATTTTAACTATATTTTTTTTTAATTTAGCTTATTTTGGTAAGCACATAGATATTAAATGCACTAGTCCTGAGTAGCATCCTGCCATCACTCAGAATGATACCACAGTACAAGGACAAAATGATTGGCTTCAACAATCGGCTAAGCTTCTGGTGTCATTCTAAGGGGATCCAGTATCTGTCTGCCTGGGATGACATGATCGACAAGCCATGATGCTTTGCCAGAGATGGCCTGCACCTGTCGCCCCTGGGATTCTGGATACTGGCTAAGGCTCTAGCCACCCCTATAGTGCCTTTTTTAGGCAAGGTTCAAATGACAAATTCACCACCCTAACAGGTACAGGCAAGATGAATCTGAGGGTATTGCTACTCAATGCTAGAAGTCTAAACCTCAAAATGCACTCTCTCGAGGCACTCCTTAAAATGGAGAACATCGACATCTGTGCAGTGACAGATACCTGGTTCAAGGCTCCAGAGAGTACCCCTGCATTACCAGGCTATAATTCATACCACACCTTTCGGCCACCTAACCTGGACAGAAACACTAAAGGTGGAGGCGTGTCCATTTTCATTAAGGATATCCACACCTCCAGGCTAGTTGCTCAGCATAATGCATCCGAGATTATCCAAGTGTAACTAACTCTGGGCAAGATCGCAATCCAAATTGTAGCTTGCTACAGATCCCCCACCATGCCCCAGGATTCCCACTCCTCATTTCTTAATACACTGGAAAATATTAGGGTATAACCTAACACCCTAATAATGGGCGATTTCAACTACCCTACCATTAACTGGGAAAACTACTCATGTACCAACTCTTGTGCTCAACGTTTTCTGGAATTCATAAATTCCAATGTCATGGATCAACTTATCCACACCCCCACCAGGGGCTGCAATATCCTAGACCTGGTTATTACCAACATGGGCAACCGGTGCTCCACACCAGAGGTCAATTCCTCGTTGGTCAGATCCGACCATAAGCTAATCACCCTAGACATCCACATCCCTCCCCCACCCCCCATTAGAGAAACCACAGTAAAAAATTTCTCCAAAGCCAACTTCACGCTTCTTAAGACAGAAGTGGCAAACTTCACGACACCCATGCTGACGGACAATAGAGGTATGACTGCTGAATCCTACACAAATGCACTTTATAAGCACTTACATGAGTGCATGGATCGTGCAATCCCTAACAGAACCAAGATGCTATCCTCCAAACAAAGGAAGCCAATCTGGTGATCCCCTGCCATAAACAAACTCTACAACAGAAGAAAGAAACTGTTGTAAAAAAGAGTAAAATCCCATGATTGGAGAAACTCCCTGGTCAGCTTCAGTAAGAAGCTGAGATCCCTCATAAAATCCTCCAAAGCTAGTTATGAAAACAAAATCACCACTGACTCTAAAGACAACCACAAAGCATTCTATAGCTATGTCAAGAATCTCAATAGCAGCACTCAACTCTGCTCTGAGTTATAGCAAAATGGCACCAAATATACAGAACCAACGGATATTGCCAACATCCTGGCAGATAGGTTCAGTGCTAACTTTACCCCTCTGTCATCCCCTAAAGGGCCCATCTCTATACTAGAAGAATGCAAATTTCCTGTAATCATGGCTGCACAGGTAAAAAACACACTATCCAAAGCCAAGAACACAGCATCCATGGGACCTGACGACATCCCAGGCTGTGTTCTACATGAACTACAGAACGAACTGGCACCCCACCTAAGTACCATGTTCAATCATAGCCTCACTTCAGGCTATGTGCCCACTGAATGGGGCACAGCGACAGTTATCCCACTCCACAAAGGGGGAGCCACCACAGACCCTGGAAACTACCACCCCATTAGCCTAACGAGCCTGGTCTGCAAGGCTATGGAGCGTATCATCATGGAACTTATAAACAATGACATTGGTAATCTCCAAACTCAGGACCCCACCCAGTTCAGGTTTGTAAAAGGTAGATCATGTCTCCTAAACCTGATAGACTTCTTTGAAGCAGTCACAAAAGCTGTAGATGAGGGTAAGGTGGTTCACACAGCCTATCTAGATCTTGCCAAGGCTTTTGACACTATCCCCCACTCTGGAATTATAGATAAACCTCACTAAACTAGGTATAAATCACTATGTCACAAGATGGGTTGCCAACTGGCTCACTGACAGAACCCACACTGTGAAAGTAGCAGACTCCAAATCCAGGTTCAGACCAGTGACAAGTGGAGTACCACAGGGTTCAGTCCTGGGTCCTCTCCTGTTTGGTATCTACTTCTCTGAAGTACAGGCCAACACAGAAGGTCTTTGGCTAACTAAGTTCGCAGATGACTGCAAACTAGGAGCCATAATCAAAACTACAAAAGATGTGGACATCCTACAAAAGGGCCTTGCTGAGACAGATGCCTGGTGTCAAAGCCATGGCCTCAAGCTCAATGCCAAAAAGTGCATTGTCATTCCTTTTGGTAAAAACTCAGTACCCATGAACTACCACATAGGTGGTAGTCTACTTAACACTGAAAGTGTGATAAGAGACCTTGGGACACAGGTGGACAGTAGTCTCTCCTTTGATAATCACATCGCCACAGTAGTCAGGAAATCCTTCTGTGTGGCACACCTCATCACAAATGGTTTCTCATCCAGGAAAAAAGAGGTCATTGTTCCCCTCTACTCGTCACTCATTAGACCCATTATAGAGTACAATGCCCCTTTTGGTATGTACCTCACAAGACATCTACAACAACTGGAAAGGCCACAGAAATACCTCACAAAGAGGATTACCGGCCTCAAAGAGATGCCCTATGCAGACCGTCTCAAAAAACTGCAGCTTTACTCCGTTGCATATCGCCTACTCAGAGGTGATTTCTGCCTAACACACAAAGCTATGTCAAACCCAGAGCTTTTAGACATGCTCCATTTAAAGAAATCTCAATCCCTATGAGCTACATGCTCTAGGGACCTAAACCTCATCACCACAATAAACAGAACATGCTGGAGGGATAGATTCCTGTCCCAGAGACTTCCCATACTCTGGAACAAACTACCTTTCTATATCAAACAAAGCTCCTCCTCATTATCACTCTTCAAGAAAAATCTTGATGATTGGATGGGAGATAGGAAATTCACCCCGGGGATCACTTCTGTGGCTCTGCTCGACAGTGGCACAGGAAAATAATTTTCTTGGGTGGCGAAAGCCAGGGTACCTTTGGCTAGGCTTATATAGGCCCTAGGGCCAATGGCCTAGTACCTACCTATGAACCTATGAACTAGTATTGAGCTGCAACAGAGTCTGCCTGACACTTAGTGCAGATGAGTAAGGCAATGAGCTGCTTCCTGTAGTCAGAGTTTGAAGCCGTCAGCCTTCAACCATTCACAGCACTACAAGACAAAGGAAGGAAATGCTGGTTAAAGTCCAAGCTCATAAATGTAAAGGACTACCAATTAATGAACTAATCCTATTATGCATGAATCTCACCTAAGGGAGACACCAAGTCCTACAAAATTATTATAGCACATAGTGTGAGTGACCTCTTGATGATATAGAGAATAGATCTTAACAAAGCATAACCATGTTGTGGTTTGTGCAGCACCTCCCAATGTATTGTGGGATTGGTTTTCAAATGTACTCCAGTATCTCACTTCAATATATGTTGTGTATGTCATAGCCTAGCACAATAAAATGATAAAGTCCACTAACACACCAAATTTAAGCAACAAACAAGAGGATACAGGACAAATAAAATTCACATTTTTAGGTGCCCAATAGCAAATTTGTCTAGAAAAAAGTAGCAGTAGCTCTTTCTTTCACTAGGGGGTATCCAGCTATACCAGTTTTAAAAGCATAAAATTGCTGCAGCACAATACATGACTTTTTAAAATGAGCACATGTATATTATAAAGCAGAAAAAATAAATATATGCTGTTAGAGTACATCAATGCAGAGTGGTGCTGGCATTGTGGCCATTACTATTCAGAATACCACCTTAAAATTAAATGATGAAATGAAACCATTGTAAAAGTGGTTCAGTAGATTTTACTTCACAACTTCAGGGTCTTGTGTTCAACTTTTTCCTTTGATTATTGCCTTAGTTTTGTTGACATGGACTACCAATTAATTAAATAATCCTATTATGCATGAGTCTCACCTAAGGGAGACACCAAGTCCTACAAAATTATTATAGCACCTAGTGTGAGTGACCTCTTGATAATATAGAGAATAGATCTTATCAATGCTTACTTTTCACATACATGCCTTGCTTTCAAATTTAAAAATGTGCTTGTTCATAGTTAAGGCTTAATTGTCTATATAAAACACATTTGTCCTCTCCTAATGGCCCAGGTTGTTTGTCTCTTTGGCTTTTCCCGGTTAGGGGTCGCCACAGCAGAACTCTGGTCTGCTAATGATTGGCAGTTGATTTTTATGGTGCCAAGTTGCCAGCCCAATGTCCAACCTTCAGCGAAGGCACGCCCATTCACCATATCTTTCGGAGGCCACTTGCCCATGGGGAGGACATGCAGACTCCACACAGAAGGCACTCCAGCCGAGAATTGAACAGGAGAACCTCTTGAGGTGAGGTAACAATGCAACTGCTGTACCACCACGGATATCTCCTAATAGCCCAGGTCAGAGAAGAAAAGGATATGTTTAGGATGAATTCAACTACCCAGTTTACAAAGAAATACATATAACAGCTGTCTTTACATTTAATGTAGACTATTTTTATTTTTAACCAACATATTTTAAAATGACTGAGATGATGCCCTTATAATCTTTCATAGCCTGTGCTGGAAACCATGTTACTTGTTACTTGTCTTTTTATATCTAAACACAGAATATTTTATTAGCTTGCTTACTTTTCACAGTGCTATACTTTCTCATGAAACCGGACTGTGGTTAGTTTCATGTTTCCAGCAGCGAGCCATATGAACACATATAGTTTATGGAAATAATTCAGCTCAGACTGAAAAGCCAGTGAGAAATGAATCAAAACACTACTTCTGTCACATTGCATTCTTAGTCTACACAAGCAGGCATTTAAGCAGTGTGATGTATACTCAGCAATAACACGGAATAGTTTATTAAATGTGCACTTGTATCACACTGAACTTTT
This sequence comes from Protopterus annectens, assembly GCF_019279795.1. Classification (NCBI taxonomy): domain Eukaryota; kingdom Metazoa; phylum Chordata; order Ceratodontiformes; family Protopteridae; genus Protopterus; species Protopterus annectens. Next base: position 1,173,192,089 of record NC_056731.1, read on the forward strand.
GCTTCCACATGGAGTGCATCAGACCTTTTGAGACAGTTTTTGGGAGTGGCCTGCTGTAAGCCTCTCATAAAGACAATGAAAGTTTTGAATATATCTGAAATGGGTGGTGATTTCAAATGTGGAAACTTGGTAACACTTGTGGGAATGAATAGAGCTCTTAGAAAATGTCATTCCTGATTTGTTTTGCTTTCACATGTAGTCATCAGGGGAATGGCTGTTAGTTTATGTTGAAGTTTATATTAATTCCTGCAAAATCACCCTCCAGATTCTCTATCAACTTTGAATTTTGTTTTTTCCACAACTGAATGTGATATATTACCCAAGGAAATTGTTCTAACATTTTCATCTCTGATACAGAAAAGTCCTTATGTGTTTTCTGTTTCTTTCAGAATTTTTCCCATTGATGTAAATCAAACAGTAACTTGAGTGGTTTGAGCCAAAATGAAAAAAAAAAAACAAGCATCATATTTCATTTATTGGATACTTCCTTACTTTCTCATGATCCGTAAATTGGAAAATATGGTGTTGTTTCTTAAAAGCTTTTGTTACACATAGCTAGGCTAAAAAAAAAAAAAAAAACTTAATCATGGATTTTTGCTGGTATGAATTTTCAGCCAGAAAAATGTGCCAGTAATTTTCAGAAGTTCCTAATAGTCTTCAGTCATCTGGAATATAGTCATAGGAGGTTACTAGGCTAATAGCCCTAGGGCCCTTACAAGCCTAGCCAAGTTCTAACACATTTCCCTAGAGTATCAATGTTTCAAGCAGAGCTAAATCAACACCCACTGCCCCTATACAGGAGGGACACTGGTGAGACCCCCAGGGTGAACTTATGGTTTCCCATCCAATCATCCAAATTACACTTAAATAGGGTCAACGAGGGACTCTGCTTCACATGAATTGGAAGTTTGTTCCAGAGAACAGGTAAACTTTGGGAAACAATCTGTCTCTCCATCAAGTTCTGTTGATGTCACGTACTAGGTTAAGGTCAGAAGAGCAAGTGTATCGAGTACCATTTGACTTATGGATGTGCAGTATTTCCATTAAAGCAGGATATGAGATTGCTTTAAACGCAAAGCACAGATCTCCTCTGAGTAGTCTGTATGACACAGAGTATAGAGACAATGATTTCAGTCTGTCAACATATGACGTGCTGAAGCCCTTGAATTTTCTTTGTATGAAACCTTTGAGTTCTCTCCAAATGCTGCAGATGCCTGGTAAGGTACATACCAAAGGGAGCATTTTACTCTATTATTGGCCTAGGGAGGGAAGAGTACAGGGGGGTTATGACCTCTTTTTCTGGAAGCAATGCCCTTACTTATAAGAAAGCCCTTCTTACCACTATTGAGACATGGTGGTCAAAGAAGAGGTTGCTATCAACCTGTTTGCCCAAATGTCTCACCACAGATTAAGTGCTTAAGGTGTTGTTATTAATGTGGTAATCTTCAGGGACATCACCTTTACCGAAGGAGATGATGATGCATTTTTTTGCATTTAGTGTGAACCCATGACTTTGGTTCCAATCATTGGTCTGTGTAGGACTTTCTTGTAGTATGTCAATATTACTTGGGGACTCTATGACTGTTCCTAATTTGCAGTCGCCTGCAAACTTTACCAGCCATAGACTTTTTGCTTTTGTTTGTAAATCCAAGAAGTAGATTCCAAATAATAGAGGCCTCAGCACCAAACCCTGTAGATCGCCACTGGTTACGGGCCTGCTGGTAGAGTTTGAGTCCTCTATTTTGACTGTGTGTGTTCTATCGATGAGCCAGTTCGCAACCCACCTGACAATATACAGGTTAATCCCAAGCTGAGTGAGTTTATGAATGATACCAAAGTGGGGAATAGTGCCAAAGACCTTAGCTAAGTCTAAATAGGCAGTATGCACAGTTTTACCTTCATCCAGCACTTTGGCAACCATCTCGAAGAAGTCCACCAAGTTCATTAGGCATGATCTCCCTTTAACAAAGCCAAACTGGGTTAGGTCAAGAGTTTAAAGGTCTCTTATATCTTTGTTGATAAGTTCAATGATGATTCTCTCCATTGCCTTACAGATAAGGTTGGTCAGGCATATGGGATGACAGTAGCTGTTTTCCTATCCGCAGGGACATGACCAGTGTTTAGGCTGTGGGTGAAAACAGTGCCCAGTGGTGCAGCTAATTCCTGTTTTAATTCATTAAGAATGCAGCCAGAGATGCTATCAGGTCCCATAGAGGTGGGGTTTTTTTGGCTTTGGAAAGGGTGTTTAAGGCCTGCTCCTCAGAGATAACTGGTGGACCACATGTGGTATGGTTACAAGGTGTATTATTTGCTTATTTAAGCAGAGAAGAGAGTGCTTCCAATTATGAGACCATTCCTTCCTGCTCTTAGACAACAATTTCTTTCTCCAGTTGTATTACCTTTTTATGGTGAATGTCCACCAGGCTGGTTTGTTCTTTATTGAAGACCTTGATCTTACTTTATTCATGTCTGGTTTAGCTGAGTCAATGCAATTGCACAGATGTTTATACAAAGCATTAGTGTATATTCCAGTATAGGCATCCTTGCCATCAGTGGGGGCTATAGCTATAAAGCTATTAACCCATAGGCTGTAACTGGCTTTGGAGAAATAGTTTTTAGTCTAGTTTCTGCTGGGGGTGGGTCAAATGTAATTGTTACTTCTAATGAGACTGACTTATGATCAGACCTCACAAGGGAGGGATGCACACTTGAAGTGGTGCAGCACTCATTGATATTAGGAAGCACCAGGTCTAGAATGTTTGAGCCCATTTTAGGGTTGTCAGCCAGGTGGTCTAGGGCATTGGAGTTAACGAAGTTCAAGAACCTTTGGGCAAGTGTGTTAGTACAGGTATAGTTTGCCCAATCTATGGCTGGGTAATTAAAGTCTCCCATAACCAGGGTGTTAGGTTGCGTCTTGAGTAACTCAAGTAGGTCCAGGTAGGTAGCATGGATATCCTGGTTTACAGAGGGGGGTCCTATAGCTGGCAATAACTTGAAGAGGGGTCTTGCCTACTGTCAATTGAACCTGGAGTAGTACAAGAGAATCACTCTGTTTAACCAATCTGGAGGTGTATTTATCTTTGATGAATATTGATACTCCACCTGGTTTAGTTTTCCCACTCTCATTTAATGGTCTAAATGTGTACAAGGCACTGTGACCCAGTATGGCCAGGGTGCTTTCAATAGCCTTAAACCAAGTCACTGTGACTGCACAGATTTCAGCATCTTCTAAGGTGAGGACTGCTTCCAGAGAGTGCAGTTTCAGATTTAGACTCCTAGCATTTAGCAGCATAGTGTTGAGGTTGTATTTTGAGGATATTTTTACATTGGGAATTTTATTCTTGTGACCTTCTTTAAAAAAGACACTATGGGGGAGGCAAGAGTCTTAGCCAGTACTTGAAATTCCAGGGGGTGACAGCTGAAGACCATCTCTGGCAAAGCATTGAGGGCTATCAACCATATCATCCCAGGCTGACAGGTACTGGATCCCCTTTAGAATGACACCAGAAATTAAGTCAATTATTGAAGTCAATTATTTTCTGTCTGTTTTGTGGCATCATCCTAGGTGAAGGTATTATGCTGCTTAAGGCTCTGGACATACCTGCCTGGGACATGTACTCAGAGAGCTCAGTCATGTCTCTCTTAATATAGTCCAATGAGGTACGCCTCAAGGCGTTCACACCAATGGACTATGAGAGGCAGAACAGTACTTGTTGTTGACAGACTTGAGGGAGTGCATGGTATGGTGGATCCTAGACCAGACAGGTAGCCAACCGTAACCTTTTTCTTATCCAGCCTGGTGAGTGGGATATCTGTGGAGTCACCTATGACTAGGATGTTAGATTTAGTGCTATGCCTTATGGGCTTGTTCAGTGAGACACAGGTACGTGGGTCCTTATGTGTACAGTGGTCTACTGAGGATGTATTATGTGAAGTGTGTTTGTGTTTGGGAGGTCTCTGATCTTTAGGTAGGTTACTGGTGAGGATCTTCACATATGTAGGTTTAGGTGTTGGTAGTGCGATTGGTGGAGGAGATGAGGTGTGTAGGCTGGCAACCTACTTTGTGTCCAGTGTGCTGACTGGTGAATGAGACAGCCTGGACTCTAAGCTCCTAATACAGATGCATCTCTCACATATTGAATCTGTGTGAATTAGGAGAAGCTGCTTGTCTGTGTATATGAGATAATTGCTAGATTGTTTCCGGATGCCCAAGTCAACCAGGCAGACTGGAGGAAAGGCAGGAAATTGTCCATCCATAGCGCAGGGTACAATAGTGTGGTCAGTAAGAGGGAGAGGAAAGACATAAGCAGGTGAGGTTGGTGGACAGGTGAAAAATGCCCAAACTTCAATAGGCTTAATGGGTGTGACTTGTGTGATAACATAGAGGCTTCTCTGAAAGTTTCTCCTGGCAATGAGTAAAACTGCAAGATGCCTCTGATAGAGCACAAGCAGTTGACTAAGGAAAAATTAACTAGCAAAAAACTTTGTGTCTATAACTGCCCAGGGTATCTGCAGTTGCACGATATTGCATAACAAATGGTGTGCGCTGTGCAAACCCATGAAAATGCAGGTCTTATACAGCAGCTAAGAGAACCTTTTTTAAATCAATCAACCAGTTGGAAAGCTCAGCACTGAGCCCTGGTTCAACAACCATGAATCAGATGGGTGCTTGACTGCATTCTCCTGCCAGAAGGGTGCAAGGGGGTCCTCTCCAACAAAAGATAGCTGGATTTTAGTACTCAGATAAAACAAACAGACCTAGATCCAGCGAACCTGAATCTAGACTATACCTTTAGCTAGAACAAAGTGCAATAAAGCACCAAAAACAGTTAAAAATGCAGATATATACAGAAATACTGTGAAAATACAGTAAAGGTGTATAAAAAACACAGTAAACAGGTAATTATTTTTTGTTTAAAGCAGTGGATGCCTCAAACTGATCTGGAGGTCATAGTAGAACAGTAGATGGTCACCAAATCTTGTGTGGCTCCTTAATATACTAACCAGATGACTACAGTTTACATTATAGATAAGTACAAGAAGAAAATATATGGCAAAATGCTCAAACTGCAAGAGTAAAAGGTCCAATTCTCTAAGATATGTGTGAAGGCAAATGGGGAACTGTAACTTGACATGCAAGGGGATTCTATTCCAGATCAAGGGAGGTGCTAAGTACTGAGCGATGAACCTCTCTCTCTCTACATTTAATTTTAGCTGTTCACTGTTGTAGATGCAGATCTTTTGCTCTAATGTTGGCTGTGTTGTTTGACAAATTGTGATAAAAGGATGTCTCAGATAATGGGATCCCCGAGGGCAAAGAAAGCAAGGCAGAGGCCACCCCATGACAGTCTGTATACCACTGAGTATAGCAAAACTGAATCCAATCTTTCCTGATAGCTAAGATATTTGAGACTGGGAGTTCTTTCTTTTAAGAACCAGTGTGGTCTTTTGTGTTTTTTTTTTTTGATATGCCTAGTGAAATGCATGCCAAAAGTTGCATTATTTTCTATAAAGGGTCTAACCAGTGCAGAAAACAAAGGAGCAATAACTTCCATGGCTTTGGAAGAAATGTACTTGATGATTAATTGTGATATATAAAAGGGTTTCCTTTCGATAGTCACTACATGTTGATGAAAGTAGAGAGAGACATCTACTCAGATGTCCAGTTTCTAATGACAGATTCACTGGAGAGTGGGATGTCATTGATGCACTAGGTGGTAGCAACGTGTTTACTAGATTAGATGATACAGCCTTTCTTAAAATGTTGTTTGAGTTCTTTCTCAGTGCTCCTTGTGTTATGTGATACTTCCAAGGGAATTTATACAATTTGGAATTGGCAACTACACCTAACATGCAGTTGTTGGTGAACCTAGCCAGTCAGGGGTCATTTTTTTCAGTGCTGAGATAAGAGAAACAAATGGCAAAAAAGAAGGGGCTCCAATCTGGATCAATGGGGAACGCCATTGGTCACCTTTTCCTTAACTAAGGAGACATCAATGAACCTGATAACATGTGTTCTGCCTTTGAGCCAGCTTGCAACCCATCTTATCACTTAGAGATCTATGTTTAGGCTACTAGCTTGCTTACAATCCCATTTTGTGGCATGGGAGTAGATGCAGATAGGTTGCATGACTAGTGCAATGACTGCTGACAGCCTACACTACCTGTCAAATAAGTCCACAGCACTGAGTAGGCATGACCTACCATTAACAAATTTGAATTGTTGTGGGTCAAGCCTGATTGAATTCTTAATGTCCTTCGGAGCACAGGATCATAGGATTTTACTAGGCTATCAACTGGGAGGTAATTTCAAGCCTAACCGTTTCATCCCAATGTAATACCATAGAAATGCTAGTGAATACCAAAGATTCCATTTAGTAATGACAGCCCATGTCTAGGAGGGCTGTGGGTGCTATCCCCAGTAAGAATTTATGGTGCTCCATCCACTCATCCAGGTTCTTCTTGAACAGTGTCATAGAAGTGCTCTGTTTCACATGAATTGTTAGCCTATTCCAAAGTCACAGCAGTTGTTAGAAGACAAATATGCCCCTCCAGCATGCCCCATTTAAGTTGCAGGCCATATTTAGGTCCCTGGAATGGATATCTCTAGCCCCGTTTGATTTACAGACATGCAGTAAGTTCATTAGGTTTGGGTCTGAGATTGCTCTGTAAGCCAGGTATGAGTCTCCCCTAAGAATTCTATATGATTCAGAGTATAGTGACTGGGATTTTAGTTGGTCTGTGTAAAGCACGTGCTGGACTCCCTTGATCTACTTTGTTAGAAACGTCACAGGTCTCTCCTATTACTGCAGGTTCTTTGTATGGTACAAGCCGAATGGGGCTTTATACTCAATTATGGGCTGGATTAGTGCTGAGTTAAGAGGGGTTATAGTCTCTTTTGCTTTTCAGGTGATGCTTTTACTAATTACTAATCAAGTATGCTACATAGAAAGCCTTCTTTACTACAGTAGACACATGGTGGTCGAAGTTAAGATAGCAGTCAACTTTTGAACCCAGATCCCTTACCACTTCGAGGGTACTTAGGGTATTGTTGTTGATTTGATAGTGTGAAAGGACATTGTTTGTGCCAAAGGGAATGATGATGCGTTTATTTGCATTAAGTTTGAAACCATGACTAAGACACCAGCCATTGGTCTGTGTAAGACCCTCCTGGAGTGTACTGACATCATTTGGGGATTCAATAATTGCATCCAGTTTGCAGTCATCCACATTTATGAGGTCAGTGATGATGGATTCCATGACTTTGCAGATGAGACTAGTAAGGCTGATGGATCTGCAATTGCTTAAGTCAGTGGTGGGGCCACACTTATGAAGGGACATCACCACTGCAATGCACCACTGATCAGGAGCAAACATAGTGTGTGACAAGGTTTAGATTGCACAGCTTAATGAGGGGATCAACATAGGCTTTCTTGACACTGTTTATAAACTACCCAGAATGTTGTTGGTCCCATTAAAAAAGTGTTTTTAATCTTGGAAAACAATTTAAGAATATGGTCCATAAAGACAGTGGGGTAGGGTGTCACTCCATTATCCTTGTGTTAGGGGATTATACTTTCAGGGAAGGAATTTGAAGCAAACTTGCTAACCAATGCATTTGCATTTTCATTAGAATTTGAATTAGAGGTGCCATTATAGATGAATTCTAAGCAGTAATATGAATTATTCTTTATTTATTTATTGGCATTTGTTGACCAGGAGAGTGGAGGCCCAGGGAGGAAAGCTCCCACAACAAAATTGTTTTTAACACAGAGATCATTACAATATAAATAGATATCGAAAATACACTTTGTAAAAGTTACAATGGATATGGTGATTATGACATACATTCATTTATAAACAAATCTGAAAACAAATATAAACAAAGATTATAGGTCTGTACCCATAAACAACAATAAAATACATAGGCAGTTCTAGCTGATACCTAAAGAGAGAGATAGAAAGAGTTAATTAATATAGAGAAAGGTGGATACCCAAAGACAGAGCTAAAAAGAGTTAATTGATACAGAGAAAGGTTCTAAGAAGAGGAGAGAGGTATTACCAGGTGGAGGAAAAGTGAAAGAGAAGATTAACTAATTGTACGTGTTTATGGTGGCTTAGACTTTTGTGCAGAGGTATAGATCTGATTGTTGAGGTAGTGCTCTTTTAATGCAGATTTGAAAGTTTTTAATGAGTCTAACTGAGAGATTGTAGGGCATTCCATAGTATGGGAATGAAGTAGGAATAAAGGCTTTGTCCAGCTCTTTTGCCGGGTATTGATATACTTAGAAGCTGTTTGTTGTTAGAGTGAAGATAACGGGTTGGGTTTTATTATTGCAGGATAGAAAGAAGTGCAGGGCAGGATTTGGATTTATAAATCAGTTTGTGGGCTAGAGTAAGCTGGGTGTAGTAAAGGTAATGGGAGAATTTAAACCAGTTCAATTCTGAAACAGCTTGGCAATGATGTGTGCAATATTGCATCCCAATTGCAAATTTTGCTATTTTATAATAGCATGATTGCAATTTATTGCTAAGAGATGTATGAAGGTTGGTAAAAATGGGACTACCATATAGGGAGGGATGGGATCAAAATGGTTGTGGCAAGTTTAATTTTGGTTGGTTTGTCAACATAAAGTTTATGTCTGCAGAGTTTGCCAAGTCTGAAATGTGTTTTTTTATTGTATTGAGAATGTGATGCTCAAAGCTAAGTTTGTCATCAATAGTAATGCCCAGTAATTTAGCAGACTTCACGAGTCCAGTTTATGTATTGTTATGTGAGTAAATTTACAATCTGAGGGTGGTGGTTTACATGAGAATAATAAGAGTTTAGATTTTTTTGGGATTCAGTAATAGTTGTGCATCATTTAGCCAGGTTTCTATAGAAGAAAAGGTGTTTTGTGTTATTTTAAGGATATCAGGGAAATTACTGGAAGAGGAGATTATAGTGGAGTTGTCAGCATATTAGAAGAGTGTACTTTGTTGGGAAGCTTTGTGAAGACTATTAATTTGTTTGTGTCTTTCGGCTTTTCCAGGTTAGGGGTCGCCACAGTGGAACTCCGGTCCGCTAATGTTTGGCGGTTGATTTTTACGTACCGGCTTGCCAGGCCTGACGCACAACCTTCAACGAAGGTACGCCCATTCACGCATGTCTCCACGCAGAAGACGCTCTAGCTGAGAATCGAACCAGACAGCGTCTTACTGTGAGGCGACAACGCTACCGCAGCACCACCACCTTTGTGAAGACTATTAATAAAACTATTAAAAAGCAGAGGCCCCAGAATGGATCCTTGGGGAACTCCTGTGTTATTAACCAGATATTCAGATGTTATTAACCAGATATTCTTGAGTTGTCTGCCCTGGTTATAAATTTATTTCAGAAACTCCTGTCAATCTCATCTCATCTCCTTATACTAGTGAGCACTAGAAGATCAAACTTGGAAGCTCCCTCACTGACAGCTGAAGCTTGAGTTACCCACTACTTTATATATATATATATATATATATATATATATATATATATATATATATATATATATATATATTGTCCCCTTACATCATGCTATGGCTCCTTAATCCAGTGTCCCACATCCATCACTGGGTCTGCATGCTGCCTCATTACCCCTAGACTTCCCCTGCATGGCTGTGGCCATTGCAAATCTTAAGGATATCCTAGGGGGTCTGGCCCTTATACCGTCATCCAGTTTTTTTTGTTTTTTATTATACCCTACCTCATCTTCATCATTCCCTGCAGTCTCTTTGGGTTTGGCCTGAGGATGGATGTGCAGTGGGGATGTGCTGACATCACCCTGCCTACACAGCAGCTCAGTTAATGTCCTCATTCTAATCCCTCTTTGGACCATGCCCCCCCTCAACCTCCACCAGGGTTTGTTGTGTGGGAAACACCATTGGACCTCCCTCCTTCAGGATGGGAATGCACATTACTCCTTGCTGCTCTGTCAGTCACCTGAGCCGCTATTCCATCTCAGTCAGCTGGGCCATAGTCAAGACTTTATCCCTCTCTGCCACCAGAATGGCTCCTCTCTTTCATAGCTTTCTGCTTTCTTAGCACAGTGCAATACCTAGAATTATTAACCCATTTTTCTATCTTAATTTTAAAATTTGTAACAGCTGGATCAGTATTGCCATTCACTAGAGAGACTTCTGTATATTTGCTGTGTTCGTCCATAAATGCATACACCCTCAGTTACAATTACTTTACTCATATAAACATCTAAGCAGTGGACAAGATGGAAGGTCAGTCTGCTCATTTTACCTCTGCCGACAGATAATAAACTTATTCTCAGCACTAATAATTCCATCAGTGAGGGGTGCAAATGCCTTATTAATCCTAAGGCTTACATCTTGTGTAAAAACTTTTCCTGTGAGATTCACACACCTCCACCACAGCCTTTTACTAATCCCAATAAACTCTTATGCAGTGAGGCTGGAAAAAGTCAGTCCCAAAGCCTCCTAGAACTACAGTTAGGTCTCAACAAAAATCAGGCCACTAATTCAACTTATGCATATCTGCCATATAGAGTCATCCTGAGCAAAAACATTCCAAATCTACCACTCTGACCCACATCAGCAACAGAAATGTTTTAATAATAGGTGACTCTATTGTCAAGCAAGGAGAAGGTTACAGTGAACTGTTTTCCAGATAGCATTACTAAGGCTATTTGAACCAGATTTCTGGACAAATATGACTATGGCATAGTAGTAGTCGATGTGCCAGTGAATGAAATGAGAAGTAAAATCTTGAGGGTAATGCAGAGAGACATGCCAGAATTTTCCATGAATGTTACAATTGTAGGTAAGACACCGGTGCTGAGTGGAATTCTTCCTTCACCTTGGATGATGCCTACATATGAAGAAAAGATAATTGGTTTCAATAATTGTTTAAATACCTAATGTCATTACAGAGTGATCCTGTATTTCTCAAAATGGAACAAGATGCTTGACAGTCCAGCTTACTTCACTAAGAGAAGCCTGTATCTCTCTTTTAAAAACTCCCATATACTGGCTAAATCCTAAGCTGACCCCATTGTATTTTTAGGCATAGTTCAGTAAAAGGGTAGTCCAGTGCAGCTAACATATCAATCCCAAAATTAAATCACATTAAGGTGGCTCTTATCAATGACAGAAGTCTAAGCACTATCAGGCACTGCTGCCTTTGGAAAGCATCCATGACTGTGTAATTGCTATAACTTTGTTTAAATGTAAAGGGAGCACTCCCTCTATACCTTTTTTTTTCCTTTCATGTCTTCAGACCTGATGGTAACTGTGATAGAGTCTCAATATTTCTCAAGGAATATATTACCTCCATTCAGTTCCCCAGAGACCCACAAACTGAACACATTGAACTATAGATCATGCCAAATAGGATTAAATTTCAATTAAGAACTTACAACAGAAGAGCTTATTTGTTCCACGATGTCCACATAGGATTATTCAATGCTATAAGTGATCTGCCTATTAGCATAAACTCCATTATTTTAGGTGACTTTAACTAGCCATTCAGCAAACTGGGGTACCTAAACCTCCAATATAAGATATGCCCAAAATAAAGAGAAACTCCCCTGATCAGTTGGTAAACAAACTTACTAGAGGACACAGCATTCTTGACCGGATTCTTACAAATATGGCTCCTTCCTGCACTAATCCTCTGGTGTCTCTTTCTCTAGTGAAGTCTGACCACAGACGTGGGATCTTCTCCTTTAAACTCAAAAAAGCCCCTAAAGCAACTCTAACTGAGTTTAAAGGCTACAAACATGCTGACCTCAACCTACTTCATGATGAAATACTGAAAGTCACTTTTAACTACACCACACCTGGCATTTGTAAAGCATCAAGCTTCACTAAGGAATCCTGCACATATTCAGAAGAATACATAGAGCTAGCAATCTCCACCAGAACAAAGTTCATAAACAAACCACCCTGGTGGTCCATTACATAAATAAACTCTACTACAAAAGAAAGGAAATATTTAAATTGCATGCCAGATACAAAACTCTTCTCAAGGAAAATATTAAAAGCATTAAAATAAATTTATTATTTATTCACTGGCATTTGTTTACTGGGAAAGTCCAACTGAGCAGTGCCTATTTTCAGAGGAAGCCCGAGGAGCTACATGGTGTGTGTGTGTGTGTGTGTGTGTGTGTGTGTGTGTGTGTGTGTGTGTGTGTGTGTGTGTGTGTGTGTGTGTGTGCACGTGTGTCTATCTATAGCTACAACTATGGTATATATATATATATATATATATATATATATGTAATTTCATTATAGATTGTCAGGTTTTATGCAAGAATATTTGTTACTATAGTTACTATATAGACTTCTTCAAAATTCAAGACATAGGAAGATAAGATAAAGGGTTAGAGCATCCCAAAGAAAGGAAGTAGGAGAGGAAGCACAAGGAAGATAAAAGAGATGATATGAGATGATGGAGGAGGGAATAGCTGTGATAATACAGTAAGTTTTGTGCATCAGAGTCTTCTGGCACAAATTCATATAGCTATATTAGTACCAGCTTAAACAGAGGAGGTGCAGGGGCAATACCATTTATTTATTCAGTGTATTTAGCATAAAGGCTACGGCCTTTACCTTATACATTCATGGCATAGGGTTTGATTCTAACCTCAGGTTATTGGCTAGGCTTAAAATGGCACTCAAGAACAGTTAGCTTTGTATTCACCAATGAAACTATGGGTGTTGCTTCAGTTGTCATTTAAAGTCTCTCAGGTTACAGGCTGTTCTTAAGTGAAGTGGGATGGTATTTCAGCTATTAGCAATGCATTCTGAATAGACAGAGTATCCCGCATTGTATTTAGGTTTAGTTATGGAGAGCAATGATTTGACATTGAAGCACAGAGATTTCTTAGTATTAGAACTAGAAGAATGAATGATGGAATGAAGAGCTGGAAATTTTTCAGGGTTGTACAGTAGCTTAAAGGTTGGAATTAATTGTGAGTACAATAGAGAATTATTTAGTTTGAGCCAGATTAGTTGTTTTAGAAAGAGGTAGCGATGTGATCTATATTGTCAGCTGGATGTGAATTTGGCTACTTTATTGTAGCATTGTTCTAATTTGGCTGATAGAGAGGAGCTGAGATTGGTTAGGATAGGAGAGGCATATAAAAGGGTGGGGAGTAGAAAAGAAGTGGCTGTTTTGTCTAGCAGAGTCATTATTGTATAAACCTGAAAACCACTGTCAAGTCCAGGAAAGGAACACACAAACTTTGGGTAGTCTCTGAAACCAACCACTCCACATTACCACCACAGATGTCATATTATGGTAGGACCTACAACAAAACACCCACCTCTAAGCTTCACTGCAATGACCACAACTTCTCAGTCTTAATCCCCAAACTGTGGCGATCCCTACCTGAAACTATAGCCAAAATGTTGGAACACTCTAACTTCCTATAGCAACTCAAACAATTTCTGCAAGAGAGATTTAAATACATGTAACTGTAGTAAGACAGGTCATGCCACATAACTAATCAAATCTCCTACAACATCTTCTCATTGCCCTTTACACTGACTCCTCCATAACCCTCACTAACTAGCACCTTGTAAAGCATAGCCGGCCTTAGGCATAGGCCACCTAGGCGGTCGCCTAGGGCAGAAAGTACCATACATAATTCCCTTGCCTATGGAACTCTTGCTTGACACAGTTATTGGGTAAATAGATAAGAATAGATGCAAAAAGCACACTATGACAATATTGTCTGCATTTGCCACAGGAGACAGCGAGAGATGTTGTTGTAAACAACTGAAATTAATGTGTAAATTAAGAAAGGATCTATGATAATGACTGACATATCAGCTAGTCAGTAAATGAGTACAAAAGTCCAAAAAACTATTAAATCCAAACAGAATCCACGGAAAGGAGAATCAGCCAACAAAAAGTGATGATAAATGAAAACGAAGACTTTTATTTGACCACAAAACCAAGTAAATCAAGCGCTTTCACCTGGTTAATACCAGGCTTTATCAAGATAAAAAGGAAACAATGTAACATGGATTTAAATGTAACACTTGTAGTCACATGATATATTGATTAATTAATCTAATAAACAGTTAAAAAGACATTGGGCAGGATTCACGAAGCCTCCGTGTAAGAGTTACAAGGCTTACACGGAGGCTGCAGTTAAACGGTGTGACGTCAGCATGCCATGCATATGCATGAGGGCATGCTGAATCATACCTAAGGCTTACACGGTCCGTGGAAGACAGTAGGGGGCGTGTCCTTTTGCTGAGCCCTGCAAATGGACATGCCCCCAGAAGAGTAAAAGTCCCGAAAGTAAACCCCCACGACAGAGTCCGTGTAAATGTGAATAAACACAACACAAAACATGCCCCCACAGACTATGAACATAAAATATATAAATGAACATGTTATGTATTTTTTTTACATTGTAAAGATGTTTGCCCATGAGTGCGCTTGTTTGCGCGGGCATGCCCATAGCTTAGCCACAGTTAGCAGTCAGTGGAAAAGCATATAAGAACTACATATGCAAAGTAAGCCAAGAAGCAATAGAATAGCGCTAGAGATGTCGGCTGAAGAGCAGGCAGTCATGGTTCGAGCCCCCCCAACATCAATTTTTATTTTTAGTGAAATAAGCACGAAACAATTCCCTGACATATATGTACACATATAAAATTATATTTTATGTAAAATGTAATGAAATGGGCCATTTATTTTGAAGAAATGTGAGATAACAAAATAATAAAAAATGCCAGATGTGCCTATAGCTGAGCTACAGTTTAACAAGTTGAGTGCATCTGCCCGTGGGTGAGCAGTGGTTTAACAGGTGTAAAATGAGTGCCCGTAGGTGAGCAGTGGTTTAATAGGTGTAAAATGAGTGCCCGTAGGTGAGCAGTGGTTTAACAGGTGTAAAATGAGTGCCCGTAGGTGAGCAGTGGTTTAACACGCTGAAACTGTGTGCCCGTAGCTGAGCTGAGCGTAATATGCGTGCTGACAGCCAAACCACATGTAAACTAGCGTACCCCATTTGCGCGGAGCTGCGCACCGCGCCAACAAGCTAATCAACGGGCAACGTTGAGCAAGCTGTAACAAAACTGCCTTTACACAGACACACCTCCTAGCCTGTGTAGACAGTCATAAAATATAAAAAGCAGTGGCCAGGTTACCATGCACCATAGTCAAGGTACTGAACCACTAAGCCATGACAGTTGCACTTAGAAATGCAGTAATAGCAAATATATAGGAATGAATAGAAAGAGGAGCATGACAAAGCAGGTTTTGTGAAGCTGATACAATTCCAAAATGGCCAATCACAGATAAGTGCGGGAAAAACAGCATATATAAGCCCCATAGGCGGGAATACACAGCATAACCGATTGTAGAACCAACTTGCAGCCAGAACGTCAGGTGTAGGTGAGGGTAGTTGCTTTCGAGCACAGAGGTGGGGTGTTGAGGAGTCCAAATATATGGTTTGGCTCCTTGTCCACAATCATGAGGCCCAACTCATGCAGGGCCAGGTCCTGTGGGGAGCATATAAGGCTGAGGCGTGGGACCGGTTGGTTCATGATCTCACCAGTGCCACAGGGATACCAAGGACTGGTGAGCA
Organism: Protopterus annectens; assembly: GCF_019279795.1. Lineage (NCBI taxonomy): Eukaryota > Metazoa > Chordata > Ceratodontiformes > Protopteridae > Protopterus > Protopterus annectens. Next base: position 1,173,207,685 of record NC_056731.1, read on the forward strand.
GGTCCGTCACCACCATGCGGACCTGAAGAGATGGAAGCAGGACCAACTGAACCATTGGATCCAGGAGGCCCGGCAAATGTCCAACACCCCACTACTGAGTAAGTTACATCTAATTATTTATGTAAGAAATTAACCTAGCTGATATTATGGAGATGTGTATTCCAATATTACTTTATTTATATTACAGCTGCAGGTGTCCGTTCTGTGAACCGTAGAGCCTATGGCGATAGGCTGGCGTGGTTGCGCCACCAGGCAGGTCAGTAATCCTCTCCCTGTAACTGTAAATAAATATAAAAGTATGACAGTTTGCAAAAGAGTGCAGTGTAGTCACAAAGTAATAAAATGTGCAAGTAACACTGTAAGAGGGTTTGCAAGTATTGCTTGATTACAAAAGTGTGATGCAGTCTGTAATCCAAACAGAAAAATGAAAAAGTCTGAAATAAAGATGTCCCACCTGTAATATAATAGTATATAACCTGCAGCAGGCTGAAAAGTACAGCTGCAGAAGCTGAGTAAAACACATGTGTGAAATATATCCCTGTTGAAATACAGAAACATGACAGAAGTGAGACTGTTGGAAAGGATTGTAATAACTACAGGTAAAACATGTCAATAAAGCCTAGAATTAAGTACCATCCTGAATTGTAAAAATAAAACAAGTGAGAGAGTGTGAGAAAGAGTTATGTATCCACCAATAAAGTAGTAATAACTCCTGAATAAAGTATACTGCAGTCAGTACAGAATGAAATTAATGTGACAAGCAGAACCAAACTGTAAAATGTGTTGAAAATGTTACCGCAGCTGGAATGTGCATCCCAAAATCTGAATATGTTGCTCTCAGTCTGCAATATGCAGATATTATGGTTGTCTGAAATACCAAACATCCACAGTTGTCTATAGCTATATAAAGCAAATGTAGCAGGATGATGTAGCTGAACAGAGCCAGATATGAATGTGTATGAATAAAAATGAAAAATGTATATTGATGTAGCAGTAACATTCCTATCACCAACTTGAAGTAGTTATCACATAGGAAACTGTAGGCAGAACTGTAGTGTGTATATATCTGCAGCTATTAGAAATGTACGGCATATGTATTGGTATTTGAAGTTGTTAATTAAATTTTCTTCACCCTACCCTATAACCACATATAATCCATTCCACGTGAAATTGGTATGTGCAATCACAATTAAAACCCCTGGACATTTGTCCTGTTGGTTCATACATATTTGCATGTACGTTGATGCATCTGCCCTGTTCATACATTCAAACCTGATGGCCTGCTGCCATCAATCAACCCTGCATGTTGTTGGACTGTGTATTGCTGTTCAAAATATGCATGTGTTATGCTTGCTGTTCAATGGTTTGAATATCTGGGTGTTTGGTTAATGTGAATACTGATGCATGCTGTTACAACTAATTGTGAATGGTATTGTACGTTACTAACCCAAACTGTCATGACATAATGCAAAACATAGGACGACAGGGAAGGCGGGTTCCAGCGGACCCACCTCTCCCTCCTCAGCTGGTGAGTGCACCTGGCAGTAGTGCCCAGGCCGGACCCTCCTGCGGTGGCCCTGTGCCACCTGTGGGTGGAAGTGCTGCAGGGGATGGGACTCGTCCCCCCTCTGCAAGTGTGGCCGGAGGAGAACATCCACTCACCATCCGTAATGTCCGGACTGTGGTGCGTAGGGAGATCCGGGAAGCTGTTCTTGGGCCCCTACACCAGCTTGAGGCACAGGTGGCACAACTAACGGGTGTGTCTGCTGCCCGGCCTACACAGCCCCCAGCACAGCCCCGTCCTGGGCCGTGAAGGCACAGTGGCAACTGGCCATGGGTGGGGATATCAGTTCCACTGTTGCCATCTGTGGGCTCATGGGCTCTAGATATCCAAACATCCGTCCCCGTCAATTGTGTAACCCCCCCACATGTGTCATACACCGCCCCTGTATGCATCTTGTTTGTCTTGTCTGTTAACCTACCCAACCTACCTCCCCAGCTATACCGACTTCCCGTACCTGACATACCACTCTCACCTGAAAAAATTAAAAAAAAAAAAAAGGGCACTCTGTACCCACAAAAAAATTACGCCCCATACATAGCTGCCCATGTCGCACACGTCTGCTGGACATGGAAACTGTCAATTATAATTGGCTGTACAACAAGTATTATTGTTGTCCTTACACCTCTCTCAGGGGTGGAAGGTTTCAAATGTCACACCAAATTACAAACATATGCACAGCTGTTGCTGATGAAGAAATGGGCAGCTATGGGCCTTACCTACATCCCTCCTGCAAAACCTGAGCTTGTTTCCCCTACTGTCTTACCCTCTTTGTGACCCCTTTTTCACCACTTTCCTGTCTCCCCATTTTCATTTCTTTCAAAGAAAATAGCGCGGGTGTGCGCAAGAGTAAGCACTTTTAAGCGGTTGTAAGCTGGTGTGCGCGGAGCTGAATGCCAGTGCGCACGTGTGAGCTCCACGCAAACCAGCGCTAACCCGGTTACAACTGCTTAAAAGTGCCTTAGTCACTCAATGACAAGTCCTGTAGTCTGCTCAAAAGCAAAATAAAATCCCACTGTCAGTCCCGAACCCAGGAAACAGTAGCCTGCATGACTTACCACTAAGCCATGACTGCTATATAAGAACATTGTGCTACAATAAATATATCATGTAATAGTAGGAATGAATGTAAAGGGAATATAGAATGTGTAGTACACAAAGCATGTCATGTATATTTACTGTCAAATGTAGTGGATTTCTAGAATAGTAGTGTGTGAACAGAAACAGCCATGCTAGTTGGTAGCTAGTAGGTAATAATGTCACTGTAGCACCTTGCAAGCCACACACATACTCACAGCAGGATAATCACTGCCCATACCCCACAACCTCTTACAGGAACATATCCGGACTAAGTAATAAAAAATGTGGTGCAAAGGGCCAAAAACAGGGACACATTCCAAATAATGCTACAACAAACTTAGACAGTTCAGAGAGTAACAGGTTCTGCATCTTGTTGGATGTTTGGTAGGGTATGAAGTCTGAAACTGAAATGTTTGTCACTATAGTCTGACTTGAGCCCAGAGTGAATTGCCAGAAACAGCTGTTTATGAGATATTGACCAAAATATAAGGCAAAAATGTGGACAACCTGCAAATATCTGTACACTTGAGAGGTCTGACACTGCCATATTTGAATAGTTAAGAGCCTAGACATAGCAACAGTGACTGAGTTACAGGGATGCCCCACAGACTCCCTGTGAAATGTACAAACAGTAGGCAGAAAGGTGTTACAACACATGCAATGGTAACTATGAAGTACTGAAAGTATGCACCACTTGCACGGCAGAAATAGTGTAGTAATACATATGCTCATGCTATCCCACAGTCACAACAGCAGAATACCACATAATTTAATGGGTGTACCCCACTGATATGTACCATTCCATGAGGCAGATAAAAGATGCACCTGAGAGTCTCTGGGGCCTGCTCAGCAGCATACTCAAATACCCTGATAGATGTCAAGGCCCACACCATGGCCAGACCACACTGCATGCAGCAACACCCTAGCAGATATAGCAAGCATTCCAAGGTGTGAATGTACATGGAAATTAGGAAAGCCACAGCAACACACTACAGTCAAGACACCTAGCAGGCATACAAGTAGTGAATGTAAAGGGCAAATATTGAAGCCATAGCAACAAAGTGCAAGAGCCACTGCTATATACCAGTTACACCACATGTCCCACAGGAAAGCACACACACCCACATTAACAGTAGTAGTAGTCTTAGGTGTCAGTGTACATACACACTTAGTACAGGAAACTGGAGAAATGAATGGAGAAATGTTAATCTACAACACAGCCAGAAATATGAGAGGGATACTAACCTTTACACTCACAGAACAGTGTCCACAGCATACCAGCATGGTCCCTGCCCTTAAACTCTGAAAGGGCTACGACTATCTCACATACACATACCTTTTTATAGCACTGTCCTGGAATCACAGTGAGAACTGCAATCAGTACACAACTGGCTGCATGCAATTAGCAAATGCTGGCTAACAATTGGTGCAGAGGCCATCACATGGACATATGCAGATACCTACAAAAGCAGCTTGCACTCCCAGTCCACACATGCAATACTTTCATTGCACCCTGTGGAGGTAGGGAGAGACAGAGAAAGAGAGAGAGAGAGAGAAAAAAAAACACACAAACAAAACCAGTCAGCAACAACCACTTGAAAGCTGACAACTGGCAACTGGAGCAGCAGGACACCAAACCTGACAGCAATGCAAGCAGTTGTGACAAACACAGGTAATGTAAAGTAATACTTTAAAAGTCTACATACTGTGAACCCTCCATATGTGTCATTGGTCTGTATCCATATGTATATGAAGATGTGCATAGGGCAGGGGACATAAAGCAACTATCAGTGAAGGCTCTACATACATATGTATGTGAGGGCATCTATGTGCACATATCAATGTAGGTTGAATGTAGGTTGTAGTGCAATGTACAAAGTAGGTTTCACAGTTATGTATGTTTAGCAGTATGTTAGTGTGTGTATACAGTTTTGTAAACAAACATGTTGATATACCTATCATATGGATACATATGTATGTCAATATATGTATGTATATATATATATATATATATATATATATATATATATATATATATATATATATATATATATATATAATATGCATATATGCATACATACATAGAGAGGGATGTAGGAATACATAGACAGATGTAGATAGATAGAATATGAAGAAACATATATATGTAATACACACATACAGATATAGATATATGTAGATACATATGCATAGACAGACAGATCTGACTATCTACAGATATGACTGTATATGATGATCTCACACTCCCCCTGTCCCACCCCCTCTGTCACTCTCACCCCCTCTCTGTCACACACTCCCCCCTCTCTCCATATCTATAGCAATGTATGTACATCGATATATATATGTGTATATGTATACAGACATATATATATATATATATATATATATATATATATATATATAGAGAGAGAGAGAGAGAGATGTATATATATTCTGAGTGAGGCACACGTGTACAGATGTATTGCAACAGGTGCCTTGTGACAAAGGCATGGAGTGAACACCAGTGTCAAAACTGGAGTACCATACCCCATTTCAAATCACCTACTCAGTAACCACCAGATATGTGATTGGCTGCCCACCACTGCATGTGTCAGGGGTGAACAGGGTCATAAATGTGTACAATAGTCCCCCCAATGATATTCACAGTGGCACACTATTCCTGGAATACCTGCACATGGTATGTGTCAGCAGACATGGTGTGTCAGCTATGGACATGTAGGTCAGTGTACCCCTCCACACCACACAATGGCTGCCACGGTATGTACCTCACATGACAGCTACAGATATGGAGAAGGACACAGTGACATGTACAACACTGTGACAATGCACTCAAACACATTACCAATGCACAGTGACTGACAACACCACAGAGTACACACATACTACCCACATAGAGGTTACCACTCCTGGATTTACATACTTAAGTCACACCCATGACAGATGTCCAACAACCATAGTAACACCTCACACCATCCACAACCTAAATGACTGCTTTGTGTCATCCGTGACACTGCAGTAGAGAGCACATGGCGGAGGTACAGGTTCCTACCCACAGATAAGACATACCCTGCAATAAACCACACAGCATTAAGAAGCAAGACTCCCCATGAGTACATGTCACACATACCCCTGCTGAATGTTAGTCAGATAGGTAATATGCCATATGAGTCACCCTGTGTAACTATTTGACATGAGCAGGTACCATCACATCACATGTGTCACAATGGTCAGGGTAGCAGAACAGTATGCTGCTCTAGTCCCAGGGGCAATAGCATATTGTATTGTATTGTATTGTAATGTATTGTATTGTGTTGTATTGTATTGGTATGTAGAGGAGCCTCTGCTGCTGTACACCAGTGTACAGGTACATATCCTGTAGTCAGGCTAGTGTTACATAGCACTTCTATATGTGTGTTTAGCTCCTCTTGGAGTTCATGTAGCATGCAACCGGGGATACCATCAGGTCCCATTCATGTTGTGTTTTCTGCTTTTCTAAGGGCGGCTCTCACCTGAACATCTGTGATGACAGGGAGGTTACAGTCAGCTGGGATAAGTATGTCTTAGTTTGGTGGAGAGGGAGGGGGGAAACTTGCACTGAACCTGTCTGCCACAATGTTGCCAATATCTGTGGGTTCAGTGAATTATTTGTTGTTGTGTACTAACTATGAGCATATTGGAGGGTTTCTGACCAGGTTGCTAACATAACTGAAGAAGGCCTTGTGGTAATCTGTAGTGTCCCTGTTGATTTCCCTCTCAAAGTCGCCCATGGATGTTTGTATGAGAGAAAATAGCTCCTTACTAGTGCTGATCAGACATGCCTTCCCTTTATGGAATTATGCTCTGTCTTGCAGTAGCTTCCATCTTTTGTTATACAATCTGTCTATGGCTGGGGTCCACCAGACAGGATGCTTTCCCTTTGTGGAGAGTGTCTTGGTCTTATATGGGATTGCATGATCCATGCATTCTCGGAGATGTCCGTAGAAATCATTTGTGAAGGGGTCAGCATTGTAGGTTGTGTCTTCCACTGGCCCAGTGGGCTTAAAGGATACCATGTCAGTGTTACGAAGTGTAAAGTTTGCATTTGAAATGTTATTCACTGTAGTCGTTTGTGCTGGTGGTGGAGATGGGAGGTGGGATATGTATATCCAGGGCAATTAGTTTGTGGTCAGCTCACAGTAGTTGATGATGTACCCCATACAGTATCTCGATACAAACCCCCAGAGTGAGGAGGTGCTTTGGACCTGAATCAGTGTTCTGACTGCTGGGGTTTGGTAGTATGTCGTATGGAGTGTGCCAGGTACTGTTGCACAGTTGTTGGCTGAGCACTGATACCTGGCCATTTACATGTGTATCCACCAATAGACAGACAGATGCTATATATGTGAGATATGATGTATCACAACAGTCGAGTAGCATGTGTTGTATGTGTGCCAAATTCTGCTGACATATTTTGCTGATATCATGTTATTTCCTTTTCCAGGACCATGGCTCACCCGCTCAATCCAGCGTACTCTGCAGCTGAGGATGAGGAGATACACCAGAGCCTGGTGCGGGATTATGCAATACTCTTTTCCTGCACAGCCAGAATCAGCAGGAGAGGGTTGCACTGTGGCAAGACCTGGTCCGTCGGGTAAATGACATAGGCACGCATAATAGGACATATGAGCAGGTACGACATCACTGCAGTGATTTAATCAGAAATGTCCATCAGCGTGCATCGGATATCCACAGGCAACAGGTTGCCACAGGTGGTGGGGTGGCTACACATCCCCCACTCACCAGACTGGTGGGACTACTCATAAGTGTTGTGGCTCCAGCCCACCAACAACAACAACAGCAGCAGACCTGCATTATGATGGGGCTGGAGCCACACAGCAGCAAGACTACTAGCGTGCAGGTAATATGCCATATGTATAGCTGACTGTTGTGTACACTGGTAGTTAATGCATGTGTGAGGTGTGTCCTTGGTTTGTAGCTGTCATCATAGTATTTAATGTGCAAGTGTGATATTCTTAATATCAGCAGCTGAACTGTGAAAGGTGACTGTTGTACTTCTGACCTGTATCATACTCAGTAACAATGGCACAGTTGTGCCCACTGACATTAATTTCCTCACTTCTGCAGGTCCCTCCGGTGTAACAGCAATGCAGCCTATCCATGCTGGTGAGTGTGTATTAACAATACCTTTAATAGTCTTGATAGTAATAGTAATATTAGGCTCACTGAGTAGTGCTCTGTGTATGCATGCAGGTGTGTCTGTGTGTTGATATCTCGCATACTGAGTAGTGTGCAAGTGTGCAACTGTGTGCAAGTGTGCAACTGTGTGCATGTGTGCATGTGTGCATGTGTGCATGTGTGCACGTGTGCATGTGTGCATGTGTGCATGTGTGCACCTGTGCATGTGTGCATGTGTGCATGTGTGCATGTGTGTACATGTGCACGTGTGCACGTGTGCATGTGTGCATGTGTGCATCACTGGTAACATTGTGTAGACATTGTAAACTGTGTTTCCTGTTTCCCTCCCACAGGTTCTGGTGCTGCTCTGGTGTCATGCATCAGGGAACCTGAATCAGGTGCCACAGGTACTGATAATGATGACATCTGTGTAATGTCAGAGGAAGGTATGCCAGGGTCCGTCATTGGTCAGCCAATTGACAGTACACAGCTGTCAACCCCATCAATGTGCACAGTTATCCTGCCAATACACCCTTTGTCACCAATGTCCCTAGGTGATGGACAGGATACAGTGGGCATTGACCAGGGTAATGTGGTATCTGTGGCACATGCTTCCCCACACAGCAGCCATGGGCATGGCCCTGAGATGGTACCACACAGACAGATGTCAAGGGGTTCTCATGGGAGCATCCGTGGGCATACTGCCCCTGTCAGACGTGCCCACAGAGGTCTTACAACCTCAGCTATGTCATGCAGGCACAGTCACGTATGGAACGGTACACCAGACAGGGTCTGAAGGAGCTGACAGCATGTCGCACAGCCATGACTGACAGTATGCGTGACATTGCGGCTGCCATCCGTAATTTCACTGATGTCATAGACAGACGTTGTGGGGACATATTAGATTGGTTCCACAACTACATGTCCATGAGCCAGGGCGATGATGGACGGTTGAGGCGTCGACGTGGGCATATGCCAGCAACAGCAGCAGCTGGCAGTTGTCATGGACGACAACAGGGCCACGGCCGCCCCCATAGTGCCAGCAGCAGCCCCAGCAATGCTGGGTCTGTGCTGTCATCAGACCGCCCCAGGAGACCACGTGCACGTGGCTCTGGACAGGCCCGACAGGGATCTGTGTCCAGTCAATGAACACCTGCTTCTGATGACAGTACCCAGTCTGGATTGTTACCGGATACGGTCCGTAGCACCCCTGCAAGGAACAGGTACCGTGTCTGTGGCCAGAGACACTGATCTGTATGACCTGGCAGGTACAGTCTGTGGCTGTCCACAAACACCAGTATATGGCAGCCATGAGGTGGAACTGTGTGCATCCATACACACATGCGAATTGACAACACCTAGGGCTACCGCATACACGCACACACTGCATCAACATTGCCCCACCTTGTACTGCTGTCCCTCACCAACACACATACACATACATGTCAATTGGTGGTATCAGTGGCAGACTCAGGAATACCAAGTTCACACCCTGTGCATATGATGAAACTGTGCCACCTCCTGAAATCTGTAACATCAGTGCAGGTACAGGTTAACATGCTGCTGATGCACAGGGTGACTACATTGACGTGTAGTAATAGTATCGTGTTGTTAACAGTACTGTGTGCTGATATAATTGTGGGTATATCCCAGCATGCCTGATGCAGTAAGGGTATGATTGTCTTGAACTGTTGTCTACACCCATGGTACGTACCATAGTGTATCATCTGCACATGTTGGCATACTGGTGGTAAGGATGTCAACAGAAGGCTACATACATAGGTAGCACAGGGGATAAGGTAATGAAAGTATTGATACGCAATGACGGACATTTAAACTGCAAGTGGCATGTTGCCCACACTGGACTCTGCAATGCGGATTTTTGAGGATGTTGATATGTGTGCAGTACTACACGACTGGTACAGGACATACAGGAGCACCCTAGCACTACAAGCTCACATCTCATACCATGCTAGACAGCCCCAACACACAAAACTAACTTTCACAGGAGGGAGAGTCCCCATAAATATCAGGGATACTGTGGTGGCAGGACAGGTAGCATACATCCTACTAAGTATGGAACCACTGAATGAAGGCTCAGTGTCTGTTATTTGACATGTGTATTACTGCAGGTATGAGGACTTGGGTTTCCATCCAGTTATTGTACATCCTGATGGTACATGGTCTGTACACTTGTATGCGCTGAGACTGGACCCTAACCATCTGACCTGTGTATTTCCATGTACATGTGTATAATGCCTGCATATTTGCACTGTTACCTACTGGAAGTGGTACAGCTTGTTTGTTGTACAATGGACTACATGCAGCCCTGCTTACTGTAGCTTTGTTTGCATGCATGTTTGCTTGCAGTTACCCTGAAACACTGATCCCACCTGCAATGCAGAGTTACAGAGCTTCTGTGGACTCCTAGTGACATCTGCATAGCTTACTATATGTATGTCCATGTCTCACATGACAGAACGTCACTGTTTGTCCTGTTCACATGTACGTTGCCTGTGACACATTGCATATGACTTACCTGGCATTTGTCCATGTGAGCAGTCATATATGCCAGTGCTAACTAATCACAGGCACTACACCCTCACATACTCACCTTCTGTACCTTGTTCCCCATTGGCCCTATGTGCTGTTAATCACCATGGCAATCACAATACTATGGTAGCATGTGCAAAGGTCACTTGTCAGTCACCTCTATGGTACAGTTGTGGAATATGGGTCATGTGGCATTGTCACAGCTGCCACATGTACACAGTCAACCCTCTCCCCTACACATGGATGTACAACACATGTATGAGATGCAACCACATAGCCAAACTGGGGAATAAGCACTCTGAACCCAGTACTGGCATAACCTGTCAGGTGGCATGAAATACTACAGTGACTTCAATACCAGTCTGATGTAGACCTACACTGACAGCAATCCAAACACGTGAACACACTGGGCCATTCATGGAGCCTCAGAATAGCATCCTGCCTGAGCAGCAGACACCTCTGCAGCTGGCACACAGGCATACGTTAAGCCGGAACACAGCACATGCAACACATAGCACACAAATCCTGTGTGCCAAACAGTCACAGCTTGTTTGGCTAGACAACACACCTGCTACAGTTGTGTTAGGTACCTTTATTGTCCAGTACAGTGAGGTCCCGCTCACCAGGCTGGACAAGGTGAAGGTCACAGTGATATGCCCGTGGGGCACTATGGTCCACCACATAAAACAAGCATACAATTATTTAAAAATATAAATTAAAAGTTCCTTATTGAATAAGAACATTACTTAATGTATAAAAAATTTTATAAAGCTGTAAATATTAAAATTAACAATAAATGTTTATAATAAATGTAATAAAATAAATATATACTTATAACACCTAATGAAGTTATTTTAAACCCATCATTTAGTTTTGGTTATAACCTAGCCTTCCTAAGCCTGAGCACACTAGTGATGTTGATGCTCTCATTCAAGCCAGGGGGCCTTGCAGCATTCAATCTAAGTTGCCATTGGAGCTCTCTGTACTCAAGACGTGTCTCCCAATCCCCCCCTGGCATCTTGTGTCACCTGTTCAAGTACAACAAATTTAAGCTGCATGTTGGGACAGGCAGTAAGATGCTTATAAAAGGCGTTGGTTTCCTTCTTCTTGGAGATGTCATATACATGCTCATAAATTCTTTTTCTTAAGGGTCTCTCCGTCTTCCCAATATAAAAACTGGGACATTGGGTACATAATCCTAAATATACAACGCCTTTAGTCCCACAATTGTAATAACCATCCGAGTCAAACCTAAAATTCCTAGATGGGATATATAAGGGACTGTTGTTGAATATAAATGCACACTGTTTGCATGCACCACACTTGTATGTACCCAGTCTACCAGAATGATGTCTATGTTCTATGTATTGTTTTCTTTCAAATAACCCTTTTAAATTAACATCTCTCCTTTTCACAAAATTGGGACACTTCTGTATTATATTCTTAAAATCTTCATGAAGTGTTAAAACAGGCCAATGTTTCAACACCGTTTGTTCCACCTGCTGGGAATCTTTAGAAAATGTGTAAATGAAACTATTATGGATATCAAATTGCTCAGGTTGCTCACTTTGCTCAACCACCTGCAAACCTCTACCCAACAACGGAAAGTATTTATGTTCTCTGTTTTCAGTGACCTCTTGAGCCAATTGATTAACTAGAGAAGCAGGGTAACCTCTTCGAAAAAAAGATTTTTAAAAATTCACTTCATCGAAGAAATATTCATTAGTGCTAGACATCCTGGATGCACGGATGAATTGGCCTTTAATAATGCCTTTCTTTTGATGGTAAGGGTGACCGCTGTCAAAATTCAGGTATGAATTAGAAAAAGTGGCCTTCCTATAAAGTTTAGACTGGAAATTCTGACTATCATGGTCCTTGAGCAGCATCACATCAAGATAATTTAATTCTTCATTACTAACGGTGCAAGTAAAAGATAGAAATTGTGTGGTGGAATTAATGTAACTCATAAAATCCAAAAGATGGCTCAGAGTCCTATCCCACAACAAACAGATGTCATCAAGGTACCGTTTGTAATGCACTATGTGCTGAACCCAATGAGTAGCAAAAATAAAATTCTTCTCCCAGTGGTATAGCACAATAAATATCATGGGATACTGTGGTGGCAGGACAGGTAGCATACATCCTACTAAGTATGGAACCACTGAATGAAGGCTCAGTGTCTGTTATTTGACATGTGTATTACTGCAGGTATGAGGACTTGGGTTTCCATCCAGTTATTGTACATCCTGACGGTACATGGTCTGTACACTTGTATGCGCTGAGACTGGACCCTAGCCATCTGACCTGTGTATTTCCATGTACATGTGTATAATGCCTGCATATTTGCACTGTTACCTACTGGAAGTGGTACAGCTTGTTTGTTGTACAATGGACTACATGCAGCCCTGCTTACTGTAGCTTTGTTTGCATGCATGTTTGCTTGCAGTTACCCTGAAACACTGATCCCACCTGCAATGCAGAGTTACAGAGCTTCTGTGGACTCCTAGTGACATCTGCATAGCTTACTATATGTATGTCCATGTCTCACATGACAGAACGTCACTGTTTGTCCTGTTCACATGTACGTTGCCTGTGACACATTGCATATGACTTACCTGGCATTTGTCCATGTGAGCAGTCATATATGCCAGTGCTAACTAATCACAGGCACTACACCCTCACATACTCACCTTCTGTACCTTGTTCCCCATTGGCCCTATGTGCTGTTAATCACCATGGCAATCACAATACTATGGTAGCATGTGCAAAGGTCACTTGTCAGTCACCTCTATGGTACAGTTGTGGAATATGTGGGTCATGTGGCATTGTCACAGCTGCCACATGTACACAGTCAACCCTCTCCCCTACACATGGATGTACAACACATGTATGAGATGCAACCACATAGCCAAACTGGGGAATAAGCACTCTGAACCCAGTACTGGCATAACCTGTCAGGTGGCATGAAATACTACAGTGACTTCAATACCAGTCTGATGTAGACCTACACTGACAGCAATCCAAACACGTGAACACACTGGGCCATTCATGGAGCCTCAGAATAGCATCCTGCCTGAGCAGCAGACACCTCTGCAGCTGGCACACAGGCATACGTTAAGCCGGAACACAGCACATGCAACACATAGCACACAAATCCTGTGTGCCAAACAGTCACAGCTTGTTTGGCTAGACAACACACCTGCTACAGTTGTGTTAGGTACCTTTATTGTCCAGTACAGTGAGGTCCCGCTCACCAGGCTGGACAAGGTGAAGGTCACAGTGATATGCCCGTGGGGCACTATGGTCCACCACATAAAACAAGCATACAGGTCAGTCAGAGGCATGGACCCATATGACTCAGTCATTGTCCATGCCACTATGGCTGACCTGTGATGTACCTCCCTGGACTACATGATAGGGAACATGGAAGGGCTCTCTGAGCATGTGGCACAGGCTATGACCCTGACCTTGGTTGGCATCATACCGTCACCAGGAATGCTGACGTATTACTGAATGCTAATGAATTACTGTAGCTACAACACCCTAGCTGAAAGGTTCCTAGCATGTAGTCACTGCATTGCTATGGAACAACTTGTTACCACTCCCACAACAGGTGAAAACATGCAGCACCTGTTCATCAACAACATGTAGACTATATGCCCCAGACCAGATGTGTATCCCTCGCTGCTAGGATGATACCATATACATCGCACACTGTATATACACATACCACATGCAGCACCTGCACAGAAGACCACAGTCATAATGTTATCCAGTGCAAATACCATGTATTCACATGTGGCAGGTGTCAGACATGGCAACTATTGAAGGTCACAGGTACATGTGTGTATTTGGCACACACATACATCATCTGTGTCCATTGCCATTACTGGTTTAATCGATGGCATGCATTATTGTGAACAACCCACACACATGGGCATTCTGTGTGACAAAAACACACGTGGCATGTGTGGAATTCAAAGCCATAACTAACTGTGCTATGACAGTAGTGAGAGATGCAGTAGCAGAGCGTGCTATTTGCATTACTGAGAGATTTGCCCTCTTCTGCTGTACTTGTAGGGTGCTGACATCATCTCTGTGTAGAGATTGGAATATGCAGCAGCTGGTGTGTTGTACTGGTCGCCAAAAGGGTCAGTTCTCTCACACATGTAATTGCACACAACCTACTTCCACCCCCCCCCCCACACTTGCAGGATTCAAACCCCTACCTAACTATGTTATGACACTCAAGACGGACACATTAGCAGAGCGTGCTATTCGTATTACTGGGAGGTTTCTTTTCTCCTGCTGTACTTATAGGGTGCTGACATCATCAGTGTTTAGAAAAAGGGACATTTCCATCACACAGAACTGCACACACACTAACCCCCCCTCACCCAAACACACACATTTGCAGGATTCAAACCCCTACCTATGTTATGACACTCAAGACAGACGCATTAGCAGAGCATGCTATTCGCATTACTGGGAAGGTTCCCTTCTCCTGCTGTACTTATAGGGTGCTGACATCATCAGTGTTTAGAAAGGGGAATGTGCATCTTGTAGTGTGTTCTCCTAGTTGCCGAAAGGGACATTTCCCTCACGCAGAATTGCACACACCCTAACCCCCCTCACCCAAACACACACACTTGCCGGATTCAAACCCCTACCTAAGTATGTTATGACACTCGAGACGGACGCATTAGCAGAGCGTGCTATTCGCATTATTGGGAGGTTTCTCTTCTCCTGCTGTACTTATAGGGTGCTGACATCATCAGTGTTTAGAAAGGGGAATGTGCATCCTGTAGTGTGTTCTCCTAGTTGCCAAAAGGGACATTTTTTTCATACAGAATTGCACACACACTAACCCCCCTCCACACACACTGAGCATTTGCAGGATTCAAACCCCTACCTAAGTATGCTATGACACTCGAGACGGATGCATTAGCAGAGTGTGCTATTCGCATTACTGGGAGGTTTCCCTTCTCGGCTATACTTATAGGGTGCTGACATCATCAGTGTTTAGAAAGGGGAATGTGAATCCTGTATTGTGTTTTCCCAGTTGCCAAAAGGGACATTTTTCTCACACAGACTTGCACACACACCAACCCCGCTCACCCACACACACACTGAGCATTTGCAGTATTCATACCCCTACCTAACTATATTATGACACTTGAGGGAGATGCATTAGCAGAGCGCACTATCCGAATTACTGGGCATCTGTTCTGCACCTGCAGTATTTATAGGGTGCTGACATCATTATTTCTACAGAGGTATGTACATCTAGTACTACCTGTCAGGTGGGGGATAGCATATATATGCATTTGCAGCCACCTACTTCAGGGTCAGATATGCACATCGCACTGGCAGGTTATGTTCTATACCATGCTTCGTGACCACAGGACCTGTAACACACAACACAACCAGTTCGGACCACCCCTCCCACATCCAGGACACACACTTTGCTTCCCTGGGAACAGTGCCAAGATATGCAGGTGTTCACATACACCATTCCAGTTGTTAACGTCAGGTACAGGTATATTGTGTGTGGGAACTTCTCAGGCCTCTACAACATTACCCTACAGCCACTACAATTTGTGAGT
Source organism: Protopterus annectens (assembly GCF_019279795.1). NCBI lineage: Eukaryota > Metazoa > Chordata > Ceratodontiformes > Protopteridae > Protopterus > Protopterus annectens. The sequence goes on from NC_056731.1 coordinate 1,173,223,660, forward strand.
CCATGTGCTATGGCAGAACCACTCACCACAGCCACAAGGGGGAATACATATTGCACCTGACCATCTGCAACATGGGTACTCACTGTTCCACACCAGAGGTAGACCACCATTGTTGATATCTGACCATACTCACCTTTCCCTGGACATCCATATCCCATCCTCACCCCCAGGCAAGGCTGTCACTGCAAACAAAGTGTATTTATCAAAAGCAGACTTTACACTTGTGAAGACTGGGGTGGAAGACTTCAAAGGACACATGCTGGGGGAGTATACAGGCCACTCTGCATAATCCTTGACAATTGCATTCTATGAGCATGTGGAAGGTTTGCATTGATCATGCTATCCCAAATATACACATGACTCCTCCATAACAGGACACATGTCGGGTGTACACCAGCCATATATGAGCTATCCAACAGACAGAGTGAGCTAATACATTGCAGAGCAGTAGCCCACAGAGGGAGGACATCTCTGAACAGTACTGGCATGACACTTCAATCCGTCATAATCATCACGACAAAGTGTTGACAATGAAATTGTCCAGACAATGCAGATAAGGCTCCCCTCAGTCTGTTATTGATGCCCACTTACTGTTAGAAGTCCTCACCAACCCTCTTCCAGCACTCACCAACAACATGGATGTGGCTTAGCAAATTCAACCCCTGGGATCTCCACTGTGTCCCTGCTTGACAGAGGCACAGCACACTAAACTCACACGGTGCCTTATGTGACCTACTTTACAGTGGCACAGTAGCCTACTGTACTGGGGAGGCAGATGCCAAGCACACTCTGGCTAAGCTGTCATTCCCTAGGGCAAACAGCCTAGTGTTGACCTCTACACCCATATGTTTAATTGTCAGATGCACAATATTTGTTGCTGATAGACTGTTTGCAGGTCTTTATTGCCATAGCATTCCCTGTTTCTATGAACAACTTGTGTATCTGTGGAAGATGTTTGAATATGAGAGGGATCCACTATATCACTTATGTCTCTGTAGTCATTTAACTGTGTGCACTGGGCAGATTTCTGTAATGTGGTTGGTTCCTGGAATAACACGTACAAATACCAGATATGTGTGGCCAACTGCTAAACTGAGATTTGGCCTAAGTGTGTGAGCATGCCCAGTTCAGGCTTTCCATGGCATGTTGTCTGACATATGTCTCATTTATCAAAGTGTACGAGCATGCCCAGTGTGAGCTTTCCATATGTTGAACTCTGCAGCCCACCACATTTGTGGATGAGTGTGAACTTCAACAATATCTCACGTTTATGGTTGTGTGTTGTGTGTCATGTTGTGTAGTTACTGTCCAACTGCTTTGTGTCTGAACACAACAGGGATTATACTGTGCCTGCAGGGTTTGCATGGGATACTTTGCATACAGTTGTCAACATCCTTTCATACTGACCTAACACTGTAGTACCGTATAGTGTACTGGTTCAGTACTTTCACTGTGGTGGACAGTATCTTGGGCTTTAGTCCTATCACTGCTTTACATTTTCATAGTGAGCACAACAGCCTGGTTAGGGGCCAGTTGTGCACATCTGACCATGTTGCATTATGTTGAACTACTTAAACCAGGCTTGTCCAACATTGGTAGTGTATTCCATAACATAGGTGTACATTGGCAAACACTTGCGATGTGCCCTAGGCCATTTCTAATGCTAGTCGGAGAGTGTGTTTGTCCTTCGACACACATTGTAAGTGGAGTTTGCCATGACATATGTCATGGTTAGTATACTGTGCCTCCGTCTACCTGTGACATAACAGTGATACCCAGGGTAAACCTACCATCTCCCATCCACTCATCAAGATTCCTCTTGAGGAGAGTCGATGAGTGACTCTCTGGCTAACCTGTACTGGGAGTTTACTCAAGAGTGGGGGTGGCTTCTGTGTTGTGGATCATTCAGTACAGCTTGTCCTATGTATGTCAGTGCTGGGGTTCAGGTCTCTCATGTGCATAGCTCACTGCCATTCAGATTGTACAAGGTGCAGCATGTTCATTGATTCCAGCTTGGACATTGCTTTATACATCAGGCACAGCTTGCCACTGGGTGGGCAGTATGGCAGTGTGTGGAGCTGCAGTTTGTCTAATCAGGCAACACGTGGCATCTGTTCAAGCTCTTTGATACTCATGATGAGGTACTTTTGAGGACTTTACAGTTGATGGAGGTGTCTGCTGAGGTACATCCCACAGGGGCAATTGTAGTCAATTGTAATGCTGATGAAGGATGACTGCAGAGCCACAATGACCTCCCCTTATCTAGATCTGACAACCTTCATGATTAGGTGGGTATATGGTATGTTTCTGTAACCACTACAGCCACATGCTTGTCCAATGCAGGATATCTATCAACTTGTGTCCCCAGGTCTCTCATTACATGTTAAGTACTTAATGGGTTAACACCTATGTGGTAATTGGTGGGCACTTACTATATATCCACAGGGGTTGACTATACACTTTTCTGCAGTTAGCTTGCTAACATGGCTATGGCACCAGTTGTCTGTTTCTATGTGGCCCTTTTGTGGGATGCTTGTTTCAGCTGGAGGGTCAGATATGGTGGCCAGTTTGTAGTCCTCTGCAAATATGTTCAGACACAGTCCTTCCATGTTGGCCTGTACCTATGGGACATATATACCAAACGAGGGAGGTCCCAGGACCAAGCTTTGTGGGATGCCAGTTATATCTGGTTTGTAGTCTGACATGGCTGCAGCATGTCTGATCATGTCAGTTCTGTCCTTGGTCTGGTTTGCAACCCCTCTACTGACATGGGGTTTATATTTAAGCTGGTGAGCTTACCTATAATGAACATGTGGGGTATTGTATGGAAGCCTTTGCAAGGTCCAGCTATGCTGTGTGGACCACATTGCCCTCATCAATGACCTTAATGACTGTTTCAAATGAGTCAAACATGTTTAATGGGCAGGATCTGCACTTAAGAAAGCCACACTGGGTAGGGTCTGGTGTCAGTAGGTCCCCAATATCTTTATGTCTGCGGTACATGCTGATCCTTTCCATAGCTGTGCAGACCAAGCTTGTCAGGATTCTGGGGTGGTAGTTTGCAGTATCCATTCAGGCAACACCTTTGTTGAGAATGACCACTGTTGTTGTACGCTGCTCTTTGGGTACATATCCTGTGGTAAAGCTGACATTCAGCAGTAGTGTGATTTGGCATTCCATTCTTCTTGCAGTCCATGTTGGACTCAGCCCGGGACACCATCTCATACCATTGCTGCTGTGTGTTTTGCTTTGTAGATGCTGGCTGTTACCTCAGCATCTGCAATGTCAGGGGGCCAGCAGTCTGCTGGGATAGATATTTTGCATTCTGGGTGGGGGGGGGGGGTTTGCACTGCACCTGTCAGGTTGGATGTTGGCAATATGTGTGTGTGTTTGGTATGTTGTTTGTGATATTTGAGTGATTCAGATCATATCTGTGAATTCCCAACAAGGTTCCTACCATCAGTTGTGAAAGCCTTGTGATTATCCTTAGTGTCCTGTACAATTTGTATCTTCATAGGTTCATAGGTTCATACTAGGCTATCCACCCTAGGGCATTTATAAGCCTAGCCAGAGTGTGTGTGGCTTTCGCCACCCCTTGCTATGTGAATATTATGGCCATTTATGATTTACTTTACTGTGCCTCTGTCTGGACGTGACACAGTGAAGACCCCCCAGTGTACATCTACAATCATCCATCCACTTGGCAAGATTCCTGTTGAAGAGTGTCAGTGAGGGCCTCTGCCTAACATGGAGTGGGATTCTGTTCCAGGGTGTAGGGAGCCTCTGGGTTATGTATCTGTCCCTCCAGCACATCCTATTTCATTAGGTGTTGAGGTTGACATCTCTCACTCTCACAGCTCCGATGGCTTTGGGTTTTCTGGGGTGGAGCATGTCCATTACTCCTGTGTTGGACATGGCCTTGTATAACAGGCATACAACGCCTCTGTGTAGACAGTATGTGACTGCATTCAGCTGGGGTGTCTACAGCCAGGCAGCATATGACATATATTTGAGACCCTTTATCCTCTTGGTGAGGTACCTTTGAGGTCTTTCTAACTTCTGCAGGTGTCAGGTAAGGTACATCCCAAATGAGGCATTGTACTAGATTATGGATCTGATAAGAGAACAGTATAGGGGCACAATGACCTCTGTTGACATAGATGTGAATCCTTTCATGATACAGTGTCCAATATAGACAGTCTTCCTAGCCACATTGGCAATGTGAGTGTCACATAACAGGTTACTGTCCACTTGTGTCCCTAGGTCCCTGATTACTCCTTCCATACATAATGGTTTACCACCTATGTGGTAATTTGTGAGTACCTTGTTTGGTATTTGGTGAGACATTTATACTCTCCAGTGTCTTCAGGACGGCTGGGTGGGGTTCCTGTGTGTGAGAGTGTGGTCTGTAGCATGCTACAGACTGTACAGCAGTTTTGCCTATGGTTAGTTGCACATGGGTGGTCTCCGATGCTTCGTGCATTGTCAGTTACCTGGACGTATGGGTGTCTGTGCTGAATATGGATACTCCCCCTCCTTTTATGTTTTGGTCCAGGTTTTGGGGCCATAACGCATGATATGAGGTATAACCTGGTAGTGCTGGTGTGCTGTCAGGAGGCTTGCTGCAGGTTTCTGTCACTGCACGGACATCAATGTTCTCCATACTGGGAGGGCCTCGAGCATGCATACTGAGGTTTACACGTCTGGCATTGGTCAGCATTACCCTTATGTTTCTTTCCACTTATGTTTTCTAGGGTGGTGGGTTAGTCTTTTCAGCCTTGCCTACGAAAGGCTCTATGGAGGTGGCAAAAGCCTTATCCAATATCCAGATGCCCAGGGGTAACAGGTGCAAGCCATCCCTGGAACAGCAGCGTGGCTTGTCAAGCATGACATCCCAAGCAGACAGACATTGGATCCCCTTGGAATGACACCAGTAATTGTGCCACTTGCTAAAGCTGATCATTCTGTGTTTGTACTGTGGCATCATTCTTGGTGAGGGTAGGATGCTGCAAACGGTCAGTGTCATACCGGCCTGGACTACATAATCGGAGAGCTCATCTATGTCTCTTTTCATGTAGTCCGGGGAGGTACATCTAAGGTCATTCACGCCAGCATGGACAATGACTGCATCATATTTCTACTTGCTTTGGGGTGACCTGCATACTTGTATTATGTGGCATATTGTAGCAGCCTACAGGCAGCTTACTGTACCCTTTCCCTTGTTCAGTCTGGTGAACGGGACAGCAGTGTGTCTGACTATGGAGTCACCTATTACAACTGTATCAGGCATGTTGTTTCTCCTTCTGGCCTGTGACTGTTTGGCACACCAGCTTTGTGTACTATGTGTTGCATGTGCTATGTTTGGAGGTTGTGGTTGCTTGGGTGTCTGCTTTGGAGGCCTCTGTTGGTGTGGTGTGTTTGTAATTAGGGCCTCCGGGAATGTTTTTCTGTGTTTATGTCTTTGGTTTGCAGTTGTGATAGGTCTATGTGGGACTGGGTTTGTGGTGTGTGTGGTTACCTTATCCTCCTGACTAGTTTTGACAGTACTGAGATGAGGGAGCTCAGCCTCCAGTTTGGATAAATGGTTGCATCTCTCACATATATTTGTATTTCTTGGGGGGAGTTGAGGGTTGTCTGTGTACTTGGGGCAGGTGTAACTGCCTCAAGATTCACAGATTCAACTTGTTGTAGCTGGCCTTAGTGGATTGTATGTGTGGACATATTTTATTGCCATACTAATGATCAGTGATTACTTCCCTTTTTCTGTTTGCTCTATCATGTAGTAGCTTCCTCATTCTCTTGCATGGTTTGGTAATGGCTGGAGTCCACCATGCCAGATGCCTGCGTGTATGGCATTGTGTCTTGGTTTTATTTGGGATTGCATAATCCAAGCATTCCTGGCAGTGTTCATGTAATGCCTCTTTAACAGGTTCTGAGGTGTGGCCCATATTTTGCACCTGCACAGGGCCTTTAATGGATTCCACATCAGTTTGGAGGAGTGCAACTTTTGCTTTACACATGTTTTTCACTGTGGTTTTCTGGCCAGTGACTGTGGTCAGGATGTGTATATCCAGTGCGATTACTCTATGGTCTGGTCTTACCAGTGAGGGATACACATCTCATCTTACCATCCAGTACCCATGTTGCTGATTATCACATCCAGTATGCTTACCCCTCTTGTCGGAGTGGTACGTTGTTCCTGGGCATTTTGATTTATGGATTCTAGGAACTTTTGTCCTACAGTGTTGGAGCTAGTATAATGCTCCCAGTCTATGTCTGGGTATTTTCAGTCACACATTATAATGTGGTTTGGAGGGCTTGATATATTCATGTATTCCAACATAGGCCAGGTGCAGTTCCTGGTGTTGGGACGGTAGTCTGTAGCAGGCTATAAACTGGGAGGCAGTTTTAGCCACTGTTACTTGACCATGACTAGTCCATGCTGCTTCTTGCTGTGGTACCAACATGGGGGTGTGGTTATCCTTGACAATTATTGCTAGTCACCCTCCTTTTGTAGCTTGTTCCATGTTTTGAGGCTGTATAGCACAGTATGAGGTGTAACCTGGTAGTGTTAGGGTGCTGTTGTGAGCCTTGACCCAGTTTTCTGTTACAGGACAGATATCAACATTCTCCATACTGGGGGAGATTAGACTGCATGCATCTTGCTGTTTAGACTTCTGGCATTGGGTAGCATTACATCTAGGTTCTTATCCCTTGTGATACCTATGGAGGTGGGTTTGTGTTTTGAGCCTTACCTATTCAGGGCACGCTGTGGGTAACAACAGCCTTTGCCAGTATCCATAAGGCCTGGACTGATAGGTGCACGCTACTCCTAGCAGGTGGAGCATCATGTCATGCTCAGCATGTCATCCCAGGCTGGCACACATTGGATCCCCTTTGACTAACTGCAATACTTCAGCCAATTATTGCAATTGATCATCTCATCATCATATTGTGGCATCATGCTTGGTGTGGGTAGGATGTTAGTCAGGGTCATCAAGTGTGCATATACTACATGGTGTTACATTGCTTAACACATGGCATTCATGCCTCAGGTGGTGCTGCAGGGCTGCCTCTGTCGAATGCACATACTACACTCCCTGTACATGTTTGAGAGCAGGTTATGTCATTTTAGGCATCCCTGTTATTATATGAGTGAGTCAGAGAGGGGTATCATTCCCAGGGTTCCTACTGAGCCAGTGTATATGCTATGCGTTGCCTCTTTGCCAAGGCCAGGTCATACTGGGCACGCCTCCTTCTGCCTACAGGGGCAGGCTCAGGTTATTCCTCCTCCGAGTCACGCTCTGCCTGTGATGGCCTTGGCGATGGTGGGGGGCTGTTTGGCCCGGCCCTATGCTGGTCCTGCTGCAGCTGTTTTCGCAAGATCATATTATGTAGCATATCACATACCATGACAATTTGGGTACATGTAGTTGGTGAGTACTGCAAGGCTCCACCAGATGTGTCCAGACACCGGAACCATGACTTGAGCAGCCCAAACACACGCTCTATTACATTACGTGTTTGTGCGTGTGCCTCATTATGGCGTTCCTGTTCAGGTGTGTGTGCATTTCTGATGGGTGTCATCAGCCATGGCTCCAGTGCATAACCTGCATCCCCCACTAGGTGTTCATGTGGGATGTCCCCATTGGCAAATGTCTGGTACAGCTGCATCAAATGCCAGATATGGAATCATGGTAGCTCCCAGGGCAGCCAGCACACACATTCATTATTATGCCCTGGGCATCACACATGACCTGGCAGTTGATGGAGGGGAAGCCCTTGCGGTTAATGTAGGCCCTATCCCGCTCACCAGCTGGTGCTTTGATGCGTATGTGCGTGCAGTCTATTGCACCCACTACCTCAGGGTATTCCGCTATTTGCTGGAAGAGACGCATATTGCTGGCCAATACCTCACGGGCATTGGGGAAATATACATGATCACTGACATGTGCTGACATGGCATCCAGGAACTGGTGCAGTACCCTGGAGGCTGATGCCTGTGATATCCCCATCATATCACCAGTTGGTCTCTGGAAGGTAACTGTTGCTAGTATTCTTAGGCCGACACATACCTTGGTTTCCACTGGGATGGGTTCCCCTCTGTTGGTTCTGTGTGTGAGGCGTGGCCTGCACAGCTCGACAATTTGCTGCAGGAGGTCTCTGTCCACTCTGTAGTGCTCTACTATCTCCAGCTCATGTAACCCGTGGTAGGTGACCCTGGGCCTGTACACTCTTCTCCGTCTCCTCACTGTGGGTTGTCTGGCACCATTTGCATTGTCACCACCCTCAGCAAGTAGCCTATGTCTCCTTATGACAGCTATGGCAGCCCCTAGCATTTCTGCTCTGAGTTCAGCTTTTTCAGTTTTCACTTAGCTTACTCCTGTCTTGCAGTGTCTCTTGAGAGAAACATCCTGCACTGCTGTTTGCAGAGATTTATGTGCTTGGCTGAGCTACTATTCTGCCTGTGTAATTGCCTGCTTCTAATTGTTTTCACCTGCTAGCTCCATCAGTATTCCCTGCTAGCTTCCTACTAATTCTGTTGCTTCCTTTTTCCTTTCTGTTTCCTCAGGGGGGAGCAACACGCATACCAGCAGAAACACGCTCACAGTGGCTTACACACGCGCACACATGCTTACACGGTTCAGAATCTGCTTATTCGGGTTAAAACGCGTGCACACCAGCGCAAACAGTCTTACAAGTCTGCCTACAGGCTCCCACATGCTCAGTCTGCCTTACATGCGCGCACACTGCCCTACTCGTGCCTCATGGCGCGCACACGTGCGCATGCACGCCCAGCAAGAAACTTTGGTGTAAGCAACAGTGTACACCTTCCATTTCTTGACTTTCCCATGCTTATCTTGTGGCACTCCTCTTTCCATGATATGTGTCTGACATCTGTCATGTAACACTGACCTCCAATGAACTGCATTTCTTTCTGCCATTCCCCCCTGTGATGTCACCTATCTCCTACTCTATTCCTCCCCCTTATGTATCTCTTACACTACTCAGAATGTGCTCATTAGCTATGTGACAGTGGAATTCAGTATCCTAACACTGATTTACATCAGATTGCCTACTAATGCTTAGTTACATGTCTTAGACTCAGCTTCCCCCCTTAGCAACCACTAAATGGTGGCCATGTTGTTTTTGGTCTGCTGGTCCCTGCATTGTAAATCCATGTATTGCATAAAACCCACATTTGTGGGTTTATAACCTTCATTTTTATGTTTTATACAGCGCAGCCCGTTTGATTATATTTGCATCAGGGTACCTTGCCAATGGCCACATATTTGGCCATTGGCATGCTGCCTGACACATATGCACCCTTTATTTGGAGCTGACATGGCTCCATTGTGTTTTTTGCAGAAACATACTCAGTTATCAACTGAGTAGATTCCTGCAGCTAAAACGGCTCTTACACGGGCTGCTTTGGGCTTCCTGGATCGCTAATCGACCTCATTTGCATGCCTTTCGGCTGCAAGTGAGGTGATTAGCATATCCACGCCCACTCCTTGTAAGAGACGTTTTAGCTGGTCTCTTGCACGGAATTTAGGGCTGTTCCTGGATCACGAAGGCTGCATGGAGTCTTACACTACTCTTTGACTCCGTGCAAGCCTTCGTGAATCCTGCCCAACGTTCAAAAAAACATTTGAGAGAATTCTTTAAAAATATAAATTAAAAGTTCCTTATTGAATAAGAACATTACTTAATGTATAAAAAATTTTATAAAGCTGTAAATATTAAAATTAACAATAAATGTTTATAATAAATGTAATAAAATAAATATATACTTATAACACCTAATGAAGTTATTTTAAACCCATCATTTAGTTTTGGTTATAACCTAGCCTTCCTAAGCCTGAGCACACTAGTGATGTTGATGCACTCATTCAAGCCAGGGGGCCTTGCAGCATTCAATCTAAGTTGCCATTGGAGCTCTCTGTACTCAAGACGTGTCTCCCAATCCCCCCCCCCGGCATCTTGTGTCACCTGTTCAAGTACAACAAATTTAAGCTGCATGTTGGGACAGGCAGTAAGATGCTTATAAAAGGCGTTGGTTTCCTTCTTCTTGGAGATGTCATATACATGCTCATAAATTCTTTTTCTTAAGGGTCTCTCCGTCTTCCCAATATAAAAACTGGGACATTGGGTACATAATCCTAAATATACAACGCCTTTAGTCCCACAATTGTAATAACCATCCGAGTCAAACCTAAAATTCCTAGATGGGATATATAAGGGACTGTTGTTGAATATAAATGCACACTGTTTGCATGCACCACACTTGTATGTACCCAGTCTACCAGAATGATGTCTATGTTCTATGTATTGTTTTCTTTCAAATAACCCTTTTAAATTAACATCTCTCCTTTTCACAAAATTGGGACACTTCTGTATTATATTCTTAAAATCTTCATGAAGTGTTAAAACAGGCCAATGTTTCAACACCGTTTGTTCCACCTGCTGGGACTCTTTAGAAAATGTGTAAATGAAACTATTATGGATATCAAATTGCTCAGGTTGCTCACTTTGCTCAACCACCTGCAAACCTCTACCCAACAACGGAAAGTATTTATGTTCTCTGTTTTCAGTGACCTCTTGAGCCAATTGATTAACTAGAGAAGCAGGGTAACCTCTTTCGAAAAAAAGATTTTTTAAAAAATTCACTTCATCAAAGAAATATTCATTAGTGCTAGACATCCTGGATGCACGGATGAATTGGCCTTTAATAATGCCTTTCTTTTGATGGTAAGGGTGACCGCTGTCAAAATTCAGGTATGAATTAGAAAAAGTGGCCTTCCTATAAAGTTTAGACTGGAAATTCTGACTATCATGGTCCTTGAGCAGCATCACATCAAGATAATTTAATTCTTCATTACTAACGGTGCAAGTAAAAGATAGAAATTGTGTGGTGGAATTAATGTAACTCATAAAATCCAAAAGATGGCTCAGAGTCCTATCCCACAACAAACAGATGTCATCAAGGTACCGTTTGTAATGCACTATGTGCTGAACCCAATGAGTAGCAAAAATAAAATTCTTCTCCCAGTGGTATAGCACAATGTTAGTGTATAGTGAGGCACAGGATGCACCCATTGCTACACCCTTCTTTTGCCTAAAGGTTTCACCGTTGAAATATATGAAATTATTTTGGAGTACAATCTCCATAAACTCAACCAACAAACTAATGATGCTAGAACCAAGGCCAGATTGAGAAACCAGGATCTCATTAAACCAGTCTAAACTAGTGGAATGTGGAATGCTAGAAAACAAATCCACAACATCTATAGTAACCATCAAAAGACCAGGTTTATAGAAATTACATTCAATACCTCTAAGGAAATCCCAGGAATCCTTGTAAATGTAATGTAAAGTAGAGGCAAATTTTTCAGTAGTATAGTCAATAAACTTGCCCAGGGGTTCTGTAATACCACCTGCACCTGAAACAATGGGTCTAAACTTCAAAGGGTCCAGTCCTTTGTGGGTCTTAGGTATCCCAAAGATCACCGGAATTCTGGGTTTGTTAACATACAGGTAGTTGTATAACTTCTCGTTATTTGCACCTTGCAGCAAATGGTCAAACAGTGAAAAATTAATCTTGGAATAAGCTAGGTTTACCTCATTCCTAGTGGTCAACTCATATTGTTCAGTGTCATGCAACATATTATAAAGATAGGTGTCATAAGCTACAGTGTACATCAAAACCACCCCACCTCCTTTATCGGGTTTCATTACCCTGATACCCTCAATTCTAAGTAAAGTAATTAAATGTTGCAACTTAGGGTCTAAGCTGGTGAAAAGAGAATGGAGTTTAATAGAAAACTGTTTCCTTAAATCCCTCTCAACCAACTCCTCAAACACTTTAAGAGAGGGGTGTGTAGGGGGGTTGAAGGTACTAGCCCTTGTAAGTCCTTCTTGGACATTAGGTTGCCCTTTAAAGTACAGTGCAAGGTTTAAATGCCTAACAAATAATTTCAAATCAATCAAAACGTTAGTCAAGTTCAAAGAACGTAAAGGCACAAACTGAAAACCCTTGGTAAAAAGGTCAAAGAAATCATTGGTCAATGTTAAGTCAGTATAATTATAAATAGTAAAATTGTCCTTCTTCTCAACTGTATAATTGTTACCAAATGTTTGCAAAGATGGAGAAATGGACTCAGGACTAGTCATAATACTGAATTCCTCTATCTGCGTATCTTGCCCCATGTCTGCTGTTGGTATAACATACCCCTCCCCCCTGGTCTGCCCGGGGGATAGTGAAAACTCTGAAAAGTACTTTTGTTCCCTTTTTGGGCTAAACGCTCGCTTCTCCTTGGTAAATCTGCAGGTGGTGTGGATACATTATGTACATTGTCAGCATCATCGACTGTCTGAAACCTGCCCCATATTTCTTCTAACCTTACCCGGTGTTGGATAAGCAGTTCCCTCTCTGTATTCAATGAGGTCTCGTTCTAACTTTCTTATTTTACGGTTGACAATCTTAAGACAATATTGGTCAACCTCATGAAAAATGTTGTCATAATTCTTTTTAATACTAATAAAATTCTTATCATTAACCAAAGTATCATTCAATTTATTAACTTCATTCAGCAAAGAGTCAGCTTTGGCTTCGTAGTCCTTAATCATGAGGCCAAGCATTTCCAAGCCTGCACTGTCCAAGATGTCAACTAGTATATAAATAAGAACCAGGGAGGGCGTTGTTAGGAAATTTATAACAGCGTAAGCCCTTAGGAACACGCTGTACACAAACACATTCTTTCAAATAGTCAATTTCTAGTTGTGTACTTTTATATGCATAAAGTTTGTCACTTAAATCTTCAAAGTCATGTTCAGCGTGACAACTAAAAGTAGAATTAGTGAAAAAAGTACCTTGTTTAAAAGAAAACTGTTGGCCAGTCCAAGCGCTGAAGTTAAAATTCTTTTTCGGCAAGTTGGTTTTGTTAATCAAGTTGGTTTGAACTCTACCACACTCTTCCTGCGGATCGGTACTAGCCAATAAAATCCCTTCAGGAGATGTCGGTCGCAAAACACTGCTCAAACCAAGCATGGGTGGTAACATTGATTTTTTCCCCAGGCCATGTTGCTGATTACCAGGTAACTGGGAAACAGAACCGTCAGGTTTAAAACTCAAAGAATTGCTCAGTTGCGTTAAAAGTGCCAAAACTTGCTTGAACTCTCCACGGGTGACCGGTGCATCATCCGGTTCATCTCTAAGTAAGTATTTTTACTACTCATTGGGTTCAGCACATAGTGCATTACAAACGGTACCTTGATGACATCTGTTTGTTGTGGGATGGGACTCTGAGCCATCTTTTGGATTTTATGAGTTACATTAATTCCACCACACAATTTCTATCTTTTACTTACACTGTTAGTAATGAAGAATTCAATTATCTTGATGTGACTCTGCTCAAGGACCATAATAGTCAGAATTTCCAGTCTAAACTTTATAGGAAGGCCACTTTTTCTAATTCATACCTGAATTTTGACAGCGGTCACCCTTTTCATCAAAAGAAAGGCATTATTAAAGGCCAATTCATCCGTGCATCCAGGATGTCTAACACTAATGAATATTTCTTTGATGAAGTGAATTTTTTAAAAAATCTTTTTTTCGAAAGAGGTTACCATGCTTCTCTAGTTAATCAATTGGCTCAAGAGGTCACTGAAAACAGAGAACATAAATACTTTCCGTTGTTGGGTAGAGGTTTGCAGGTGGTTGAGCAAAGTGAGCAACCTGAGCAATTTGATATCCATAATAGTTTCATTTACACATTTTCTAAAGATTCCCAGCAGGTGGAACAAACGGTGTTGAAACATTGGCCTGTTTTAACACTTCATGAAGATTTTAAGAATATAATACAAAAGTGTCCCATTTTGTGAAAAGGAGAGATGTTAATTTAAAAGGGTTATTTGAAAGAAAACAATACATAGAACATAGACATCATTCTGGTAGACTGGGTGCATACAAGTGTGGAGCATGCAAACAGTGTGCATTTATATTCAACGACAGTCCCTTATACATCCCATCTAGGAATTTCAGGTTTGACTCAGATGGTTATTACAATTGTGGGACTAAAGGCATTGTATATTTAGGATTATGTACCCAATGTCCCAGTTTTTATATTGGGAAGACAGAGAGACCCTTAAGAAAAAGAATTTATGAGCATGTATATGACATCTCCAAGAAGAAGGAAACCAACGCCTTTTATAAGCATCTTACTGCCTGTCCCAACATGCAGCTTAAATTTGTTGTACTTGAACAGGTGACACAAGATGCCAGGGGGGGGGGGGGGTTGGGAGACACGTCTTGAGTACAGAGAGCTCCTGTGGCAACTTAGATTGAATGCTGCAATGCCCCCTGGCTTGAATGAGAGCATCAACATCACTAGTGTGCTCAGGCTTAGGAAGGCTAGGTTATAACTAAAACTAAATGATGGGTTTGAAATAACTTCATTAGGTGTTATAAGTATATATTTATTTTATTACATTTATTATAAACATTTATAGTTAATTTTAATATTTACAGCTTTATAAATTTTTTTATACATTAAGTAATGTTCTTATTCAATAAGGAACTTTTAATTTATATTTTTAAAAAATTCTCTCAAATGTTTTTTTGAACAATGTCTTTTTAACTGTTTATTAGATTAATTAATCAATATATCATGTGACTACAAGTGTTACATTTAAATCCATGTTACATTGTTTCCTTTTTATCTTGATAAAGCCTGGTATTAACCAGGCAAAAGCGCTTGATTTACTTGGCTTTGTGGTCAAATAAAAGTCTTCGTTTTCATTTATCATCACTTTTTGTTGGCTGATTCTCCTTTCCGTGGATTCTGTTTAGATATCAGCTAGTCAGACTGATGGCAATTAAATTACTATGCGCATGTGTACACAATTGTGATCAGTCCTATATCAATGATCCTTGGTCAGGGAAGGTTTCTCTGCATTTTTGTACATATATTAATCTAGACATCCCCAAAACCTGTCCCCCACCCCTTATCTCAAACAAGCAGGTCATAAATGCCCTCTCAAAGGCAAAACATTCTGCTTCCATGGGACCAGACAACATCTCAGGATGCATCCTATTCTTACATGAGCTTAAACAGGAATTTGCAACACCACTGGGTACCCTGTTCAGTCATAGCCTAACCACTGGATTCATTTGAGCTGAATGGAGGACAGCCACTGTCATGCCATTGCATAAAGGTGGTGCATCCACCTACCTTTTCGAAACTATAGGCCCATTAGCCGGACTATCCTGATCTGTAAAGCCATATAATGCATTATCATGGACCTCTTAAACAAAGACATTGGCAGTCTCCAGACACTTGACTCTACTCAGTTTGGGTTTGTCAAAGGGAGATGATGCCTGTTAAACGTGGTGGACTTCTTTGAAACAGTCATCAAGGCCGTGGATGAGAGAAAAAAGGTGCATACTGCCTACCTATACTTGAGAAAGGCTTTTGACACCATCCACACTTGGGCATCATAGACAAACGCACCAAGGTAGGCATCAACCTGTATATCATTAGATGGGTAGCCAACTGGCCCATGCAGTCAAAATAGGGGAATCTACTTCTAATATACAAGCTCTTCCTTCTGAAGTCAGTGAATCCATGGGTGATTTATACAGGGTCTATATCACTTAATCGAAATTCCAAAATATCGTACACCATAAGCTCGAACTTAGAATTTCAAAATGTGATAAAATCAAATATTCAGAACAGCAAATTTTTTTCCCAGGGAAAAAAATTGCTGTTCCAAGAAACATACGCACAACACAAGCACACCAAAATAAATAATCCACACACATACACTTAACAAATCCCTACTTCTAACCCTACACTAAAGCGTACATACATTCCTATCTATCCATTAACCTTAACCTGCACCCTAACCCTAAGATCCATAACTATCACACACTTACCCTAAGAAGCTATACACAAACAAACTAAATAATACACACACATACAGTTAACAAAACCCTACTTCTAACCCTACACTAAACCATATATACATTCCTATCTATCCACTAACCTTAACCCGCACCCTAACCTTAAGATCTGTAACTATCGCACACTTACCCTAAGAAACTATACACAAACAAACTAATTAATACACACACATACACTTAACAAAACCCTACTTCTAACCATACACTAAAGCGTACATACATTCCTATCTATCCACTAACCTTAAACCGCACCCTAACCCTAAGGTCCATAACTATTGCACACTTACCCTAAGGAGCTATACACAAACAAACTAAATAATACACACACATACAGTTAACAAAACCCTACTTCTAACCCTACACTAAACCATACATACATTCCTACCTATCCACTTACCTTAACCTGCACCCTCACCCTAAGGTCCGTAACTATCGCATCACAGTGGAGGAAATAGCGAAGCCAGGGAACGGCCCACCAAAATCTTGCCCAAGGTAAAAATTTGTTCCGCGGCTACGTTATTTTCAGCCTTCGATGTAGTGGGTTCGATATTATAACATTCGAAGTTTTGCAACTTCAATGTTATAATATAGACCCTTTATGCATGACATTTGGTTAGTCATGATTATTTTCATTTTTTCTTTATTGCAACATCAGCTCTCAAAATGCCGAGTGTCAACACACTGGAAAAAAAAAAGATCAAAAATGGAAGTGAAGAGCAAATCTTCAGTATTGCTCTTCTCTTTTAAACTTCATTTTGTATTTAAAGTACAGCTGTGTAAGTTTAACTTACATCCTGCCAAGGATATAACAGCTGTCCAGCTTCCAAAGCTTCAGGGCATCATCCATGCACCCAGACTGTCAAGCAGCTTGAGTTGAGCTGACTAAAAGATAAATTTGAGAACAAAGCCTTTCAGAGCTTTCCTGCTAGCAGGCAGAGGGATGCTGAGCCCTGAAAGGACAAGGTTAGGAATTACAAAAAATAAATGTTCACACCTTGGCATAAAAAAGCCCACCAAAAAACAAAGGGGATGGAGAGAGGGAGTAGCTACTGCAGCAGTGATCATTCGACCATCTACTGCCATGTTAAGTTCATCTTATACAACTGTACTATGTTCTTCATACTTATCACTGCTGCAGTAGCCATAGTTATATGGTAGAGTACCATAGCTAACCATATTTGGGAAGAGGAAGGAGAAGGGTCCAGGAGCCCCTGGTGAATGGTCCTTGCAAAACTAAATCTAGACAAAGAGAAGGAATCAAGCTTATAGTACTTTGCAAAAGTATATACAGAGGACCAAGTAGCAGCTTCTAGAATGCTTCTTGCATTCAACCCTTTCCAAAAAGCCATAGATAAAGCCAAGGTGACCTTGCCTGAAATAGTTTTGTTATTTTAAGTCTAATAAAAGGTAATATCCTTAGACAACCATTTGGTAACAGTCTGTTTTGACACAGGTTGTCCCTTCATACCTTCACAAGAAATTAACAATTGATCCAAAGATGTGAAAGATTTACTTTTGTCAAGATAGTACCTGAGTTGTCTATGGACATCCAAGGTATAGAGTATCCTTTCTCCTTCATTTTTAAGTTCAGGAAAGAAAATGTTGAGATGGAAAGTTTGGCTTAAAGTAAACTCAGATGCCACTTTAGACATAAAAGAAGGATTAGTTCTCAAAGAAACTCTGTCACCATGGAAAATGAGGTAGGAAATGAGGTAGGGTTGACTCACCATAAGAGCTTGCAACTCAGATACCTTTCTTGTACAGGTCAGAGTAATCAGTAAAATTGCTTTCCACATTAAGAACCTGAAGTCAGACAGGTTAGCTGGTTCAAATGAAGCAAGTGTTAGCTTCTCCAACACAAAATTAAGATCCCATGGAGGGGAACTGGTTTATGCAAAACCCCTTTCAATAACATTTTGAAATGAGACTGTCTTAAAAAAGGAGGATCCTTAGGCAGACATGCTAAAATTGATGATAATTGAACATTGATAATGGAATAAGAAAGGCCATAGGATATAGTAACTCACACCAATACTGTAAAACCAGAAAACAACTAACCCTGAATGGGTGCCGGTTATGTTGTTGGCACCAAGTAGAAAACCTTTTCCATTTGTTAATATATGATTTTCTAGTAGCAGGCTTTCTTGCCTCCATTAGTACCTGCTGTACATCCTCAGAAAACAGGTGCCTAAAAACAATTAAGACCCTATCATCCAGGCAGTCAACTGAAGATGATTTATGATGGGGTGCATCAAACACCACTGTTTTTGTCTGAGTAGAGCCATTCTGTGAGGAAGCTTGTGGAAATTGCCCCTGGCTATTTCCAAAAGAAGAGAGAGCTTTCATTGCCTGGGCCAGAATGGAGTCGCCACAATCATCTTGGGGGATTCCTTCTAAATCTGCAGAAGTACCCTGAATATTAGTGGAAAGGTAGACAGAAACATTCATTTTCAAAGAAAAGAAAAGCCATCTGTCTTCCAGGCCTTGTTTTTTTTTTGTTTTTTTTTTGACAACAACTTTATTGAGCTTTATGTCTAAACAGATTAAACATATGATTATAACATAAATTTAACTTTTGATTAAATACATATGAACAGTTCACACAACCAAACTAAAAAACTTACAAAGGCATCCATATATACATTTCAAAAAACATAGATTATCATCAAGGTTTCGGGTTGTAATACATTATTTTTTACTAATTCCTGTAGATTAACCCACATATTGTATAAGTATGTTTTCCTATATGATCTTGGCTTAATTGTCCAGAGTTCCATGTGGCATACTCCTGTAATAGTATTTTTAAATTCATTAAATGTTGGTAGAGTATCTGATATCCAATTTCTGGTTATGATTTTTCTAGCCACATTAAGAATTGACCACAACAAGGGGAGTTTAATTTTTTTGATACAGCGATGAATAGGTGTGTTAAAGAAGACCATAGATATGGTTATATTAAAATTATCAGTAAATATAGCTTGCAAAAACTCATTTATCTTTTCCCAATAGCATTTTAATTCCTTACAGTCATAAAACATGTGTGCCCAATCAGCATTTCTTTCAATTTTACATATTTTACATAAAACTTCTTTATTAGTAATCTTACTCATAGTGAGAGGTGTATAAAAAGCCCTATACATAAATGTCCATGTAAACAGCTTCCACCTGAGTGAGGATGTTGTTCTACTAGCTGATTCAAGAATGTTTTTTTATCTTGTTCAGCAAGTGGCTCATCATTAATAGAGGTATAGTAATTCCATAAAAATTCAGAGCTACTATAAGTTTCTTCTCTAATTATTTTATATATTTGTGATAACTTGCATATAAATATGGATTTATGTTGTATATTCATAATGAGATAATTTACCAACAAAGGAACATATTCTTTACTAGTGGGAGGTATTAAATCAAGCGTATTTAAAAGGAACAGTCTACACGCTTGCAGTTCTAACCATAAATTATTTGCTAATTCAAACTCTTGAATTAAGTTATCTGTTGATTTGATTTCATTATTTAACATCAACTGGAACCAGTATATTAATCTCTTTTCTTTGAATAGTGATATTGTAATAGAATCAGAAGATTAAACAATTTCTTGTGTGTATGCTATAGGGCATAAGAGAAACAACCATTCTTTATATATTGGAATTTTAAATATATAAAGTTTATGAAATTAGTTAAAAGAGTTGAAATATAGCTAGTTGAGTGTTTAGGTGTAGTATGTGTTGTAAAGAGATCCTTTAATACCCATATAAAGGTGTTGTTTAAAGTATTTATTTTATACAATTGAGGACTAATAAATATGTCTGTGCAAATTGCTTCACAATAATTTTTCCACTTAGCCGAATATTTGGGATCCACTAGTAGTGTTATAGATTTGATTACAGAAGACACTGAGTATAACTCTAAATCAGGGAAGGCAATACCACCATTCGTCCAACTAATTAAATGATATTTTAATGCAATTAAGGGTTCGTTTGGAAACCACAAGAATCTGAATAGCATTGAATTTAGTTTTTTTTTACTATTGATTTTGGGGCAAGTAAAGAAATTCATTGAATAATATATAATATTTTGGGAGAATGATCATTTTAATTATTGCTAATCATTCTTCCATTGTAAAGAATATTTTGTTCCATTTAGATATAAGAGATTGAATATTGTTAAATGAGTTATTTTAGTTAATTTGTATTATATTTTTAACATCTTTTGCAAATGATATCTCTAAATATGTAAACTGTCCTGAATCAGGAATACATTTAAGATATTCATTTCCAAGTTTATTTTTGTTAAAATAAATAGGAGGTATTTTTGTTTTTTTATTGTTAAAAGTTAGGCCTGATTTTTTGTGAAAATTTTCCATGGAGTCAAATAGGGCAGACATAGATGGCATGTTTCCATTTAATGTAATGAGAACATCATCTACAAAGAGTTGGATTTTAGATATGATCTCAGAATTTATGTTGAATCCTTCGGTATCTTTGTTCATTCTTATGGAATTAGCTCATGGTTCCATTTTTAAAGAAAATAACAAAGGGGAAATAGGGCAACCTTGTTTGATTCCTTTTAATACTGGGATATTTTGAGATATATAAGTACTTATTTTGATATATGTCTGGATGCCCCTATATAAATACATTATTATGTTTATAAAGTTATCAGAAAATTTTAAACATTTAAGTAATTTAAACAAATAATCCCAATTCACTGAATCAAATGCGAATTTATATCCAAACGTATTAGAATTGGGTCCTTTTTCTCCTATTTGAGTAATCTATTAATGAAACTATTATTTTAATATTATCAAATGTATTCCTATTTATTATGAAACCTGTTTGATCATCATCAATCAAGTTTGGGAGAAGATTCTTCAATCTATCTGCATATATATTCATAAACATTTTGTAATCCACATTTGGTAGATAGATGGGTTTATATGAGGAGCATTTTATTGTATCTTTATTTGGTTTTATTATAGGTGCTATAAATGTGTACTTCCAAGATGAGGGGCATATAGCTTTAATCTGTGTTTTTAAAAAGACATTTTGTAATAATGTAAAAGCTCTTTTGGGCATGATTTTATAAATTTCTGGTATGATTCCATCATTTCCTGGGGCTTTATTTAATTTAAGTTTATTAAATTGTGTTTGAATGTCTGTGTAAGAAATATTCTTGTCTATTCATTTCGCTTGTTGTTTATTAAGATTTTTTTTGTGTATTTAGTTATACATTCTTTCATATTATCTTTTGGATCCATAGAGACTACATTTTGATTGATTTTGTGGAAATGTTCTCTGAACTCTGCTAATATGTCTTTTACATTATGTAACCTTCTCTTCTTCTCTGTAGAGTATATTTCTTTAATGTGAGTATGTTTACTGAGTCTAATAGTTTTATGAGTCTATTTAAATATTTAGGATTATTGGAAAAAGTAAGGAACTTGTGTTCTTCTAGGCATATCATATTTTTTGACTAAGGGTTTCTAAATATTTGTTGTTTAGTATGTTAAATTGGTCTTTAATGTCACTATTTATGTATTTATCATTTTGGTTAATTTTAAGGTTATCTAACTTATTCTGTATTAGATTTAGCTCTTTATCCCAGGATTTTCTTTTGTTGTTATGCCAATTGATTGTTTTCCCATAAAAATATGCTTTAAGGGCTTCCCAGACATATATCACTGATGTATCAAATTTGGAATTTATTTCTATAAAATTATATATTTTGTTTATTATAAATTCTTTAAAATCTTCTAATTTAGTAACGTATGCAGGTTTTCTCCTAAACTGTACACTGTGTGATGAATTAATGTTCAGTTGAAATGTTATGGAATTATGGTCAGATAATGAGTAAGAGATTAACATATACTTAATAATATCATTAGTTAGTTGATTAGAAATAAGGACTCTATTTTAGAGTAGGAACCATATCTATTAGAGAAGAATAAAAAGGGTAATTCTGCTTGATTGTTTATGTCATTAAGGTGAAACAAATTCATAAAGTCTTTTAAATGTTTGGCCTGTGATGAAATCTTTCTTTTGTTTTTAATAGTAGATCCATTTTCATTCAAGATACAATTAAAGTCCCCTGCCATTATAAAATTTCCTTTTGTGAAAAAAATAATTTGATTCAGATGTTGTTTGACAGTATCTGTTCCTATACCTGGTATCCAGTAGATGTTAACCAAGGTAAAGATTTTGTTTATTTATTTCCACTACAACCATGCACAACATGCCTTTATCATCTTGAAAAATGTTTATTATTTTAGGAATAGGTTAATGATTTTTTCCATAAAATGGCTATACCTCTTTTCTTCTGTGAGTGTTCAGAGCTTGATATAACCATAGACTTCTTTATATCTAGTTTAGATATGCCCTTTTTCAACAGATGTGTTTCCTAAAGGAAGATTATATTAGATTTGTGTAAATTTAGGTATCTAAATAGGTTTCCTTTTTTTACATGGGTTATTTAAACCATTTATATTAATAGATATACCTCTTAGCAACGCCATTTTGATTTTTTCAGATTTTTAATGTGTTTCATATTAGTTTAGGTTCCTTTTGTTATTTTGTTATTAGTGTTAAATTTATCCTTGTTATGTACTAGAGTAAGTCTTTTATTTACTTCAAACAAAATAAATGAGTTAAATCTTTCTAAAATTAAAGCCTTGTGTATAATGCAAATAATGGATGTCTTGAAAATGTGTTTTTTACAACTAACAATTAATTGCACAACCTTAAATACCAACCCCGCACCCAGCCTGGAGTTATAAACTCCTAAGTTAAGTAGCATTAGCCATGCAACTTCACCACCCAGTCAGTAGCAGCAGGGCCTCAACTCCACCCAGTATTCATATTTGATGGTTATTTCTCAATAAAATTTAACTAAGTTTTAATTAAACATATGTGTTAATAACTGACTCATCAACTTATATACTTATCTTAAAAAATAATAGTTAATGATTAATATGTGCACAAGATTTAAACTTATTAACGTCAATAGTGTCATATTTATCAGGTATTAATCTTTCTTTTATAGAATAGTTCTATAAATTACATTTTTTAACCATTTCCTATGTACATTTTTGGTTTAGTGTTAAAACCATGAGGAATCAGTATTAATTTTAGCCTCATAACTGATATTAGTAACATAACTTCAAAGTAATATGCATTACTAACTCTGTTTATAAATAGTTCAGTTTTAACAACCTTCCAGTATTAATCATATATTAATAACAAATACATATATTTACAGTGTGATACAATTCAGCAAGATTAACACATTGTTGTTTTAGTATTGTCTTATTGTATTCAATCTATTACTCAATATACATTTTCCTACTTATTGTCTAGTGGTAGACAATTTAAATATTGGTTTTATTAATTAAATAAATAAATATGTTAGTCAGCCATATTATCTGACTGACAAAAAAAATGATGGCTAGCTTTGACACACTTTTCATCTTCTTCTTCAACACCATGCTAGTCACATTTGTGCATAATGTTTATATAAATGCCCACTGCGTCTGAGTGTTTCTATTACTGTCCGTAATTGTATTATTACATACTATAGTCACATCTATCAAATGCAATCTATGTATTTGAATAAGACTTGAATGACACCAATAATTAAAACCTTTATAACCATCAACTCTGTGCAAATTTTTCTTTTTTTGTCTCAACTGGTGCAACATCACTTGACATGAGATGTAATAAGTCCAGTATGAATGTCTATCATGAACTAAGCATATTTTCCATTGACTTTTGTGTTAGATATTACTAATGAACTAATCTCATGCAATATAAGCAATTTGCATTACATAGAACTATTTTTACATTCATTAACTGTATTGTCATATATATAGCATATTATGTAAAGAAAACAACAAACATAACAATTAGCTTACTTCAACAATATCATAAAATGATTCCATTCAAATGATTAAAACCATATCACCAAAGACAATAACAATAACTAATGATTTAGTAAAGTATCAAAAGAGATTTCAACATGTTTAAGATATATAGGTAAAATCTGAACAGTATGCATAAACCACACATTAAGCATTTCATTATTTATGGCTGAAAATCAATATGTAATCAGAGTTCTAATCAGTATATCATATATACCATAAAGCTTCTTCACCCTTTCTATCATTGTTTAAAAGAAATGCATTTCATACACTAACAACTGTTTTACTATATACTTTAACTTTTAGGTTTATAAACAAAAATCCTCACATTTCATTCAAAAGCAGAAGCATAACTCTTTTGTTTTAATATTTATACGATTTGGATTGTTTTACAAACTTTAAACGTATTATTTTTATGTAAAGTTCTGTTTTTCTTCTATTTCTTCTTCTGTGGGCATGTTCCTTCCTGAATCTCTGCACCCAGTGTCCTCTCGTCATAATTACATGACACTGAAGGTCAAAGTTCACTTTGTTGCAGCAAGCTTAATTCAGTGAAGCAATGGAGTATACAGGATGATTTCTTAGCTAGCAGCTGTGTTTTTCGAGCCCGTGGCGACCCAAAATTGTCTCTTTATAATGTTTAAGCAAGAAAACAGTAAGTATAACAAACTTTTGCAGCTTTTAACTGTTTTTCTGAAGAGATATGCACAAGCCACATAATATGTTTCACAGACAGCCTTTTACATTAATGGCAAAATTGAGCATACTCATTTTAAGCATAAAATGTTAGTGCCACCAGAATCAGTATATTAAACCCAAAAACAGTATAAATTTCATAAATAACTTCTTCTTAATGTCATTAAACAAGCACTATTGTCAGAATAAATAAATATACACATATCTGACCTTTTTTATACTTATATTAATATCAGTATGTTTATATTAGGTTATAGGAGGACTTATAATGATGTATAGTATTTAGTGATAAAGTCATTAAAAGAGAGAAGAAAAGGATATATTTAATATATAACATAACTGACCTTCAGGTATGAGTTCATTTTCTTGTATATTCAACTCTGAGACAGTGTATGTCCGTACTGGCTAACTCCTTTGGTTTACAATAAAGCAGTGGTCATAAATTACATTATACATATGAAAAGCAAATCATCTTTAAGTATAGCCTATTAACTGTGCATGTTATTATTCGTTTTTCAGTCTCTTTAGTTTGTCAACAGTTTTCCAAGCTGTATCCGATGCCATTCTTTTCAGAGAAGGACTTGCCCATTCCATTTACATATTTTGTCTAAAATCTTATGCTTTTTGATGTATGCCAAGGCAGAGTCTAAATCTTCCAATACTTTAGTTCCTTTTGGTACAAATATCTGTAATTTAGCAGGAAACTGGAGATATGTTTTAATTTGAGCTTTCTTTAGTTCTTTTACTAAAGGTAGAAATATTTTTTCTTTTGGCTATGACTACTGAGGAATAGTCATTATCAAATTGGAAAACAGCTTCATTAACTTTAATAGGTGCTTTTGTCCATGCAGTTTTAAGTGCCATTTCTATCATCCATCAAAAGAAATCTGACAGTTATTGATCTGGGTGTTTTTTTATTTACATTTGAAGTAGATAGAGACCTACGGGCTCTTTCTATGCCAAAAGATAAGACTTCTGGCAAGTCTAGTATTTTAAGTAACCAAGAAGATAAAAAGATTACCATATTTTTGCCTTTGATGTTTTCATGCAGTCCAGAGATTCTCAAATTATTCCTTTGAGCCCTATTTTCCAGGTCATCAATTTTATTTTGCAGTAAAGTATTTTGTTTAAGCAGGAATTTAGTGTTGTTTTTCTCCCCCCTGGATTCTGATATCCATGTCATTTAATGATTCCTCTACTCCATTTATCTGTGATTTTTGTTGTTGTAGATCTTCATGTAATAAGTCCATTTGTTTAGAGTATTTTTCTTTGAAGTTGTCAATTTTAGAGTCTATTTTGTCTATTTTGGTTGTCCAGTCCTGTATATTTGATATCAAAGTTTGTATTTTCTTTCTGAACAAGGTATCTTGATTGTTGCTCATTCTGTAGCTTATTGATGAGATGAAATATTCCCAGGAGAGTTTTGACAGGAAAATTTATCTAAATCAATGTTTTTATATTATCCTAGAGTTAGGTATCCAGAAACTATTTCTGTAAAAATAATTTTTCTAGGATAACTTAGAAATTATTTTTCCTGTCATAAAAATTAAAACAAGGTGGAGCTAAAGATATCTGCTGCTATCTGGTGCTCATCTTGGCCATGCACCCCCCCCCCCTTCCAGGCCTTCTTGAATTGAGTCCTGGAACAAAATTTTCCAGTTGATTGTTAAGAGAGGAGGCAAAAAAGGTCTACTTGAGGAACTCCCCACACATGGATCAAATCTTGGAAGACTCCCTGATCTAGTTTCCATTCATGATGGTCTTCTATAGTCCTGCTCAGCTTGTCTGCCACACAGTTTTGCTCTGATGGACTATAGGATGCCTGAAGCATGAGCTTGTGCTGTGAAGATATATAACAAGCTAGCATGGTTAGTCTGCAAAGGTGGAATGACCTGGTTACCCCTTGCTTGTTGATGTACCACATGATTGTTGCACTGTCTGTAACCACTTGAAGTGGACCCAGGGAACAAGATGGTACAGAAAGTTGAGTGCCTTTCATCAGGAAAGTATCTCCTTGATATTTATATGCTTGCATTTGTTCTTGGTACCCGTAATGAGTGGTGTACCTCAAGGATCAGTCCTGAGGCCTTGCTTTTTGAAATCTACTTCTCCAAAGTGCAGGCTAAAATCAAAGGCCTGTGGTTGACAAGATTTGTGGATGACTACAAACTGGGGGCTGTCATTAATTCCCCAAATGATGTGGACATTCTCCAGGAGGGTCTCTACCTAACAAATGATTGGTGTCAAAAGCATGGCCTCAAACTCAGTGCTAAAAAGTGCATCATTATCCCCCTTTGGGGACAGTGATGTTTCCACAAAGTACCACATCAGCAATAATGTCCTAAGCACACAACCAGTAGTGAGAGATTTGAGACCCAGGTTGATAGCAACCTAACATTTGACCATCATGTAGCCTCTGTAATACGAAGGGCATTCTATACGGCCGACCTCATAAGTAAGGGCATTGCATCCAGTAATAAAGAAATCATAACCTTGCTGTACTCATCTATTATCAAGCCAATAATTGAGTACAATGCCCCTTTCAGCATGTACCATGCTAAGCACCTTCAGCAACTGGAGAGACTGCAGAGGTTTCTAACCAGGAGAATCCAAGGTCTGAAACACCTATCCTATGTGGAACATGTAGTCTACCTTGCATTGTGTACCTGTTGCCCTGCATTCTATGTAGGTAAAACTGATAGAAGGTTCAGGGGCAGGATAAGAGAACATCTTTATCAAATACGTATTCGATCTAGTACCAATGCTTTATCCAAGCATGTTCTTGAGACAGATACTAAGCACACATTTCAGTTTATGGTTCTTCAGGTGAATAACCCCAGTTCTAGAGGGGGAGATATCAGAAACTATACGGAAAGAATAGAGATCAAATGGATTATTAAATTCAAGGCACATGTTAGTCCAGGTTTGAATGACAAAATTCCACTAAAGCCTGTTTTGAAAAACAAGAGATTAGTTGTTAAATAGAGTTTTATAAAACTGTCTTTAGTTATTATTAGTGTTTGAAGTGTATTTTTATTTCTATTTATTACATTAATGTTTTTTATATAATTATATATGTACATTCTATTTGAGTGTTATTTCAATATTTGATTCAGCATTGAATTCTTATATATGGAAATACTTTGTATTTTTGTATGTATTAGTATATGCCTACCTCATCAGACCTTTGACTTTAAATTTTTGATGATGGCATTGAGTTTAATTACTCAATTAACTATTTATTATATATAAGACAGCTAAAGGTTTTAGTATCTGTTTGCTAATGGTTTGAGGAAGCCTTTTGGCGAAAGCGCTTACCTATTTTATGTGCCTGAATTAAAGATACTTTGTTTTATCTGGAACTAGTTATTCTTGGATGTTATAATACTTTTGCTGTCTAACTGGCATTTAATTGATGCTGGAGACTTTATTTCGTGTTGGGTTGCTCCTAAGTGCTATTATTTATTTTCTTTACGTCTTGTTTTGTGACTGGCTTCGGAGCATTTATCCCTTGGTGGTTTGCTTTTTATTTATCTGCTGTACATAACTGTACAAAATGTTCAGACAGCCCCACAGTTCACTGCAGTTCACCTGAGTACTGTAAGTCATTTCCATATAATTTAGTAATAACATGCAGGAACAATACTTACCTGTATTTAAAATCTCTTCCTAAAGAGCAATGCTGAGAAACTCGCTGGCATAATTGTTGGAAAAGTATTAGCATGTGTGTGATTCTAATTTGAAGTGTTGAACTTGGAATGTGAAGCAGCAGTGTTCAGTAATGC
The DNA here is from genome assembly GCF_019279795.1 of Protopterus annectens. Classification (NCBI taxonomy): domain Eukaryota; kingdom Metazoa; phylum Chordata; order Ceratodontiformes; family Protopteridae; genus Protopterus; species Protopterus annectens. The sequence continues at coordinate 1,173,252,017 of NC_056731.1, forward strand.
TCCCTGCCACCTTTTGTGTAAATAAGGAGCAGAGAAAAAAATCGTCTGATTGTGATTAAATGCAGGACAGACCTGTTTTATGTTAATTTTTAATGTATCATGATGTCTACATTTGTCATGACATTACTTCCTCAGTTCCTCATAGATATACACTTAGCACGTTGTATTCTATGTTTGACATATTAGGGTCAAAGTTTTATTCAAAAACGAATTGTTGGGATTGCCTCCCTGTTTGTGTGACATTGGGTGGTGAGCAAATAGGCTTCACTGCTGAAGGGGAAAAGTGAACATTTTAATTTGTTTAGCCATCTTTAGCATAAACAGGCTTAGCTGTGATGTGTGGCAATCAGCACTTTGGACACTGCTGAATAGAGGAAATGCACCTGCCACCTAACATTCTCTGTGGCACAAGGTCTAAGGGCAGTGAGCTAAATGAAAAAGTAGAGGTGAAACAGGCTCGAGTTCAGTATGCAGATAATTTTACAAAGGGTGTCAGAATGTGATTACTGTAAGTAATTGTGATCATGATTGTAACATTCTATTGGAAAGACTATCCTAAATATGCTGATTGCCCAAACTGTGCCAGTATTACCTACCAAAATAAACTTTTATACCTACTAGATATCAACCGTGCTTCAAGGAATATCACAACATAACTGGTTGTACAATTTGTTAAACATGACAAGGATGGTATATATTAAGAAATAATTATTATGACTCAGCACATATCCTTGCCATGTGTGTAGGGCAGGATATCTTGTGAAGTGTGGGCATTATGCTTCCTTGGAGTAAAGGCAGTATCCAAATGATATAAGATGAACATTTAATCCATCAGCCTACTAAATATGTTACAGTATAAAGTGATGGGACAGAAGAGGTGATGAGGGACACAGAGAAGGAGACACAAGGAGTTTGTGTTATGGCACATTTATGAACATCGTTATGGTGTGTTTGTATTAGGTGTTTCCTTTTTCAGAATGTGTCCTGCTCTGTACCATGCAGTGACAGATACAGATATAGAGAAGTTGGAGGAGTGAGAGTAACTAACACAGCCACATACATCTGGTTGAAGAAGGTGTAGGAAATTGGAAACAATATAGTGACATGAGGATGGTGTTTTGTTGATAACTGATGCTGTACACATTTACACAAGTAACATTGAAAAGGAGAGAAATTATATTACTTCATAACATATGTCAGGATTCAAACCTTTGGTAGTAGAAATAAAACTTTACAGACAGGTTGGTTACTTCAGCTGACCACAGAGAAGCCCAGTCTACAATAACTTTCAATCTAGGTACACACTATCTCCAAGGAGCTATCTCTGAGCGTGCCAGTATTCAACTGTTTGTGATAAGCCTGTAAACGGCTTTTTAGCCGGCATCCAATTGCTGTGTTAAGCCTGTAGACAACCCTTCTAGCCAGTACTCTATTGTTTGTCTTAAACTTGTAAGCGGCTTTTTTAGCCTGCTTTTACTTGTTTGCGTTTAGCCTGCAAATGACTTTTTAGAACTTTACCACCCATGTGGGGGCACACCAAGTACATTTTAGTTTACTTCTTCCCTGGCTGTTTAAATCAGAAGCAACCCAGCTGTAACATTTGATTAGCTGCATTTCAACAGTAATATCTTTACTTATCTCCCTAATCCTTACTTCCTATGAACACCTAACCTGTACCAATTTTCAACACCCACCAAGACAAACAACTCCTCTCTCTACTATAACCTCCCTACCTCACAGTAATATAACCTCCTCACCTTCATATCTTCTACCACATTTTCACAGACTTACACACATTAAATATTTTCAAACTAGAAAACCTTACCCTATTTTTTATCTCACCAAATGGTTGCATAATCCTCTACTGTATTTATTACTATACGGTGATATACATCCTAACCTAGGACCAAGTAATACCATCCTAGATTCCCAATCAGTCCTTCCTACTTCATTTCATACTCCCACTACTACACCTAACTCACTCTCTATAGCCCACCTCAATATACGGAGTAAAAACAATAAAACTACCCAGCTGCATTCCCTGCTACACACACATTCTTTTGATATCCTATGTATAACAGAAACTTGGTTCAAACCAGTTACTAAGGATAATGATATAATTCCACCTGGCTACAACATCCTGAGACTAGACCGCCTGTTAAAGAAAGGTGGTGGGGTGGCAATATTGTATAAATCTAACTTACAAGTTACCTCACTAGATATATAACCTCCCTCACCCAGCAATGCTGAAATTTTGATCTCTAAGCTCCAGATAAATCCTAATAAAGCCTTGTACATCATTTGCTCCTACATCCCCCCAGGTAATAACATTAGCACTCTCGAAAACACCCTTAACTGGCTTTCTACATCCTTCCGTCAAGAAACCATACTGCTAGGTGATTTTAACATTGATTGGAATTGTTGTACTTCTCCTAAACCTACCACTCATATAAACCTGTATGGCTTCCACCAAACCATCACCTCCCCTGCTAGAACCCATAAACTTAGCAACAAACAAAGCATCTTAGGCTGGATATTAGTGAACAGTAATCCCCTTACCTACAAAACAAATGTACTTCCTGATGATATTAGCCATCACTCACTTACCCTTATTACTAGACAAAAAACATTTATCTGCAACCCATTAACCTATAGAATAACTCGTAGCAAGAAAAATCTAGACCTAGTTAGCTACCAAGCTGAGCTCAAAGCCTGTAACTGGTCACCCCTAAAGTACCTGCCTCTTGATGAAGTTGTCTCTTATTTTAATAAGATATTTTTTGCAAATTCTAGACCACCATGCCCCTTCCCATAGGATCAGAACTAGGAGCAAACCTGCTCCCTGGCTCTCAAAAGAGACCAGGCAGAAAATACTGCTGAGAAATAAAATCTGGGACAAATAGAGAACTAACAAAAACCCAACTGACCATCAAAACTTTAGGCAACTTAGAAATTTGACAAAAAAATGAATACTCCTTGACAAAAAAAAATTATTACCTAAAATTCCAACAAACCCAAAATCAAAACCCTCAAAAATTCTGGTCATGCATAAATAAACTACTCCATCCTGGACATGCTAAAACTCCCACCCCTTCTAATTTTACTCAGAACTCACCCAACCAAATTGCTGACACTTTTAACAAATTATTTTCTGAAACAGTGCAATCTTTAGCAAAGTCCCTCTCACATACTAACACTACTGAGCCACTCTCTCTTATCAATAAATCCCCCATATTTCAGCTCCAGCCAGTTCCAACTTCTTTTATCCTCTCCTTACTTCGTAAACTCAAACCATGTACTCCTTCAGCAGATGCCACTCCTGCTGAATATTTACAGATGGCAGCTGAAGCACTTGCCTATCCTATTTCTATTCTAATAAATAGAACTATTACTGAGGGTACTATCCCAGCCATCTGGAAAGTCTCTCATATTATCCCACTGCATAAGGGAGGTAATTGAAAAGATCTATCAAATTTCCGTCCCATAGCTCTTCTCTCTCCATTAGCAAAAATTATGGAGAAATGTATCCATCAGCAATTACTTGATCATCTCCTCCAAAATTACCTACTAGCTGATTGACAACATGGTCTCAGGCCTTTTCATAGCACCACAACTGCACTCTTAACATTTACTGACTGTATTAATAAGAATAGTAACAACAACCTACTTTCCTCAGCACTCTTCTTAGACCTCTCCAAAGCCTTTGACATGGTTAACCATCAGTTATTGTTAGATATACTGAAATCACTGTCACTTGATACTCATGCACTCAAATGGTTCAAATCCTACCTAGAGAATATAAAACAAGCAGTTCTCTGGGAAAGTAGCTTATCATCTCAACTCCCTGTCACCCTGGGAGTCCCACAAGGATCAATCTTGGGGCCTCTCCTTTTTTCCATTTTTATTAAAGATCTGAGTGATTCCCTCCCTCTAACCACCACCTTACAATATGCCAATGACTCTACACTAATCTGTGCTGCTGACTCCACTACCGAACTGCAGAGCAATACCCAAAAAGTTTTTACCTTAGTTGAAAATTAGTTCCACAACCGCTGTCTCCTCCTCAACCCTAACAAAACTAAGTTATTATTGTTTACTCCTACACAAAAGTCTTCCCCTATCTATTTCACAGTTACATCCAGAAATGGAACTATAAAACACCAGACACAACCAACAAATGTTTGGATGTAACAATTGACAATTATCTTAACTTTGACTCACACATTAATTTGACCATTAAATCAGTAAATAGAAAATTTGGCTCCCTTTACAGGCTTAAAACCTTTCTTACTCCCTCAGCTAGGACCACTATTGCCCAGATGCACCTTATATCCACCCTTCTCTATGCCTCTCCCATCTACTCTAACCTTTCCAAAAGCAATCTAAACAAACTATCAGCCTCATATAATAATATAGCTAGATTTGCTATTGGTTCTGCATTTCGTACCCATCGCTGCCAAAACCTTAAACAACTAGGATGGCTGGAATTACGCAATCAGTTTGTTCTTCAGCAACTTATAATTACTCATAAGATCTTATATCATCCAATAAACTCTCCCATACTCTGTAACATTATCAAACCTTATAAAAATCTTACAACACTGCATTCAGCAAGCAAGTTACTAGTAGCCTCCATGAAATCCATTAAGATGCAAAGTTAAGTTTATAGTTGTGATCATTATCTGAACACAACACATAAAAATCCTATTTCAGACATATAAGAACCATGCAGTTGAAGGGACAGTGATAACCTACTGATGAAAATGTAGGTATTAGCATTCAGCAAAGTAATGACAAAATGCCATAAAATAAACTTCACATTCATCAGCCTATTGAACAGTCAACTGTAAAAAGGGGTGAGAGCGAAGGGGAAAAGATAATGAGAGAAGGACAGAGACAAATCAAAGGCTGGTGATATGTGTCATTAATGCACATCTTTATGGTGTGTCCTCAGTATTAGTATGTCATGCTCTGTATCATTAACTGATGATTCTGGGGATCAAGAAGGGGTAGGCGATAAAGAACATAATTAAGACATAAGTAAAGTAGGGATGATTTAACTATTCTTCCTTATGGGCAAGGATGTCTTTTCAAGTACTTTTTTGCCACAGTAACAGTTGGTTCATAACTGGATTAAAATTAAGATGTATGTAACTAAACATATCATAGAAATATAACATCACAGTAAGAAATAGTGTGACATACATCTGGACTTGAAGCTTTGATGCTATGGCCAAAAAGCAATACTCAGAAAAGTGATTTATGTCGACACTCCACAGAGGGAGGAAGTTGCACTGTGTTACATCCAATAGCTAAACAACTGGTAGAATAAATGTTGTAAAGTATTGCCTTTATTCTCAGTTACTCTGTTCTTTGATTGTAAAAATAGAAGAAACATCTACAGATATAATAAAAAGAAAAATCAATAAACTCCAGTGGGACATCCGAGATTATGACTCTGGTATGGCTTTTAGAAAAGTAGCCAATCAGGATCAATCTGGAAGATATGAATATACTTCCAATAAATCTAGGAAATGGCATGATGTGTCGTTTGCATCAACGGATGGCGCAGCTACTTTGGCTGAATCTGATGTAGATAACAGTGATTATCCACCATTACCAGCACCAAAACAACCATCCTATTTGAAAAATATTTTTTGTGGCCAAGGTAAACAACCAGGGAAACAGACCAATGGATACAAATATCATTTTGATGGAAATAGAGATGGACAACAATACCAACAACAGAGTAAAAGGACTAAATATTGATTTTGAAAAAGTTTGTAGTGTTATTAAACAAACAAACGCATGTGAAATTCATAGTTCTGTTTTGAATTTGTCTGGAGTTGAGTTAAGTGATATGGAAATCTCTGTATTGCAATGTGGACCTAAGTTTATTCCTACTTCTCTTCCCGGAGCGCATTTTTTAAAGGCTGAATTTTTTAAGTTGGTTAGGAAATTGCACTTGGTTGGTCATTATGAATGTGACATTAATTATAAACATGAGAATGAATTTTTGGATATTTCTATCAGTGAAGAGGATGAATCAGATTTGTTTTTTTCTTGTAATTCCTCCACTGATTCTTTAGACAATTTAATGCATATTGTACATTGGACACAGGGAATGTTTTATATAGAAGTACTTTCATCCCCCCTTTCTCTAACCAAACTATACACCAATTTTCTAAAATGATTAATTTTGCAATGGAAAACAGGATGAAGGAGTTTGCCACCAGGAAGAAAAATGTATTGTATAATTTGAGTAAAAGTGAATGGCAAGCATTATTAAGTTTGTGTAATAGACAAGGCATTGTAATAAAACCTTCAGACAAGGGTCGAAAAATTGTTGTAATGCATTATAAACAATATCTTAAAATGTGCATGGATCATTTGTCTGATGGGAAGATCTATGAGGTAGTTAATGACAGTGATTTTCACTTGGCTGTTCAAAATTTTAAGGAACTAATTGACAAGGGCATTAGATTGGGCTATTTTACTAGACAGGATGTTAAATATAAATTTGATACTGAGGGCAGCTCTTTGGCTAAGTTCTATTGTCTGCCTAAAACTAAAAAAAAAAATCTCAGATTTCCCCCTGGTCGACTTATAGTGGTGGCATAGAATTATTCTTTATATAATATTGGAGTATTCTTACATTCCTATCTCCTCAAATTTGTTAGAAAATTAGACACTTACATCATAGATACTTTCCATTTTTTAGATAAATTGAAAAATATCAAATGTAAAAATGGTTATTATTGGATAGTACTAGATGTAAATAGTCTTTATACTAGCATTACTCATATGTTAGGAATTGAAGCTCTTAAGTTTTTCTTGGGAGATAGCCCTGTTAGTAACTATGTTATAGAATTAGTTTATTTTTGTTTAACTAATAATTTTTTTGAATTCATCAATAAATTGTACCTACCAGCAACAACGAGGAACTGCCATGCACCCATGGCCATGACCTATGACCCATGGGTCTTTTGCACCCATGTATGCTAATTTACTGATGGGACTTTCTGAAATTGAATTTCTTTATAAATTTAGTTTTTTTAAGAATTGTGACTCCTTTGTTTTAGGTATATAGACAATTTGATTTTTTTTATGGAAGGGGGGTGCTGATTTAGCCCTCCCCCCGTATAAATGGCTTAAATGTAAATCAATTTAAATTAGAATTTGATGGTTCACAAGTGGGGAAATCAGTGATTTACTTAAATGTTACATTAGAAATAAGGGGGGATGTTATAGTTATGGGTATACATAGGAAATGTACCAGTGACATTTGTATTCTTGAGAGTAAGAGTTGTCATCCCCCACATACCATACAAGCTCTACCCTACAATGAATTACTTAGAGTAAGTAGATTATGTAATGATGCTAACATCTTGGAGAAAAAAAATCTTAAATACCTGTGTTGCCTTTAGGCAAAGGGGGTATCATGAAATGTTAATTATTAATTCTGTACAAAAATTGCTGAATTTTTTATTCAGGTTTCACTAATCTCTTCATGGAGAGAATTAATAAGAGTAGAAATAGAGATGTAGTACAAGGCAGTAGAAAGGTATATTTTGTAACTGTGTATACCATCCTGAGTCATGAAATAGTAGATATTATTAAATATTATTGGCCCTATTTGACAAATGATAGGGAAGGTGTGAGGAATTTATATAGGGTTCCACTTATTTCATATAAAAGTAGTAGGAACATTAAAGATATGGTAGTACATAATACATTTATGCAGCCGGGCAATAAGTTGACTATACACCCGACTAGTTGTGGAACCTTCCCCTGTGGAAGGTGTTCTGTCTGCTCTAATATAGTTAGATCTTTTGATAATATTAATAAAATTAGATGTTGCCTGACATTTATATATTCCTGCACTACTAAATCAGTAGTTTGTGCCCTGTCATGCCCTTGTGACCTATTTTATATAGGGGAAACAAAGAAAATGTTTAAGTTGAGACTTCAGGAACATGCCAGGGATAATAGAAATAATAACCTTATGAATCCTGTTGCCCTGCATTTTAATCTTAGACATAACAGTGATTCTTCTGTTGTAAAAGCTTGCATTTTAGAACAGATTTTAGGTGAAGTTGAGGGTATTGTAAAAAATAAATTATTATATAAGGAAACATTATATATTTTGAAATTTAATACACTGTCTCCAGACAGTTTGAATAATAAATGTAACTGGAAAGTTTTACTTTAAACGTTTTTAAATTGTGATTAAATGTTTAATGGATTTAATTAAATGTAATTGTGTGTAATATAGGTTCATAGGTTAATAGGTAGGTACTAGGTTATCTGCTCGAAGGCATTTATAAGCCTAGCCGGAATGTGTTGGCTTTCGCAGCCCTGTTAGATAAGTTCCCTGTGCCTCTGTCCAGCAGAGCCATTGAAGTGATCCCTGGGGTAAACTTTCTGTTTCCCATCCACTCATCAAGGTTTCTCTTGAAGAGGGTTAGTGAGGAGCTCTGACTAATATAGATTGGAATCTTGTTCCACAGCATGGGAAGTCTCTGCAACAGAAATATATCCCTCCAGCACATCCTATTTATTGTAGTGGTGAGGTTTAGATCCCTTAAGCATGTGGCTCGAGGTGATATGGTTTTCTTTAGGTGGAGCATGTTCATCAATTCTGGGTTGGACATGGCTTTGTATGTCAGGCAGAGATCAGCTCTGAGTAGGTAGTATGCACCTGAGTACAGCTGGAGTTTCTTCAGTGGAGCTGCATAGGGCATCTGCTTGAGGCCATTGATCCTCTTGGTGAGGTACTTCTGTGGTCTTTCCAGTTGTTACAGGTGTCTTGTAAGGTACATCCTAAATGGGGCATTGTATTCTGTGATGGGTCTGATAAGTGATGCGTAGAGGGGCCCAATGACCTCTTTCGATCTGGATGCAAACCCTTTTGTGATTAGGTGGGCCACATAGAAGGATTTTCTAGCCACTTTGGCAATGGGATTATCAAAGAAGAGGTTACTATCTACTTGGTCCCCAGATCCCTTATTATGTCTTCCATATTTAGGGGGCTACCACCTATGTGGTAGTTTGTGGGTACTTAGTTTTTTCCAAAGGGGATGACTATGCACTTTTTGTCATTTAGCTTGAGGCCATGGTTGTGAGACCCTTTTGGAGGATGTCTGTGTCAGCCAGAGAGTCAATTATAGTCCCTAGTTTGCAGTCGTCTGCGAACTTAGTCAACCATAGTCCTCCTGTGCTTGCCTGTACCTCTGAGAAGTATATGCCGAACAGGAGGGGGTCCTAGGACTTAGCCCTGGGGAACGCCACTTGTAACTGGTTTAGAGTCAGACCTAGCTCCCGCAACTCTTACCATGTGGGCTCTGTCCGTGAGCCAGTTGGCAATCCATCTCGTGACGTAGGGGTTTATGTTCAGGCTGGTGAGCTTGTCTATTATACCCGAGTGGGGAATGGTGTCGAAGGCATTTGTGAAGTCTAGGTAGGCTGTGTGGACCACCTTTCCCTCATCTATAGCCTTGGTAACTGTCTCAAAGAAGTCCACCAGGTTTAGGAGGCATGATCTGCCCTTAACAAAGCCGAACTAAGTAAGGTTCAGTGTTTGGAGGTTCCCACTGTCTCTGTTAATGAGATCTATGATGATGCACTCCATAGCTTTGCAGAACAAGCTAGTCAGGCTTATTAGGTGATAGTTCCCAGGGTGTATTGTGGCCCCACCTTTGTGGAGCAGAATAACCATTGCTGTGCGCCACTCTGTGGGCACGTAGCCTGTGGAGAGGCTGAGTTTAGACAGTGTGTTTAGGTGAGAGGTTAGTTCATCTTTGAGCTCATGTATGATGCAGCCTGGGACACCATCCAGTCCCAATGATGCTGTGTTTTGGGGAGTGGAGGTTGCTTGGATGCCTGCTTTGGAGATCTGTGCTGCTTTTGCAAATTTTTATTTAGAGCCTCCGAGTATGTTTTCATGTATTTATGTGTATTTTTAGCCGGTGCTGGTTTCATAGGTCTATGTGAGACTGGTGGTGTGATGCAAGTAATTCCCTTCTCCTCTTAACTGCCTGTTCCAGTCTTGGGTTGAGAGAGCTTAGCCTCCAGTTTGGCTGTAAAATTGTATCTCTCACCTGTATTTGTGTTGGGTGGAAGGAGGAGAGGGTTGTCTTTGTACATGAGGCAATTGTAACATTGCCTCAAAATGCCCAGATTCACCAATTGGACTGCAGAGTACTCCTGAAACTGCCCTTTGGACATGCCTGGATAGGTACAGTGAACTGTTTTACTGATTGGCTGGTAAGATCGAATAGAGAACCTTGTCCTTCTGTACAGTATGGGGGGGGGGGGTCTAGTGCTAAGATTTATTAGTGCCTGCTATGAGTTTTGAGCAAGTGACTGGATGAGAAGTGAATGGTTTGAGTGCTTAGCTTGAAACTTTATCTAGATCCAAGGGAAAAAATTGAAGAGTAGACTTTGTGGAGCCGGGAATAGTTATACCCTAGCTATCCGGAACTGCCCGGCGCCCAAAACCGCGCAAATGCGGGTTTTATAGCAGGACACCAGTCAGGAGCTTGAAGAGCTGTATACTAGTGCAAGAACCTCACAAATGTGGTTTTTATAGCAGGGAAATGAAAAAGATAGAAATTAGCCCAAAATGGCCAATAAACTACTAATTTCTGAGCTGGAACCACTCCTCCAGGACAAGATAAGCTGCTCAAAGCTCCTTCTCTCACAGTGAACAGAGAATCTTCCTTCTATCCAAGTAAGGTATGTGCAAACACAGAAACTGGTAACACAGCCCTGAATTCAGCACTAACCTGAAAACTGGACTATACTAGCTTAGAAAGGTGGGAAAGCAAGTATTTTTTTTTGTTTTTTTCAGAAAATAAAGCAGATACAATCAAAAAACACTTTAAATGCACAGAAATGGCTATCATACTTGCATATGTAACCTACAACAGTTAAACAGGTACTTTAAACACAAAAACGACTTTGTTAAAGTGCAGACAGTAAAATAAGTACAATATGTAGCTGAAACAAGCTTTTTCAATCACAGAAACTCTAGAAAATCAGCACTTTATGTGGAATTAGCTAAAGGCAGCAAGAAAATGCAGAAAAATTATACTTAATCACTCCAAAGACTTTCTTTTGTCTCTCTGCTGCTGTAGAACTGTGCAGGGCACCAGGCAGGAGCTTTCTGAGCTGTATACTAGTGCAAAAACCTCGCAAATGCGGGTTTTATAGCAGGGAAATGAAAGAGATAGAAATTAGCCCAAAATGGCCAATAAACTACTAATTTCTGGGCTGAATCCACTCCTCCAGGGAAAGATAGGCTGCTCAAAGCTCCCTCTCTCACAGTGAACAGAGAAACGTCCTTCTATCCAAGTAAGGTATGGGCAAACACAGAAACTTGTAACCCAGTCCTGAATTCAGCACTAACCTGAAAACCAGACTATACTAGCTTAGAAAAGCGGGAAAACAAGTATTTTTTTTTGTTTTGTTTTTTTGCTTTTTTCAGAAAATAAAGCAGATACAATCAGGAAAACACTTTAAATGCACAGAAATGGCCATCACACTTGAGTGTGTAGCCTACAAAAGTTAAACACGTAATTTAAACACAAAAACAACTTTGTTAAAGTGCAGGCAGTAAAATAAGTACAATATGTAGCTGAAACATAATATATATATATATATATATATATATATATATATATATATATATATATATATTTATATATATATATATATTAGAACCAAATGGTGATTGTACTATTGACTCCTGGTGCCAGAGTTTTTTATTAAAAGTTCTTCTTACATCGATTGTGTTGCAGCTTCTCATTCCTGTCTGAGTAGTTTGTTTTTGTATTTTCCCTACTGGTGGTTTCTTGTGTTATTGTCTTTATTCTGTCTTTACTCTGTAATCGCATAGAGCAGCATGATTAAGAACCTTGGAGCAAGGATAACATACTGTGGGTGATGGCAACAGCAGACGAGGCTTTTGCTGTAGGACCCAAGCAACTTTTCACCATCACTCATCACTAGTGCATAATGCCAAACTCCACGCAAATGATGGGGGCAAAAAGAAGGCTTTTTATGTACCATTTCTGGCCATGTATGTTGTGTGTGATTCTATTTTTGAGCAGATTAAATGTATGAAAAGGGATTGATAGTAAGTTGATGAAAATGGGGAGGGGGAAAGCAGAGGTAGGACTTGGGGAAAAAGTAGAGGAATTTGCAGGAAAATGGTGGAAGAACACCATAGTTATCCATTTCTTCACAACATAAATGTAGAACTGTAGACAGAATTTGCTGAATTTGGACTGTCACCACACCAAGGATAGGTGAGAACAACAGAATGATGTTGTAGAGTAAATTGTAACAAATCAAGTGTGTCTAGTAGACACATAAGTGAAGTGGACAGCTATGTATGGGTCTTTATTTTTCTGTGGGATAGGTGCCAATTTTTTTTTTCTTTTAAAGAGAGAAGAATGTTGTGAAATGGTCTTAGGAGCATTAAGGCCAGGTAGGTAGGGTAAGCAAGGAAGCAGGCACGGATATACTAGACATACAAGGCAGACAGGGATGGTGATGGACACAAAAGGTTGGGGGACACCAAAAATAAGAATAGGCTGGGGTCAAGAGAGGTGGATCCACATCAAGCTTGAGAGCAGTGAGACTCTATCCCTCATCCTCAGTACTGTTATCACTGTCTCTGTCTCAACTTCCTGTATCAATGCTTGATGTGACATTGTCTTTTCAATATGACAAAGCACTTTTTCTATATGGTCTAGTCAGGCACTGAGGCCTCTTTCCATGACACCCTTCACCAGCCCTGTCCTATCTTGGCAGGTAGCAAAATCAGCACCTCCACTACTATTACTCTCCCTGGAGGGTGCCAGTACACCAGCAGCTGGAGCAGAACTACCTGACACATATGGAGGAGATAGGGCAAGTGGTTGTGGCAGCAGCACTGACAGGTTGTGACCCTGAAGTACTGGGTTTTAGTACTACAACCTGTAGAGGGATGGTGGGCTGGTCCTCAGTGATCAGTCATTTTTTAAGCAGAAATGAATGACAGTAAAAGACATTTAAGCCAGAGGAAAAATTAAAAACAAACAAAAATAAATAAATAAAATAAAAAGATAAAGAAGGGGGTGGGGTGAGACAAAAAAAGAGAAAGAATTAGATCCATGGCCTGTCATATTGTCTTTATTATTTCAATAATACACATTTATGATTATCCAGTCTGTACAATTTTATCACAGCCAGGTATGATGGGAAGGTCTTACTCTCTTGTACCATTAAGCAACTGCACTGCTATGATATCATAAATGCAAGTATTTATTTAACTATTGCCATATTGCATAGACTTACAATAGTTATCATGCTTACAACAAATCTTGATGCATATGTACCACTTGCCTCTTCAAGACAATTTAACCTCTACTGGTGTGTATCCCTGTTTGCAGAAATGTCTTCAGCAGCTGTATAATAGAGAAAAAGAAACGAAGAGACAAGAAAGCAATGATTATGTGAGGTATTGCCAGCTATGCCAGCAGAAATAGGGCAGTGAATGTGTAACATATGCCAGCACAGCTAGCTAGAATTTAGTAAATAATTGTATGTTATTTGAATAGCAAACTGATTTGTACAGATGCTTGTGTTGAAAATGGGTTTTTAAGAGTTGCTTGTGTTAACAATGTCCCAACAGTGGGTCCTGACTGTATTGTAGCTGAATTAAATATATATGCTAACAGAGGATACTGGAACAGAAGAGGTTAAACTCAGTTGTAGTCTTTTTGGGGGCTGTACTCATCCAGGTTTCCTCAGAGGGAGAAGAGCACCCAGCAGTACATCTCAGCTATAGACTCCGACCTAGGGAGGAATGTTATGCAGCAGTAGAAAAAGAATATCTAGCCATAGTACGGGTACTGCACAAACTTCAACCCTATCTATATGGAAAGGAATTCACTGTAGTTACAGACTACAATCACTTAACATGGCTACATCAAGCCAGCCAGCAAAATGCCAAGTTAGTATGGTGGAGCCTAGGGTTGCAGGCATATGATATGACAGTGCAGCACCGTAGTGGAGTTAGCAATGCCAATGCAGATGGGTATGGGTTAAGGTATTCTCAGATAGGCTCATTCCTCTCAAACAATGTTTCTCAAGCGTTACTTGAAAAAGTAGCTTGAGTTTTCAAAGGGGAGGATGCGATGATATATGTACCACATGCCTCTTTGAGACAATTTAACCTCTATTGGTGTGCATCCCTATTTGCAGAAATGTCTTTAGCAGCTGTACAATAGAGAAAAAGAAAAGAAGTGACATGAAAGCTGTGATGATGTGAGGAATTGCCAGCTATGCCAGGAGAAGTAGGGCAGTGGTTGTGTAAAATATGCCAACACAGCTAGCTGGAATTTAGTAAAGAATTATATGTTATTTGAATATCAAAATTTGTACAGATTCTTGTGCTGAAAAAGGATTTGTGAAGTTGCTTGTGTTAAAAATGTACCATCAGAGGGTCCTGACTGTATTGTAACTGAATTAAATAGATAAAAAACAAAACAGTGTAAGAAACTTCTCTGTGTGGAATATTTTCAATTCATATATACATATATATATATATATATATATATATATATAGTTAATCATTGTATATTAATAAGATCAGATAATGGTGGTAGAAGTAGCGAACTTAAACTCATCCTTGTTTTTTGAATTACATATACATATATTAACACACACACACATATATATATATATATATATATATATATATATATATATAACTTTGGAAAATAGTAAGAAATTAAATTACTGGGCCTAGGCCATAAAGATGTTATCGCACAGTTTTGAATGAAGCAAGAGGCACAATGTCTGTAAGAAGCATGGCTTGTTAGCATGTGTAGGAGAAGTAGAAGTTTGTAATTATTTTATGACTTCCAGAAGCTGTACCAGATGTGAGCAATGCTCTTGTGTGTGTATTATTGACATGTAGGTGTAAACCCTGGCAGTTTCTAGCAATAGTGGGTTGCATGGGAACCAGAGGTCAGATGACCAGATGTATGTGATGTCATTCTGTACAGAAATAATGTTTTAATATTAGGTGAGACAAGTCTCAGCGCAGTCTGTTTCTTGGAATCTGACATAGAATAATCCCTCACCTACTTTATCTTTTCTTGTTCGATTAAGTAAGTAGGAAAAGTAATTCTCTAGCTCAGTCAGGAAAATATACTGAGAATAGTTAAATATTGTTTTTCTGTAACTGAGTGAATCTTTCCAGCTGTGTTATTTTTAATATTTTCTGTGATTGAAACTCTGTTGTTTCATATAAATAGACATTTCATATTTTCATTTTCTTTTATTTTTTGTTATAAAATACATTTAAACATTTCATTGTGGCTGGTCATTTAGAGAATATTTTAACCTTTCAGCGTACTTATATCTATTGGTGACACTGTGACCACACCTGAAGCCTGGCTGATTGGTCAACATTACCATCTGTATTAATATTAATTTCACTCAATATAATTGGATACCCTTACAAGCTTCTTAGGTAGCTGGATTTG
The DNA here is from genome assembly GCF_019279795.1 of Protopterus annectens. Taxonomy (NCBI): domain Eukaryota; kingdom Metazoa; phylum Chordata; order Ceratodontiformes; family Protopteridae; genus Protopterus; species Protopterus annectens. The sequence goes on from NC_056731.1 coordinate 1,173,267,559, forward strand.
TAGTGTTGTCTGCTGGCAGTGATAACTACCTTATAGTCAGAGCAGAATGGAGCACAGCTGGTAAACCTTTGACAGACGTTCCCAGGTGTGTGTGTGTGTGTGTGTGTGTGTGTGTGTGTGTGTGTGTGTGTGTGTGTGTGTGTGTGCGTGTGTGTGTGTGTGTGTTTGTGTGTGTGTGTGTGTGTGTGATCTACTTGGAGCAGGAACATGAAGAACTGGTTTCACAGAGATGGTGCTGGAGGACTTGGCTTGGACACTTGGCTGAGGACTTATCCCCATAGCTTGCTAGTGGGAAGTCTTATTGGGCCCTTGAGGGAGATGGATAAAAAGAAATCCAGACTGTGAGTTGACTGTTTTCCCTGTGTACTCTTTACAGAAATTGTGCTTGATGCAGAGAGGTCTGCATCTGGAAATACTGACTGTATCCATTTTTATTCCAAGTGAACGTCTCTCTCCAGTGTCAGTGATGAAGAATCAGGTTCCTTGATTACTGGCCCAGAGTGGGGATGTCACAAAAGCATAATGAATAACAGTTCTGGTTGTCTACTTCATTCTGCATAATTGTATGATGATGGGTCAGTATACTTACGCAACTGAGGGATGTCAGCAGTTCTAAACGCATGCTCCCATTAGCTAAGGAGGTCTTTCTTGCACAGTGTCAGGTCACTACAGCGGTGACAACATTGCACCCCAGTGTGTGGGATGACAGTTTCCCTGGAAACAGCCTTGGCTAAGCTGATCCAAGCCTCAGTCTTACATTGACACCCAATGTAATAACACCTGCAGCAACCTACAGCTATAACACTTCACAAGGAGTGCCAGAAAAATCCTTGACTCCTCAACATGCTACCTCTGTGTTGCAAATTTAGCATCATTATCTATTTCACCAGCCATGCCTGTAGAAGTCAAGCAACAAGTCTATGTCTGAAATGACAAAAAATTCCAATATTGCATTTAACAGACAGTGCGCAAAGATGCACACCAATGCCAACTGCATTTGTATGATAGAAAGCAGAGAGATCCATTGCCAGACAAACAACAATGAAGATGTGAAACATGGCAGTGAGATTTGCTATGTGTTATCTTCAGACTATTCACACTTTTTCAAATTGTCAACAATTAAATGATTAATAATTTGGTTTGTAAGCTTTGGTCTTTGGAAGGTTAAACAGGATGACTTGTGACATAATTTGGTGGGAGTTGAACACTGTAAAAAGTCAGTTGTGTAAGGTGGGAGTCAAACCAATGAAATAAAGGATGCATACAATTCAATCGTATTATTTCTCAGTGCTACAGGAGAACTACCTTACAACCATGGTCATTAGAGATATACAGAATATAGTATGAATAGACATATACTTCATACAGGCCTGTATGTTTGTGACTTTAAGAAGTTTTGGGATGTTCATTCCCATTTAAGAGGCAGTATTACTGTTTGTAAATATATTTCAGATGAATAGACTTTAATGAGTTGAGTAATACAGGTTGGGATATGATACATACACACTTCATAACACATACTGTCTCAAACACATAGTTGGGCTATGTGTTAAGTCAAGATGATTTTAACTAAAGTATTAAGCCCATCATAGATATGCAAGTGCATTTTAATTACTCATCATCATAACTGTCATGCTTAAACAATTGCACACAATCAACTTTGTTTCATAAGCAAGTCGTTAATGAGGTATAATACCTAGAAAAGTATAGGTATGCAAGCATTACTGATACAATTCTTGACACCAACCTACTTATGATAGCCATTTACATGTAAATTTACATTCCTATTCCATGTGCTGTGAGAAATAACATTCAGAAACCCTATCTGGATTTGAACCCTGGATTACCTGTGCTCTGTCTATAAATTTACTGCACTTATACACTTATACCTTTTGCCAGAGAGATAGATGTTCTCTACTCAATACTGTCCAGAGGGCTGATGTCTGCACATCATCACTGAGCCTGTTTGTGCTATAGAGGGTTGCCCAAATATAATGTTTTAAGTTTTTCGTTAAGCAGGTAAGCTTGATTGCATGCTGCACAGCAACAAGCAAGTACAGAAGGCAAGAAACAGATACAAACAGCATAGGAAGTTGTTATGGAAGTAAAAATTAAATTCTGAGTATTAACTGAGTAATAATTCCAGCATTTCCTTTACAAAATATGTATTTGAACCCCAGATCAACTGTGTTACAGAAGGCTGTGCAAATAAAAAGTTTTACTTTTTTCCTTAAGCAGGCAAGTTTGATTGTCTGCAGCTCAGAAGCAAGTACAGAAGGCAAGAACCCCAGATTATTGGCCCAAAGTCACTGCATTTAACACTTGTGCCACAGACAGAAGTAGATATCAGGTGCACTTCACTCACTCAATACAACTATCACACAATGGTGCCAGGAGTGTTTGCACTACTGAAGACTACTGAAATTACATTTTTCATGTTTTCCTACATCTGTGACCCTTCTTTGCACTCTGCCAATAAGCACACAAATTTAAAAGACCAGAACAAAATTATATTAAAAAAGGACAAACATTTTATGTCCATTCATCAACCATTATACAATTACCATAATATATGTAGCATGTTCATATCTGCTTCAGACATTGCAAGCAGCATGTGTGCTACACATCTTCAGCATGTCTTATAGTGTCAATGGTTCAGAAAAGGGATATGTAAATAATGACAGGAGGTCATGCTTGGCAAACTACATGCAATTAGTCAGGACAAAAAGTGTGCCATTAAAAAGTACTTCTTATTGTGATGAGGTATGCTTCTGGGAATTTATACAGCATATGTGACAGATCTGTCCAGAGTACTCCTGTTAATCCTTTTCTGTTATAATATTTTACAGGATGTCATATGATACAATATCCCTTGCTAATATTATTATTAATAAGAACAACAAGTGATTAGGAACAACAACACCTTGCAACCTGAAGTCACATGAGCTACATGTAAGGTAAGGAGTATTTATTACATACGTTAGCACATGCATTTCATATGTAACATATTATTAATCTATAGTTATTATATGTCTATAGCATCTGTATTCAAACCATGCACAATCAGTCCTGTTTCTTTAAATTAATTTCATTTATACCTTGTATAACAGTAATAATTAGGTGAAATGTAGAATTTATCAGAGTGCTTATCAAAGTGTACCTCTGGAAGTCTAAAATGTACTAATGATGGCATTCCAAATTAAATTTCTCAGTTTGTACTTTATGAAGTAGACTGTCATTCACTTCAATGTAATGCTGCCAGTCCAAACTGTGCTTTACCAAATGCATGCAATTAATGAACCCAATAAAAGAAAAAAAATAGTAGTAAGCATCAAGGAATAATACTGAAAAAGCAGGATGGGGGGGGGCTACTTACTTTTTTGGTCTTACTACCTGATCACATGCACAGGAACTATGCATTAATTCTCACAAGCAGCACACTATCTGGATGTGAACCCTAAATTCAGTGCAATAACAAAACACACATTCAGTTGTTTCTTATCACTCTTTGCCACCAATACAGGCTTAGAATAGAAATCAGAAAATGTACATTGCATACAGATCTGACTTAACAGACCATCAAATTACAGGTCAACCAGAAGAAAGATCAGAAAAATGTCTTTTCCCATTTGCTTGAACACATCTGATGAATGTGATATTGACAACATATTTAGGCTAATAATAGCCCACACCATATTAATGTAAGGATGGCACAACTGCAGCACTTACTTCTCTTTATTTTCTGAGCATCTTCCCATTCTCTACGCTTAACTTACAGAAATGCAGTGTCACAAGAATTTTTTTGCATCATTCAATGTGTAATATAGCTCAGTGGCATTGCAGAAATAAATTAATCAGAAGATGAACATTGTGCTATTATTAAAAGAATATCAATGTTGTTAAATCTGTTCTCATAGCTCTCAAGCTGCTTCTGCACTTTTTCTTAAGTATAGACTGCATGACACACCCACTTCTGAGAGGAGTCTGTTCAGTATTGTTTGTTGCTGCACATAGAGTAATCATTAACATTTTCAAGCTATTATTAGTTAACAGTTATCATTACACCCTCCTGCAGTCCTAGGGCATTTGCATGCAATTGTGTAGTAACTTGCATGATATTTACCTCCCCTACACCAAGTGAGAATTTTGGTTTTCAGGAATGCTAATGATTTAACACCTCATTTGCATCTTCATTGTGCTCAGAGGGATGAATATACACTATCTAAAGGTAATCGTATAGGGAGGGAACTTGAAGGAACGGAGACCATCTTGATACAGGCAGATTGTTACTGGTATTTGCTTGGAGGTGATTTTTTTTTTTTTTTTTTTTTACAAATTACTGCATTTATCCTAAGGTGTATTTGCCCCCTTCATAAACTGCTTACATTTTCATATGTGGAATGTATTTCAATATGCAATGTGTTTTTTTTTTTTTTTTTTATCTGTGTGCATTTTTTTCATTCATTGTTGCCATTGTGCAAGTATGTCAGTTCTTGCTCTGCTGTCAAAGTTTGTTAATGAATGGTACAGTTACATCACAGTATTGTGTTACCATTTGCTCTTGCAATTTTACTATTTACTGCAGACAAATATATTGTGTTTATTATCAGCTTTGGGGGGTTGTACATTTGTAGCTAACAGGGGTGTTAGACTTCTCAGATGTCCATTGACGACCTCCAAAACAGTGGAGACCAATGAAAATTGCTTGGCATTTCTAATTTGAATTCTTGCCTATTTATTGATAATACTGTTATGTAGTAGTCAGTCACATAATTACTGTCCTCATTACAGAAATGTTAACAGAATGGATGCAATGCTAATGCATTACAATTTACATATTTTTTGGGGGGCTCCTTTATGTTGTGTGTGCCCTAAATGTGCATTATGCATTCAATTGTTTTGTGTTGATAGATGAGCAGATCTAATTTAAGGAAAATAATTTCTCTGTGTCCTACAAATGTGTTTTGTCTTTTACTGTTTTGTGTCTTACATGATTATGGCACCCAGACCATCTGTTCCATGGAAGCTACCATTCAGTGATGCAGAGTACAATGTCATCATTCAAGCTTACAACACCGAGAATCCTTCCTGCTTGACAGAGACATATGGCAGCAGGTGGTCACTGAAATAAACAAAGTGGGTGGACTTGCTAGAAGCTATAGTCAGGTGTGGCACAATGCCACTGATATGATTACAGTAGCCCACAAGAGAGCAGCTGTGGTTGCATGTGAACAGATGTCTATGGGGTGTGGTCCTTCTACCAAACCACTGCCTTCCTTTTTTCCAGGGACATCAGAATTACCATCTGAAAAAACACATGGTAAGCACATCCTCTGGCCTTATTTTGACACAGTCTGTATGCCTACCTATTCCACTGTGCATTGAGATATAGGACAGGTAGAGGATGACACAGTTGAATGGAGTAGTGTGGATACTTCAGTTGCAGAGCTGGTTGAGTCTGCCCATAGCCATTGTCAGGGCATAATAACACATATGAGGGTTGCTATAGGTGGTCAGAGGAGACCTACTGTCTGCCCTCTTCCTGATATAGATATGTATAGGGCCATCATGAAGGCACAGGCATGTTCCACCAGGCCCTCAGAAGAGGTAGTGCAAGTCCTAAATATGGCCCATTCTGTCATGTGTGACTGCCTCTACCATGTGGATGACTCTTATGATAGAATTTGTGACACACTGGATTGCATAGTGTCTGACATGGAATGTCTGCTGGGGAGGGTCATTATCCACATGTCTGTAGTGTTGCAACATCCTCTGGTGTTAGCCAGTATGGCTGTGCCAGATCCCACTCCCATAATGGCACTACGTGCACTGCTCTGTCAGGAATTGAGTTGCCCATACCCAGAAGTGGTAGGCCATGGGGTCATGATCCTGGACATAGTCATGAAGAGAGCTCATCCAGCACATATTGCTGACATTCAGGTAGTACCCCAACTTCAAATAGGGGGCATGGAAGTGGCAGTGCAACTCCTTTTGGTAACAGTTCTCATGGTCAGGAGTAGCAACACTGAACTGACAGCTCTACCATGCACTGCTCACACCTATCCAACATGCCAGGATATATTGTTAGCACAGAGCTTGATTGTGTTCATGCAGATGCACACACATGCACACACTCTCTCTCTCTCTCACACACACACACACACACACACACACACACACACACACACACACACACACACACACACACATGCACACACGCACACACGCACACACACATATCACAAAAAAGTGATCATACTGACTTCAACACATACAAGCTAAGCAAACCTTAATGTTGATTATGATACATCTCCTGTTACTGACCCTGAGAAATTTTCTACTTTAATGAAGGTTCTGTGCTTGTTACTCATATACACTCACTACTTTGGTGTCAGCCTTCCCCCCCCACTCTGTGCAAATGATGATGACTATGCCATGCCCTTTGTTCGTTTTGTTTTATCTTAGTGTTGTATATATGTCTGATGCACAGAGTGGATAGCTAAGTGAATTTTTCTCACAATATTGATTTTATGCATATGTATTACATAAGAAAATGTGGGATGTTTCTATACATGCTATTTTGGAATGATTATTTCAATTAGTATTCTAAATCATACATTCAAATCAGTGATATTGCATTCTTGCTTATGGCTCTAATTGTGAAACTGTTGATATGATTGTCATGTTGACTGGTTTATATACAGTAGTTAAGAGACTGGCTTGATGCAGATTACTGAATACAATGCATAGCTGTATATTGCACATATTAGTCATGTAAGCCAATAATGCCATCGCTGGACACCTCACACGGTTTCTGCTTGAGTACATTTATGACTAACATTATGCAGGTATATGAGTTACTTTTATCTTCTTATAAATTTTTTTTTATATGACAGGTTCCACACTTACAATGATATTACTGCAGGTACAACTCATGTCCTTTTGTGCTGTCTCTGACAGATGCTATAAATACATAGTCATTACATAGGGAAGTGAAGTTTGTGGACTTTGGCTGGCATCAGTTTTACTATTTGTATATGCTTAGGTTGTTATGTGTATTCCTTAGGTGGTGAGTCTGTGTGCTGTCCTTTGCCTCTTGGGTGGTGTATTATGCATGCCTATGTCTGCTGGCTCCCTCTGCAGCTGGAGGTTCTCCCTTAGAATCCTCATCTGTATGTGCTTGAGGTGCTGGCCCTGCTTGTGGCCCAGGAATGTGTGGTCCTGGCCCTTGCTGTCCCCTGTTGCAACTGTTTCCTCAAGATGATATTGTGCAACATGGCACAGAGTGTGAGAATTTCTGTGTAGATGTCTGGGTTGTACAGCAGGGCATCCCCTGATGTGTCTAGACACCAGAACCGTGACTTCAGCATGTCAAACACATGCTCTATGGTGTTTCTAGTTTGAGCATGGACATCACTGTATCCTTCTTCAAAGGGGGTGTGTGCATTTTTGATGGGTGTCATGAGCCACAGTTCCAGTGCATAACCTGCATTACCCAGTAGATGACCTTGTCAAACCCCATGCATAGCAAACTTTTTGAAGCTGACAGCTATGCCATATGTGTGAGTCATGGTAACTGCCTGGGTTGCCAGCATGCATACTGAGGATGATCCCTTGGGAATTACAGACAACCTGGCAGTTGACTGAGTGGAGCACTTTCCTGTTGATATATGTCCTTTCCTGTTCAAAAGATGTGGCTTTTATTTCTAGGTGAGTGCAGTCTATGAACCCCCAAAATGTCAGGGAAGAGTGCTACAGCATCAAATCCCTGCATTGTTCTTGCTCTCTTCTATGGGGTATAGAGAAGATAAATTTACTCCCTTGCATCGTCTAGCATAGCATTAAGACACTGGTGCAATATTCTAGAGGCTGAGACCCGTGACACCTCTAGTATATTCCTGTGGGTCTCTGGAATGTACCAGTAGCTAATATCCTTAATGCTACACATACCTTGATTTCAATTGGTATAGATTCTCCTCAATTTTCCATAGGTCTGAGATGGAGACTGCAGAGTTTGCAGAGTTCCTGGAGCATCATTCTAATATTTCAATATCATAAAGCTTGTGACATGTTATGTTGGCACCTATGTCTCTGATGCAAGCAGGTAATCTGTAAATGGTTCATCTCCCAGGCCCATGCTTACACTTGTCAATGGTATCAGAACTCGTCAGAGATTTGGGATGCATGGCTAGGCTTAAAAAAGCCCTTGTGGTCATTAGCCTAGTAAACACCTATGAACCTATAAATGGGGTCTGAGCACACTTTTTATCCTTGGCCATGGTCTACCAGCAGCAGTGGCAGCATAGATTTAAGCCTTTTGCACATACACATGCAACAGAGCAGCAGCAGCAGCAGGAATTCATGGCAAAGAACTTCACTAAGTGTACATGACTACTTTATAGCTCCCTGAATGCCTAAGCCATCTTAGGTTGGTTAATTAGCATGTAATTCAGCTAGTTATGCTTTCATTAGCATACTTAGCCATTTACTTTAGTTTTGCAGCTCTACAGGAAGTGCAGATCCATTTAATGAATACAAAATAATGATCTATTTTGTGCATATAGCGGCTCAATGAGCACAGCATAGCAGTGCAACATGTAGCCATTTATGAATCCAGCCCCATATATATATATATATATATATTTTTTTTTTTTTACTTTTAAACTGCAACGGACTGCTTATTGCAATTTAGCAAACAGTTGACACAGTTTATACTCAGGTTTTACTTTAAAAAAAGGAAAGTTTTTAAACTGTACCAAACTGTTGCTACAATGTAGGAAGCAGTTCATGCAGTTTAGACCACACAGGGAGTGGTACAGCACTCCAGTTTTACTGCAAATGCAATACCAGTTTTTAAAAGCTGGTATTGCATTAGAGACTGATCAGGAGCAGTCTATCATGCCCATCTCCCTCAACATTTTGCTTCTAGGGCAGTTACCCCTCTCGGCCCACCTTATCTGTGCTACTCAATGTATGCATAACACACTGAACTCATCGCTGTACCACTGGTTATTTTGCAGTTGTATTATATTTTTTTTGTCTGTTTTGTAGTAATTATACTGTGTTATAATGTTCATAACAACCCATGCTGGGTTTGCAATTGGTCATGATTCAGCAGTGCTTTACCCTGGTGTACAAATGTAAATAAAATAAAAAAAGTAAGAAACAAATCTTTCTTTATCTATGTTAGAAAACTAAGAAACAATAGTCTACATTGCTTTGCACTTATTTAAAATAATGTCTCCTTTTCTGACAAGACAGATATTGCCAATATCCTTGCAAAACATTCTATACAAACTTCACCCAAAACCTATATCCAAAGCCCTGAAATAACTGAAACCCTCAATCCCCTAATTATCTCTAAGGATCATTTCCTGAAAGTGCTAACCAAGACCAAATCTATTTTCTGCAGAGGCATGACAATATATCTGGTTTCTTAATTAATAATATTAAATATGCCCTTCTGGACCTACTTCTTAAACTGACAAACCTAAATTTAGCAACTGATTTCTTCCCCTGTTGAACAGCACACTTCACTTTGGATTTTTCCCCATTGAATACCACACTGTACTTGAGAAGCCCCTCTGTAAGTATGGCTTTATAAGCAGCCCAGATAATTACAGCTGTATCAGTCTTACGAGCCTATCTGCAAAGCCATGGAACATATTATAACCGAGCTCATTAACTATGCTATCAAAACCCTTATTCATGTTTATCCCCAACAATTTGGCCTTATGAAAGGAATATTCTGTGTACTGAACCTGATACACTTCTTCAAAAGGCTTATGGAGTCTGTACATGGTACATGTTGCTCATCTTGGTTTACAATTGAAGACAAACAGGCGGGGTAGTTCATTTATATGCTTCATTACACAGAAACGCATCAGGATGGATAGCAGCAGTACAAAATATAAACAAACTAATTAACTGACAGACTACACAGACATGCATGCTTACATCTCAGCAGCTTACTACAAAATGTCAGTCAGGCTTGCACATGCTCAGTACTTATACACATGTGCAAGCATGGAAAACTTTTTAAAGTTATACTTACATACTGATCTATATCCTCCCTCTCTAATGAATTTCTCACAATAAAATGACATCTGAAAAAGACATGCAACTGTATAGACACTAAGAACACAACATTCATGTCCCAGTTGCCATGTATCTGGAACATGGTCTGAAAATGCGACCTGCTCTAGTGATATAGCAATCAAAACTGGGTTTAGTAACAGGGACAGTCATTGGTGCATCTGTTTCAGGAGTTTTGGAATTCTTCTCAGGAACAGGGATATTTACTGGAATGTCCTCTGGAACTGGAAAGCTGGATAACTCACTCTGAGATTTAGAGTCTTTCTCACAGGTATGATACTGCAATACAGGCTCGGACACCGCAACCAAATGTTTCTGATTCCGTCTAAATTCTGCTGTTTGTGAATACCACAATGTATGATCTCAGCTCTGGACATACACTTTTCATGACTCCAATCTAATCAAAACCTTTGGACATCTGCATCCTCACTATCTCCCCTTCTCATAATGAATTCAGCAGTTTGCTTGTCTTATCACAGTAGGACTTCTGGAATAAGTGCTTCTTCAACAGATGAATTTTCACTGATCTGTTGTTCTTGACACATGGAATCAATAGATTACTGCTAACTGATAATGTCGTTCTGGTTTGTCTCGACAGAAGTCTCTGTTCAGGTGAACCAAGATGTTTATCACAAGGAATATTTCTGAGATTCAAGAGATTCAGAAAAACATTACTGTTGCCTCATTTTAACTACTCTATTAATTGTTTTGCATTTCAAACTGCATGTTCTTACAAACCATTTGATTGTGAGTAATCAGGGCTACTCGTAACATAAGTAAAGTCCCACTGTTCAGCAAATCACTTGAAATGCTGGCTTGTAAACTGTCAGAAATAATCTTGTGCAGACTACCATGAACTGGAAAATTATGCTTTTTCTTAGTAATGACAGTACCTGATGCTAGATTAGGAAGTAGGTCAATCTTAAAACAATTTGAATAAGAGTCTACTCAAGTAATGTTGACCATTCCATTTGAAAATGTCTGTAGCTACAGTCGATCAAGGTAGTTCAGGAATCTGGTTTAGCTGAAGTGGTTCTTTCTGTTGATGTGGCTTGGTACTATTACATACAGAAGAAGAAGAAAGTACTCTCTCAATGTCTCTTGACATAGAAGGCTAAAATACTAATCCTCTCACCCTTCTTTTGGTAGAATCTACTCCTGGGTTACCATGATGCAAAATAATAATATATTCTTGTTGTAAGGATTTTTGAACAATCACTTTTGCACCTGTCATGATGATACCATTGCCAAACAAAATTTCATCTCTGTAAGGAAAATAAGGTTGCAGGTCATGAGGTAAACAAGATTGCTTTGATGACCATCCTTGACTGATAAAGTGGTTGAGCTTCTGAAGAATTAGATCTGAGGCCATATGGCTTCTAAGCTCATCAAGATGTGTGGAAGAAAATTTTCTCACTTTCATGACTTCAAAATCAAGTTTCTCATTTTCATGCTGTTCAGTGGTATTTCTGGGTGATCTGGATAATGTATCAGCAAGATAAAGAAGTTTGCCTTTTGTGTAGACAAGATTGAAATTATACTTTTGTAATTTCAACATCATGCGCTGCAATCTAGCTGGAGCTGTATGCATAGGCTTTCTCAAAACAGTGACTACAGGTTGGTGATCTGTTTCAATCTGGATAGGTCTACCATAAATATAATCATCGAATTTCAAACATGCAAACACAATTGCCAAGAGCTCCTTCTCTGTCTGTGCATACTGCATTTCAGTTTGGGTTAGAGTTCTGGACACATAGGCTACTGGTTTACCCTCTTGAAGAATGACTGCTCCAAGACCAAACTTAGAAGCATCACAGGAAAGAATAACTGGTTTGTGAACATCATATTATCTGAGAGTTGGTAGACTGGCAATTCTCTGTTTCAGGACATGAAATGATCTTTAGTGTTGTTTTAACCATGACCAGGATACAACTTTGCATGTCAGCGAGCTGAACAGTGCAGAAAGTTGGTTCAAGTCTGGAATGAACTTGTCTAGGTAGTTAACCACACCAAGAAAATGTTGTAGGGCTTGAACATTGTCTGGAGCTGGCATCTTGAGAATTGCTGTTTACTTGGAAGGATCTGGACATAAACCTGAACTGGTAAACAAGTGACCAATATAAGTAACTTCTCTTAGCCTGAACTTGCACTTCTGAGGATTCAGCTTAAGATTCACTTCACGTGCTCTTTCCAGAACTTTCTTGAGGTTTCTGTCATGCTCAGCTTCACCATTACCTGCTACTAGAGTATCATCTACTATAACAGCACATGGATACCCAGAAAAAAATGCTCCGTGGCACACTGGAAGACTTCACTGACAGAATTTGTCCAAAATGGCATTCTCAAAAATCTGTACGTGCCAAAAGGAGTATTAAAAGTGGTTAATAGTGAAGATTTTCGGTCGAGAAAAATTTGCCAAAATGAGTTCTTTGCATCCAAGACAGAAAAAAAAACAGTGGCATTTGGCATGAGGGCAGCAACTTTTTCAACTGTATGCATTGGATGATGAGGTCTTTTCAGTGCTTTGTTCAAATCTCATGGATCAATACATATTCTGATGTCATCTGAGCTTTTCGTATGACCTATGACCATGGAAGATACCCATTCAGTAGGTTCATCAGCTGGACAAATTGCACCTTGCTGCAACATTTTATCTAGCTCAGCTTTGACTCTGTTCTGCATAGCTACTGGAACTTTCCAGGTTGGTCTGACAACTGTGCTGACTTCAAGGTCTAACTTCATGGAGTATACAGCTGTGAGATTGCCTAGTTTGCCTTTAAAAAGATCAGCATAGGTAGAGAAAATAGACTGGGTGAAATTAGAATAGTGGTCTTTCAAGCTTACATGGTGCATTTCCTTATTAAATGATAGTAATCCCATTTTCAAACTGTCTCTGAGGCCTAATAATGACTGTAAAATAACCATGTAAAATTGCAGCTCATAACATTGCACTTTGAACCTGTGTCAGCTTTGAGCTCTATTGGTCTCCCATTTACCCAAACAGTACAAAATACTCAATTCTTTACCCATAAATATACTGCATTGACTGTTTCATTAAGCAAAGACACACCATCAACATAAAAAGTAGGGTCACAGCTTTCTAATTGTTCAAGTTGTCTTTTGATTTACAAAATCTTTGGAAATTATTCCACTTTTTACATCTGTGGCATTGCTGACCAAAAGCTAAGCACTTTTCTCTTTTGGACACATGAATATAACCACAATTATGATAGTTGACTATGAAACAGAGTAGATGCACATTCTTTGATTTTGCTGACACCCTTGTGCTTCACTGAGACTGTGCATGCTTTGGAATTTGCTAGAAAGCTACAGAGTTTACCAGGTAGTGTCACAGGACCTGTAACAGCCCCTATGTGTTTTGGCCTGTTTCTTTTAACCACTTGCTACATACTATCAACATGAGCACTAGAAGATACTGGAAGAATGCATTTCTCATTTGTAAGCATATTTATGTACTTTTCTGTGAGGTCATATATCTGACAAATCTCAATGGCCTTATTCAAAGTTAAATCACTGACACAAAGCAAAATCTTTCTCACAGCACCATCTTTAATACCACACACAAGTCTGTCTTTTATTAGTTCATCCCATAAATCACCAGATCTGCACGTTTTAGCTTTGTTTCTCAAATTAGTTATATATGTTGCAAATGGTCCACAAGGCTTTTGATCTTTTGAGTAAAATAATTGCTTTTCCATTGTAATATTTCTTTGGGGTTACACATTTCTCTAAAGTTACGTTTTAAGCACTCAGGGTCTTCCCTTGACTCAGCCGGTACAATTATGTGACAGTTTTGCCCTTTCCTGCAAACACAGCAGTTGCATACACAAATGAAGGCTCTCTTTCTATGGGTTCTGAATCAACTAAATTAAGCAGAATAAATGCCTTTGTACTTGCACCTTTATCAGAAAATGTAGCCTGCATGAAAATATCGTACTCTTGCTCAAACATTCTCCAGCTCACTGCAATGTTGTTATCAAAGACAAGGGGAGCTGGTTTTCGAAATCCTTCAGCCATGCCAACAAAGTATGCCCAAACACATTGAAAATATGGCCCTTGTAATTATGTATGAACATGCACACACAGCCAGTACTTCTAATAATATTCAAATGCACAATAAGCTCTTTGAAATACTGTACTTTGTGAAATATGCTTTTAAATGGCTGTATTTTGCAAAATAACTAAATTGTAACACTGCACAAACTTGCAAACAGTTTGTATACTTCGGATATCTCGAATAGCTTTAATTAATGCGAAAAAAGTAGCACATAGCGAAAAAATGTATTTGTTTTCCTTATTTTATACATCTTATGCAATTTGGACATTATTTCAAACATTTTCATAGCTATTTTGAATATTTTTTATCAATATGTCACAGTTTCAGACATTTCGTTTAATAAGAAATTTGTTTTGAGCATTCTGAGTGCTTCGTTTTATATTCTTTGAGTAAGAAATCATTTAAGCAAGTTTTGATACCCGAAATGCATTTCTGACCAGCTTTGCGAGTAATACGTGCAGTGGGGATGATCTATTCCTCCATATTCTTCCAGCATTAACTGAGTGGCTCTTGATCTTGAATCTGGATCCCATTCTGACACCATGTCAATCATTTTGGTTTACAATTGAAGATGAACAGGCAGGGTAGTTTGTTTATATATCTATTACACAGAAACACATCAGAATGGATAGCAGCAGTACAAGCTATAAATGAACTGATTAACTAACAGAATACATAGACATGCATGCTTACATTTCTACATCTTACCACAAAATGGCAGTCAGGCTCACAAGTGCTCAGTATTTAAACACATGTGCAAGCCCATGGAAAGCTTCTTAAAGGTATACATACATACTGATCTACAGTAGTCATGCATTACACATGGTGCGTCTTGACCTGACCAAGGCCTGTGACACCATTCCCCATACTTGCATCATACAGAAGGTAATTGTATTAATAATTGACTCCTATATATGGCAAGATGGATGGCAAGCTGGCTGGAAGACAGAATATACACTGTGAGAATTGCAACAGCCTTATCAGAATGTACGAAAGAGTCAGTGGTGTCCCTCAGGGCTCAGTGCTCTGATTTCTCTTTTTGGTCTTTACTTCTCAGATCTCCAAGCAAAGAGCCAAGACCTCTGGCTATCCAAGACTGTAAATGATTGCAAATTTGAGGTTGTTGTTAAGTCACTTTATGACATCCAAACCCTCCAGCATAAGCTCACCTTAGTAAACTCCTGGTGTACTAAAATGGGCTCAAACTAAATAATAAAAAGTGCAGTATCATCACTTTTGGCAGCCAAGCCCTCCTCTCATCTTACTGTCTAGACAATGTACCACTACAAAACAAAAATGTAGTTAGGGACTAAGGTACATGGGCTGATAGCTCCCTTTCTGTTGTCTACTGTAGTAAGGTAAGCTTTCCACACAGCACACTTGATTAGTAAAGACATCACCTCAAGAGCAAAAGAAGTTAGAGCCCCCCATCCCCCAAACTCAGCACTTATCCAACCCATAACTGAATATAACGCCCCTGTTGGCATGTACCGTACTAAGCACCTACAGCAATTAGAGAGGTCTCAGAGGTTTCTAACAAAGAAGATCAATGGGCTTCAGAATGTGTCTTACACAGATCGACTAAAGTCCCTGTCACTATGCTCATATAGACGTCTTAGGGCAGACTTATGCCTGGCTTACAGAGCAATCCAAGACCCAAACTTAATGAACTTGCTGCATCTCTGTAAATCAAATGGGTCTAGGGATACCTGTTCCAGGGACCTAAATAAATATGTCCGGCAACTTAAATAGAACATGCTGGAGGGACAGATTTATATCCCAGTGACTGCTGCATCTTTGGGACAGGCTACCACTTCATATGAAACAGAGCACCTCTATGACACTCTTCAAGAGGAACCTGGACTAGTGGATCGGGCACCATATATTCTTACTGGAGTTAGAGCCCACAACCCTCCTGGACATTTCACAAGGGCATTGGTGATTCAATATAGCCATGCTTCACAGGAAATTAAGGATTTGATTAAGAATCATTGGAAAATGTTAAAATTTAATCAAGACATTGTGCAAAAAATAGATGAGAGTCCTAAATTTGTTTTTAAGATGGGTACCAATTTAAAAAAAAAAGTTTTTAAAAGAAAGTGGAATGAGATAAAACATCAGGGTGACTTTGGAGCTAGAAAATGTGGGAGATGTGGGTACTGTAAATACATTATTGGCAAGGAACAAATAGTGTTGGACAGTAATGTGAAGAGTGTTATATATTTTAGGAGGGGCAATTGTATGACCAAGGGTATAGTTTATTTGGCCTTATGTAAAGACTGTCCTAGTTTTTATGTGGGGAAATCTGAAAGAGCACTGGAAAAGCATATTGATGAACACACTTACAACATAAGAAGAAGAGTTTGAATAATGCTCTCTACAGGCACCTCTCTATACAACCTAGTCACACTGGATTTCTTTTTGGAATTTTGGAACAGGTCTGTATGGACCCTAGGGGAGGTGACTGGGAGAATTGGCTCAGTTGTAGGGAAACCTACTGGCAGGTGAAGCTTAATGCAGCTAACCCCCCAGGTCTGAATGACCATATAAGCGATATCTAATAAAGAAGGCTAGTAAATTTTAATGTTGGGGTATTTTGTACATTTACACTAACATTTCATTAATGTTTTATGTTTTTTAAGAGAGTGTGTTATTTTTACACAGAAAAATGCGAAATGCTTTTTATTTATTCAGGTATGCAGTGATTGAGTTCATACAACTTTAAGATACCTTGTTGCCTTTTTTGAGAAAGAGGGTACTTAAATTGTTGTAATTGTATGTGTTTTATTCACTTGATAAAGCCCTGCATTGTGGCAGGGCAAAAGCTCTTGTGTGGAATTTTATTTCAATAAATTAACTGTGAGCCATTTTCTGGTGTTCCCAAACCACTTTTTCTTTTATTGGTTAACATTTTGAAATGAGACTGCCTTGAAAGAGGAAGATCCATAGGCAGCCATACTGAAGATGATGATAAATGAACCTTGATAAAGGAATAAGAATAGGATATAGTAACTCACACTAATACTGTAAAACCAGAGAACAACTAACCTTTAATGGGTGCTGGTTATGTAGTTGGCACCAAGTAGAAAACCTTTTCCATTTGCTAATATATGATTTTCTACTAGCAGGCTTTCTTGTCTCCAGTAGTACCTGCTGCACATACTCAGAATAGAGGTGTCTAAAAGGAATTAAGATGCTATCATCCAGACAGTCAACTGAAGATGATTTATGATGGGGTGCATCAAGCACCACTGTTCTTGTGTGAGTAGATCCATTCTGTGAGGAAGCTTGTGAAAATTGCCTTTAGCCATTTCCAAAAGAAGAGAGAACTCTCATTGCCTGGGCCAGAATGGAGTCACCGCAATGATCCTGAGGGTTTCATTCTGAATCTACAAAAGTAGCCTGGATATTAGTGGAAAGGGTGGAAAGCCATACAGGAACATTCCTGTCCAAAGAAAAGACATCTGTCTTCCAGGCCTTCTTGAATTGAGTCCTGGAACATAATTTTGCCAGTTGATTGTTCAGAAAAGAGGCAAAAAGGTCTACTTGAGGAACTCCCCACAGATGGATCAAATCTTGGAAGACCCGCTGATCTAGTTTCCATTCATGATGGTCTTCTATAGTCCTGCTCAGCTTGTCTGCCACACAATTTTGCTTTGACGGACTGTAGTATGCCTGAAGAGTGAGCTTGTGCTTTGAAGCTATATAACAAGCTATCATGGTTACTCTGCAAAGGTGGAATGACCTGGTTACCCCTTGTTTGTTGATGTACCACATGACTGTGGCATTGTTTGTAACCACTTGAAGAGGACTCAGGGATCAAAGATGGTACAGAAAGTTCAGTACCTTGATCAGGGCAAACATCTCCTTGATATGTATATGCTTGCATCTGTCGTTGGTGTTCCATGCCCCCTGCACTTTTAACCCTCCCAAAACTGCTTCCCAAAAAAAGTCCAAAGTATCTGTGGTGATTGACTGATTTGGAGCAGGCAAGGAGAAGGAGAAGGGGAAGGGGAGACCTGGAGTAAAGGATATCTGTTGTCTCCACGAAAAAAAAAAACTCTTCTGAGAAACCCCAGGATGGGGCTCTGAAAAAATAAAGGTTATTGATGCTGGAACCAAAGATATTTCAGATACCACTGTATCTTTTCATGTTAAGTCTTGCCTGGGGTATCATAAGAATCACAAATGCAGTAAAACCAGAATCGTGAGGTATACCCTCACAGTGATCAGCATCTGACTGAAAAACCTTCAGAACAGATTTAGATAAAGATCTATTTTCATCTTGTGGAAGAAAAGCTCTTTGAACTTAGATGTCTAGTTGACATCTCAGGAACACAATCCTTGTGTGAGGGAGTCAAGAAAGACTGTTCTCTTGGAATCCCAGCTTTGTGCAAGAGAGCTCTCACCCAAGACAGAGACTCCTGATATTTTGAAAAAGACTCTGCAAAGATAAGCAAGTCATCTAAATATGGAAAATGTAGATACCCTGTAGCCTGCAATGAGCTATAATTGGAAGAAAACACTTTGTGAACACTCTTGGTGCAGTGGATAGTCCAAATGGTAAGGCAGAGAACTGACAACATGATCCAGACATACAAAACCTTAAAAACACCTGAAGACTTGATGAGGAGGAATGTGATGATAAACATCTTTTATGTCTTGTCTTACCAGGTAACTTGAAAGAGGAAGAATTTGGTCGCTATCACAGACATGTTTAGGAAAGAAAGATCAAAAACTGGTCTATAATCATTTTCTTTCTTTGGCACTAAGAACATCCCTGAATAAAAAACCCTTCCCCACCTGAGAAGTAGGAATTGGTTCTATAACTCCTTGGGATATCATGTGATGAACTGGTGGAAACAAAAGAGTCTGATCTTTAGGCTAGGAATGAACACCCCCCCCCCCCAAGAAAGGAGGAATTTACATCTGCTGCCATTTGTAACCCTGTTGAATGATTTTTTTTCAGAACCAATTTGTCTGAAACAATTTGTTCCCAAAGAGAAAAACAGAGATTCAGATGGCCTGGAAGAGAAAATGGGTCAAAGTGGGAGGAGAAGGTCACAAGGTCTCTTGAATAGTCATTCAGACTTGATGGACTGTCCTTGGTTTTGGGTGGTTTGAGACTTCTTTTAGGAGCCCTCTTGCCACTTCTTTTTAAAAGTCTATTTAATTGAATTCTGTGGAGACTGTTTATTTTGTTTTTTTGCTAAAACTGGATGAGAAGAAAGAAAATACCTTGGAAAATTTAGAAAAGGAGGGCAGAAAAATTGTAGAGATTCCCTGGATCAGCTTACTCCTTTCATCAAAAGCTTTGATCACATCTGCAGCAGACGGACCAAATACTAAAGAATTATTCACAAGAAAAAACTATATAAAACATTCCTCATACTTTTCATATGTCAGAACAAACTTTAACACATGAGCGTATAAAAGTCTGAAATTCAAAGTTGCAGAAAGCTACACATTTTCCCATATCTATCAATAATATTCCCATCCTTATTAGAAAGAATAGGATTAGAATGAACTAGGTGCTTAGCAGCAGAGTCAACTAAGGCTATAGCTGTTGGGTGAGGATTGTGAATATTGTACAAACATTTAAAAGACTGATGAACTTTATACATCCTGTCTGCCTTGTCTGCCTTTTAGGGACAGCTAGCTGACTATCAGGAAAATTGCAGGCAGTAAGACACACATTCTGTAAAGTAGATAGGGCAGGGTGAATGGGTGTAGGTTCTGGAAAACCCTTCTATAACAACTCATAGTATTTTCTGAAGGACTTAGAAATCTCAGGGTTCTCCCACTAAAAACAATGGGACATTTTAAAAATTATTTCAGAGAAAGAGAAACCCCTCAGGAAGAATCAGAAACTGAGCTCTCCTCTGAATCTGAATCAGAAATCTGAGGACAAAACCCCAACTCCATCACTGCATCTTCCTGCTCAAATTCAGAATCCTGATTCTTGAAGAAAAAAGGCATACCTCTTTCTTTTACCAGAAATGAATCTACAAGAAGGATCAATAGCCTGAACCAAACATTGAGGCAGTCCCAGTAAACTACTCATATCCAAAGAAATATGTGGAAGAGCAGATGCATGTTTGGTTTTCTGATTCTTTTTTCATGAAAAATGGGGCCAACCATGTTGCTAATGGGAGCAACTGCTCTATCAGGAATGGGAACAGCATTCTGATACAATAGGGAAACCTTCCCTGTTTACTCTCCCAAGACCAACAAGATTGGATCTCCCTTGCCCACTGAGGGGACTTCAACAGCCATAGAGGATGTGGCTAACTCCCTGACCATAGTGGCTGTATGTGCTACAACAGAGGGATTTAGGTTAAAAGATGAGTGGTCTGAGGTATGACAAATGGCCACAGCAGAGTCACCCACCTGCAGCTGAAGCAAATTGCTAGCCTGCTATTGTGTCAAATACTGTTTGCTTAACTTTTTCTTTTTGTGGCTGGAAGGACTGACCAAGTGACCAACAATCTGTTCCATGGTCAGGCTGAAAATGGTGCCTCTTTCCTAGAGAAGACAAGCCACAAATTTCAGTAAAAATACCAGTCCACAAAAGTTACTTTTTTGACAGAAAAAATACAAACAAAAGCATTTTCAAACAGTGTGGCAACATCACAATGGAAATTTAAACATAATTTATTCACAGAAAATATGTTATCAGTTAGTTTATACTACTTTAAAACTGACAAAAGAAATGAGTACTCTGTTTAAAAGTACATTACAGTCTCGAGACAGTCCATTAAAACACAGTATCCTATTTATAAAATAATTCCCAAAGGAAAAAGTAATAAAACATCTGTAAAGATACGAAAATGGACGTTTTTCCCTCAAAGGCAACTTATCTGGTCAGGAAAGAAAAGCACAAGCTGACCATCAATCCTTGAAAGCCTCAGGAAAGCATAATATATGGCAGCGGGAAATCTCTGAAGGGCATTACACCAAGACTTGTCTTTTAGTTAGCTCAGCTTAAGCTGTGTGACAGTTTGGGCACGTGAAAAGTTCCCTGAAGGTTTGGAAGCTGGCCAACTATTATACCCTTGACAGGAAATTACCCATATAGCTATGGCTACTGCAGCAGTGATCAATATGAAGAACATCCTGTACTTTTAGCTCTTTGTGACCACTGTGATGTTATCACCTGGGCTGTGTTTATAGTTGGTCCACAAAGATCAGTGCACCACCCTGATAAACAGTATATATAAATTAAGTAAAAATAAAATCACCTCTTACTATATAGGATCTTTTTTTAAACACCTTTATTGAATTATCACTTGTGATGTGGCAAATGTACTTTTTATACAAAAGTAATTAAACTGTATTAACATATTAACATTAACAAACATTATACTTCACATATATTGTTATATATCATATGACCTAAGCAGCATTACATAAATTATTCAATTCCTGCCACTTTTTTCTTAAACAAGAAACATCTTTATTAAAACATCACTTACGACATAAGCAATCATACATTTATATAAATGAAAACAAACCACACTGAAACAATCCTGGTTGCAAGCCTTTTACATTACAAACCATACTGACACACTCCCAGTTGCGAACATTAAACATCACTTATAATCTACCCAATCATTTTCAGTCAGACTGCATAGCTCATTTAAGTCCTGCCTTCTTTTAAACCTTATTCCTCCCCTGTATGTAATCCTGGCAATCACAAAACCTTGAACTGGCACTTTATGACATAAGTTTTGATCAAGAAACAGCCTTACATGCTAGCCTTCCTTCAAAACTAGACAAGTTTATAACTGTCTTGTCTCAGAATATTGTCTAATTCACATGGCTGCACCATATCCTTTCTAGTGCTGGCTGTCTACTCCCAAGTGATAGCAAAATAAAAAATGCAAGTTACTCAGACCTCAACCTTCAGGCCATTAGCAATCATGTTGTTGAATGTCCTACATATTGGAGGTGTAGTTCTGTATATTCCAGCAAAAGTTAATACCTAGTCAATTTGACTGAAAAAGTTGTACTTTTTCAGTATGGATTTCACCATTTGTATCATTGTATATATAAGTTCATCTAAATGTAGACGTCAGGTCTTGAAGCTGTATGTATAAATTACTGTTTTTTTGGCAAATTATGGACCACTATCAGGCACTACTTGCTCAGGTGTACCATATGTGGAAAACATGGATTTTAGTACTGTTATAATTGATTGTGATATAAAGGCCTTTAAATGAATAATGTTAGAATACATGGAACAGGACTCTACACAAAACAATTAATTTTTTATCCTGAAACAAAATAAAACCTAATTTCAACAAAGAAAGTGAAAGAATTTATAGGGAATTAACTATTCCTCTTGGTTCTGATTTGTAAACACATCACAATTTTCATAGCTCTTAATCATCTTTGCCATTTGTTAAGGCTTATATTGTTATTGCGTTACGTCACATGTTGTTTCTTATACTATGTCACCTCAGGATGCAGCTTGTACAGTTTCTTAGCATCTGACTGTGTCACTGAATAGTTGTAGTCATGATATAACCAGTGTGCATTACAAGTGACTCTTGAAGGGAAAGTATGGTAGGAGTAATGAGTAAATCTGCTTCACAACATTACCATACGATGTAAATCTAAGTGATCATTTGTAGCAACTTTCAGTGCTTGTAGTTTGTCAATAACCATTGGCAGTTGCTATAATTGGTAACCATTTGAAATGTCAGGACCCACTACAGAGAATCAGGAAAAATGGAAACTGAATGCCTGAAAAATTGGACTTATATAAACTAAGTCTGAGATGCCATTTCTTGGAATATTGCTTTTTGTTGAAGTTCGGTGATCTTTATATTCAGCTGACATTATCTGTGATGGAAATAAGCTTCACTGGCTTTTAGTGTACTTGAACATCATACCTCTATAATTTTAGTAACAGTCTCTGCAATATTGCAAGTGGTTTGAGTATTGGATGATGCTACTAACCATAACACTGAGAACAATATATGTTAACTGCTGTGCTTTAAAAGTCTACAGCAAATGAACATTGCTGCCTTGGACTATGATGAGAACCTGTCACCCTTGCATAAGGTTCACACAATACTGTATCCTCCCAGGTCGTTTCAGTGTTATCTTGATCAAAAACTATTGCACTCATATCTACACATTGATTTTCAGGCGGCGCTAATAATATCTTTTTTAGTGCTGCTAATCCTTTCTGCGTTTACGGTAACATACTGCTATAAGCTGGATCAGTCTTGCACACATAATTCACAAACGTTGTGATTACTAAAACAAGTGAAAGTTTATATTGCCTTAAGGAAGGTATGATTGAGTAGACTCTCTGTAAAATGAGAATGCGTTTCTGTTAGATAAATTAATAAACAACTAGCCACAAACATTTGATAAGGAATAATGAAATTCTTTGTAAAATTAAGCAATATACTTTGAAAATGAGATGTACTGACAAATATACTGTTACACAAGGAAATATAAAATAATGCTTTGGCCACAACAAATGGATCAGACACAAAAAAAAGAATCAAACTGAGAATAATGGTAATCTATCTACCTCTGACTTTTATGAGCATTTAACAGTAGCAAAGGACCTATGGATGAAACATATAGACATGAGCTTGCTGACTTTTGGCATCAGGTTTTCACTCTTTTTATCTGCACTCAAGAAAAAAGGTTCCCCACTGCTCTCAGTCCATGTAGTCCACAGGACACTTCAAGTTAAAAGTAAAGGCTAAATGAACTACATTACAGCATTGACCTTTTAGAGAAGAGTCTCATCACTTGAAGTGGCTCCAAACAGGCATCACAGAATGATGCACACTAGTATCTTTTTACAATAACCGTTATTCAGATGATTGCACAACTCTAGTTCCATACAATTTAAACTATACACAAAATATACAGGAACAAAAATAAATAAAGGAAAAGGCAAGAAACAATAAATCAGAAGTCCAGTCTCCATGCAAATGTATAAATAATCATAAGCAGCTCTGCAGAGCTGATATTTATAAATTAATACACTGGTAGTATATCCGTCTTTGCAATTTTTAGTGACTTTACCTTGTTGGTACTTTGTTCCTCTTGTTTTCATCTCTCCATCTCCACTTCTAAATCAGATATTGTGGGGGAAGTTGTCTCTTCCATTTTTTTTTCATTATTTCCTTCTTAGTCAGTAATAATATTATCCATATTAAATTTCCTTTTCTTCCTTAAGACCCATTAAAACACATCTTGGTGAAGAGAATATTTTGTCCTGCTAGTTTACCTATCATTTGTTTTATTCTAATTTTATATTCATTTAGGGTAATTTCATTTAGGGTGGACGTGCTCTAGAAAATGTGTTCCCATGTTCCCCTCTCACCATCTAACCATCACTAGCAGCTCATGCTGGCTCCTGAAAACATTCTGCTAAGCCTGCTTGGGTTATGTAAAACTCATGCTGGCACTTATACCAAAATATTCTAAACTTCCTTGCTTTGATTGATACCCTGGGCATCCATTGCCCATCAGATAATTCTGAGCCCCAAAGTCTTTCTCAACACTCTATTTCCCTATTTGCTATGAAAGTTTTCATAAATAATAGCATCTTTTTAATCTAGGAGATTCAATTGTATGTACTGTTTTACATCTCTGTAATTGATTATACATTGTATTCAAGGTAGCCAATTTACCCTCCTTATGTACCCTCAATTAATCAATTGAATCCTTTTAATCTGTCCTTCATAGTGCATCCCCAATCTCTTTGGAAAGGCTGAAGTAAAAAAAAAATGCCTGGTTCCAAGAAAGGATGCCTGCTGCTGTTATCAACTATGACCAATAGCAGATTGCTAATGCATATTCTCTCCAATATCAGCCTATTTGGGTATGATCTTTGAGCACCAATTGGTAAAATACCCTGCTTCCATTCTCTTAGGGCTGTATCGGTAAACAATTTCCCTAACTCTGTTTCAATACCCTTAATATATCTGACTTAACTCTCTGTTATTTATTGCCACACATCATTTCCAGTAAATCTGCATTTCCTAGCTCTAAATCCTTTTCTAAAATCATATCTTCCCATCAGGCCTGATAGCTTTTACTTTGTCATCTCCTATAAAATGACAGTCTCAGAGCTTGATTAAATAAAGAATGATCTGATGCAGACAGGCCTCCAATTTCATTTGGCAATATGACTTTTTTCCAAGTCATTCTTGACCTGCCTCCCTCTCCTAAAAAAAGTAGTTCATACATTTTATAATTTGCCTCATTGTTCTCCTTTACACTGGCAGCCAAAAAGCCAGGCCAAGAAATAAGAGCTGTAACACTTTAAAAAATATTTAATCTGGATAGACTCTTCAAGATATGTTTCCTGTCTCCAAGAGTCTCCTCATCATACATCTAGCAACTCAGATCAACACTTCTGTAGAATAGTGTGTGTGTATTGTACCTTTAAGAAGTATTTCAAGGACAGCACGTGCTGGCTTCAGTGCCATTTTGAGAGTGCAGCCAGAGAGTGAGCAAGTACGAGTGTAACAGTTAGTTTGTTTATAAGTTTATCTAAGTTAACATTATTAAGCCTCAATCCTGATGTGTTTGTACATAATAAAGCTGCTTGAACAGAACCCACGAATGTTTTCTGTTTAATCCTGACCAGACGAGTGACATGGTGCCAGAACCAGGATTCTGGAGACTGTTTTTCAAAATTAAGAGGGGCAGAGTTAATAGTGAAGGTAAACTAAATGAACCAAGTACAAAAAAGGGCCAGAAATTAACCAAAGGTAATGAAAACTTGCATGAATTATTTATTTTATAAAAAAGATAAAACAGAGCATTACAGGGGCACAAAACACATTAAACAAGCAAGAGGCACAAAAAAGTTTGTTAATTAAACAACATGCTTACAATTAAGATATTTGATAAAACGATTATCAGAAAATCATGTAAGGGGTTTGGAATTACCGCAGAATTGCAAAATGAGCATGTTTAAAGTAAAACGAGCAAGTTTAGAGTAAAACAAGCATGTTTATAGATAAAGGAGCACAAGACAAGTATAATGGGCATGAAAAGAGATTAAATGAGCAAAATGAATATAATAAAGGGCAAAAAGGGCACATTAAGCATAAATAAAGCAAGGCAACTGCATGTTTTTTGGCAAACTACTGTGTTTTGGCATAAACTACTTTTTTTGCATTGATTGAAGCTATCCAGGACATAACTAGATTTATTGGGTCTATATTAGATCACCAAACGCTTAGTTAAGTGAACAGTGATTAATCGACCCCATATAAGTGAAAGCTTACAAAACCGAACTGTCAGAACAGCGATTTTTTTTCCAATGGAAATAAACCGCTGTTCCAACAAAAAAAAAAAAAAAGAAAGCACATTAAAACATGAGATTAAGTGAGGGGCTTCGCCCCCACACCACCCAACATGGGGGGCTGTGTCCCCCACACCCCCCTACTTAAATATACCAACTTTGAGACTGCACTACAGTGCCAAAAATGGCGAAGTACCAAAGCAGCCAAGCGAATCCTTTCCCAGGGAAAGAATTCGCTTACATGCCGCTTCGATATTTCGCAGTTTCGGTTTTGTCAGTTCGACCAAGACGCATTAGAAAACATGCATCTTCGGTCTGCTAACAGGAACCCAATTTATTTGAGGTATCTCAAAGTATATTTGATTTGATCTGACACCTCACCAGCTACTTTATTCACATTAACCCAAAATACCTTCAATACAGTGGAAAAATGGCTCTCCAATTAGCATCTAATCCTAAACCCGAACAAAACTAAGTTGCTCATCTTCTCCCCCAAACACAGGACCCCCCCTGCCATTCTTCAGTATAACCGCTAACAATGGCACTATCATCTCCCCAGAAACCCAAACTAAACTACTGGGTGTCATAGTTGATAATAACCTGAAGTTTGATGTGCATATCAATCAAACTATCAAAACCATTAATAAAAAACTTGACTCTCTTTACAGAATCAAATCTTTCCTTACCCCACTTGCTAGAACTGCAATTGCCCGTTCCCATCTACTATCAACTCTTCACTACACCTCACCTCTATTCCCCAACTTAAACAAAAAATATCTTGATAAACTATCATCCTGCTATAACCACATTGCCAGGTTTGCTACTGGCACAGCCTACCAGACACACCAATGTCACAACCTAAATTGCCTAGGATGACTTGAACTGCCTAGCCTACTACAGTTCAACCAGCTAATAGTGGGCCATAAAGTCTTTTACCAACCAAAAAATACACCTGCACTAAAAAATGTTATCAGCCCCTACACCAGCACTCGGCCACTGTGATCATCCACTAGACTCCTAGTTCAAACATACAAATCCAACTACTCAGCTGGGGACTCTCTGTTCGGAAAAAACATGGAACTGACTCCCAGCTGACTTGATCTTAGAACCCTCACTAACTCAATTCAAAAACAAACTCAAGAAATACTTTAAAACACATTGGTAATGTCCTTGCACTAACCCCGACTAGTGACCTCTCTATTACTTAGGTGCCTTACCTTCAACTACTTCTAACTTTTTTATACCACACCATTTCAGGAAGGGTCAATTGTATAACTGCTGCTCAATGTGTCTTAAACCTGAATGTAATGTTATGTATATATAACTATGAAAATGATGTTATATTTTGTAAAGTGTTTTATAATAAGTTAGTACTATATGTGCTAAATGCTGGTATTGCTTATGACTGTAATCTGGTTGAAACTAGCATTTACTAAATGTTCAATGTGTATTATTATCTTGGAGCTTTTCTCCCCAGGACTCTACTGAAAATGGACATATATCCAGTCGGACTATCCAGGTCAACAAATGTAAAATAAAAATAAATAAATAGAAGTGCTTGCTTCTTTGAATCAGTCTCCAGAGCCATGGACAAGGGTAAGGTGGTCCACACAGCCTATCTAGACCTTGCCAAGGCCTTTGACACCATCCCCCACTCTGGAATCATAGATAAACTTACTAAGTTGGGCATTAAGCGCTATGTCACCCAATGGGTTGCTAAATGGCTTACTGATAGAACCCACACTGTAAAAGTAGCTGACTCCAAATCCAGCTCCAGACAAGTGACAAGTGGAGTACCTCAGGGTTCAGTCCTGGGGCCGCTCTTGTTTGGCATCTACTTCTCTGAAGTACAGGTCAACACTAAGGGACTCTGGCTAACAAAGTTTGCAGATGACTGCAAACTGGGAGCCATTATTGAATCCCCAAATGATGTGGATACTCTACAAAAGGGCCTTACAGAAACAGATGCTTGGTGCCAGAGCCATGGGCTCAAGCTCAATGCCAAGAAATGTATTGTTATCCCCTTTGGGAAAAAACATGTATCCATGAATTACCATATAGGTGGCAGTACACTAAACACAGAAAGTGTGATAAGAGACTTAGGGACACAGGTGGACAGTGTTCTCACCTTCGATAACCACATTGCCACAAAAGTCAGGAAATCCTTCTATGTGGCACACCTCATCACGAAGGGCTTTTCATCCAGAAAAAAGGAGGTCATTGCCCCACTGTACTCATCCCTCATTAGACCCATTATAGAATGCAATGCACCATTTGGTATGTACCTCTCAAGACATCTGTAACAACTGGAAAGGCCTCAGAAATACCTCACTAAAAGAAACACAGGCCTAAAGCAGATGCCCTACGCTGACCACCTTAAAAAACTCCAGCTATACTCTGTCGCATATCGTCTACTCAGAGGCGATCTCTGCTTAACATACAAGGCCATGTCAAACCCAGAGCTGTTGGACATGCTACACTTAAAGAAATCCCAATCCCTCAGAGCTACATGCTCCAGGGATCTAAACCTTGTCATCACAATAAACAAAACATGCTGGAGGGATAGGTTCCTGACCCAGAGACTCCCCAGACTCTGGAATAGATTGCCCATACATCTCAAGCAGAGTGCCTCTTTGGACCTCTTCAAGAGGAACCTTGACGATTGGATGGGAGAAAGGAAATTCACCCCAGGGATCATGTCAGTCGCCCTGCTAGACAGGGGTCCAGGAAAGTAAATAATGTGGGAAGAAATAGCCAGGGAATTGTTATGGCTAGGCTTGTATAGGCCCTAGGGCTGATAGCCTAGTACCAACCTATGAACCTATGAACCTATTACTGTGCATTTATTCCAAACAGTTTGTGTGCAAAGTGCAACTATTTCCTAAAGTGCAGTCAAAATGCACTCATTTTGAAAAGTTTCTTGTGCTGTGTGTATCTATTTGCAGAGTGCCACCATTACAGAGTGTTTCTTGCACTGTAAAGAGTTATTTAGCAAAGTACAGCCCTTTGGGGAAAGTTTCAATGTACTGTGTACTGTTTATTTGCAAAGTGCAATTACTTTGAAATGTTTTTACTCTGAGCTTCTTCTACCCATTTTATTTGCACAGTGCAGTTATTTTGAAATGTTTCTTACACTGAGAAGAGGTGATTTCTTACAGAACAGTGATGTCAAGCATATTCTTGTGCCCAGGAAACTTATTTCACCAAATTCAGTTATTCAGAGGCTTGTTGCACTATTGGGCATAGTTACAAATGCTGACATAAATTTCTGCTATATGTATAAGTGTGCATGTTCATACAGTCACCAGTGGATGTGGGCTGTATTGTGTTTTAATATCATTTGTTTGCATGGCGGACAGATTTCAAAAACCATCCCAACTTGTATTTGATCAGAATATTGTAGAGAATTAGTGACTATTTGAGCAAGAGTACGATATTTTTATACAAGCAGCTTATTCTGACAAAGATGCATGCACCAGGGCATTCATTTTGTTAAATCTAGCTGGGTCAGAGGCCATAGAAAGAGAGTGTTCATTTGTGTATGCACCAGCGGTATATGAAGGACAAGGAGAAAACCATCATATTGTTGTACAGGCTGAATCAAGGGAGGCCCCTGAGTGTTTGAAATGTAAATTCAGGGAAATGTGTAACCGCCAGACAAATGTTATATTAGAGAGGCATTTGTTTTACACAAGAGATCAAAAGCAAGGAGAAACTTTTGCAGCTTATAGTACTGACCTGAGAAACAAAGCTAAAACATGTAGGTTTGGTGATTTAAAAGATGAGTTAATAAAGGACAGGCTTCTGTTTGGTATTAATAGCATTGCAGTGAGAAAGATTTTGCTTCATGATAGTGATTTATTGCTGATCAAAGTTATGTGCTTTGTCAAATCCATGAGGTTACAGAAAGGCACTCAAGTATTCTTGCAAGTGATAAGAGCATGGTTTCAGCAGGCTCCATAGCAAATGTAGACAGCATGCAACACATAGCTAGCAGAAGCAGGCCTGTGCACATGGCAGCTATAACCCTGATGAGTGGGGCATGTAGAACCCATAGTTTTCTAGCAAGTTCTAAGAAAAGGACATGCTCAGTGCATTACAAGGGTGTGTCAGCAAAATCCAAATCAAGCTTTATTGTTAACTGTCACAATCGTGGTGCCAATCATGAGTCTAAAAGAGAAAAGTGCTTAGCATTTGGTCAGCAGTGCCAAGAGTGTAAAAAAATTGAATCATTTTCAAAAGTTTTGCAAATCAAGTAAACCTCACACAGTTATAAAGAAGGGTCGCTTAAAAAAGCAGGTTGATCATATAGAGAGCTGCAACTCTACTTTATATGGAGATGGTGTAACAGTAATTGGTGAAAAAGGTGATGCCGTAAATTTGTTGGCAAAGAATGAAGTGCGTTGTACTGTCCAGATGAATGGTAAATTCATCAGGCTCAAAGTAGACACTGGTTCAAAGAGTAATGTTATGTCTGCAGACACATTTCCTAAGGTGAGAGCTGGTGAGCATCTTAATGGGGCCAATTGTGTGAAATTTGTTGCTTGTGGAGGTGAAGAAATTTCAAACCAAAGGCTCAGTAGTGCTTTAATGCTATTTGGCTATGAACTGCTATAGCATACTACTCTGTGTAGTCCGAAGACCTGTGTAGTCATTATTGGGTCTCAGTGACAGTTTGGGAATGAATTTGCTTTCCTTTACCAAAGACGTTCATCATATAAGCACGTCCCAGTTCCAATTTTACTGAAGCTATTTTCTCAGAGTATACTGATGTTTTTGATGACAAGTTAGGCAAACTTTCAGTTGTGTATTCTATGAAGTTAGACCCAGTGATCAGTCCAGTGGTCAGACCATTAAGAAAAGTTCCGATAGCTATGAAGGATAAAGTCAAAGCTCAGCTGGATAAAACAGTGCAGCAAGGTGAAATTTGTCCAGTTACAGAACCAACAGAATGGGTGTCATCCATGGTAGCAGCCCACAAAAAAGGCTCAGAAAAAATCAGAATATGCATTGACTAAAAAGATTTGAATAAAGCACTAAAGAGACCACATCATCCAATGGGTACAGTCAAGGAAGTCGCAGCCCTAATACTGAATGCCACCAATTTTTCTGTACTGGATGTAAAAAGTTAATTTTGGCAAGTGATGCTTGATCGCAAATCTACATTACTGACTACTTTCAGTACCCCATTTAGAAGATATATATTCCTTAGGATGCCATTTGGAATAAATTCTACAAGTGAAGTCTTTCAGCATGCAATGGAGCAAATTTTTGGGGGTTATCCTTGTGCCATAATAGTGCATGATTTATTGGTTGTAGGCAAAGGTGAAGCAGAGGGTTTACTATCACATACTTGAATCTTCTCCATTCAAGTGTTAAGCTGTCCGAATCACATGTTCAGAAATCTCAACATCGAACACAAAAAATGTCGAAGGCAGCATTTTAGTAAAATTGAAATTTCGAAAATGTCGACTTTACTGAAATGCTGCACTTCCGCTCAGCATTAACAAACACTTTTGCAGGAGGCAAGCCCCCTTGCACCCCCATGTGGGAGGGGCTGCAACCTCCACAACTCCTACCAATATATACAAACTCTGAGATCGCACTACAGTGAGGGAAAGGGTACATTTCCCAATCCTCACTATAGTGCAATCTTCACCACAATGTCAAACCTTACAACAGCGAATGCTCACTACTGTAAGGTTCGACATTGTGGCATTTGTAATTTCAGTTTGGCCAAAGGCAGTTTCACATAAATGTCAATCACACGAAGAAATGCGATCAGCAAAGTGATTATAAGCTGAAGCAGAGCATGAAAGAAACCTTAAGAAAATTCTAGACAGAGCACATGAAGTGAACTTGAAGCTCAATCTTCTGAAGTGCAAATTCAGACTACCAGAAGTTGCATATGTAGGTCATTTATTTACTAGCACTAGCTTGCGGCCAGACCCATCCAAACAAGCAGCATTCTTGAGATGCCAGCACCAGATAATGTTCAAGCTCTACAATGTTTTCCTGGTATAGTCAACTATTTAAGCAAGTGTATACCAGGCTTCAGTGAGTTGACAGTGCTTTTGAGAGAACTAATGCACAAAAATGTTACATGGTCTTGGTTGGAACAGCACCAGAGAGCATTTGCAGACCTTAAGCAGAAAATTGCCACCACACCAACATTAAGATACTATGATGTCAATATACCAGTCACTCTTTCCTGTGATGCTTCAAAATTTGGTCTTGGCACAGTTATTCTTCAAGAAAGCAGACCAGTAGCCTATGCATCTAGAACTCTTACCCAAACTGAAATGCAATATGCTCAAAGTGCGAAAGAACTTTTGGCAATAGTATTTGCATGTTCAAAGTTTCATGATTATACTTATGGTCGAGCTATTCAGACTGAAACTGGTCACTAACCTCTAGTCACTATTTTAAAGAAGCCTATGCATTCAGCTCCAGCGTGATTACAAAGAATGATTCTCAAATTGCAAAAGTACAACTTAAAAATGGTCTATACAAATGGCAGATTTATTTATCTGGCTGATACCTTCTCCAGATCACCCAGGAATACAATGAAACAGTTTCATTAAGAGAATTTTGACTTTCATGTTATGGAAGTGTGTAATTTTTCTATCACAAGACTTGATGAGCTGAGAGATCATACAAAGATTGATCCAGTTTTGCAAAAGCTCATCCAGTACATTAATGTAGGATGAATGTAAAAGCAATCTAGTATACCACCTGAACTGCAAACTTGCTTTCCTTACAGAGATGAGATGTTGTTGGAAGATGGCATTATTTTCAAAGGTCCTAAAATTGTTGTTCCTGCTTCTTTACAATGTGAATATATCCAGATTTTGCATCGTGGTCACCCAGGTTCTGAATCTACCAAAGGAAGGGTGAGAGGACTAATAGTTTGGCCTTCTCTAGCAACCGATATTGATAAAGTACTTTCTTCTTGCTTGGTATGCAATAGTACTAAACCACATTTGCTAAAAGAACCATTTCAGATTAGTCAAGTTCCAGAACTACTTTGGTCAACAGTAGCCACTGATATATTCGAGTGGAACAATCAGCATTACTTAGTGTTGGTAGACTCTTATTCAAACTGATTTGAGATTGATTTACTACCTAACCTAACATCCACTGCTGTTATCATCAAGTTGAAACGTCCACACAAAGTTATTTCTGACAATGGTACCCAATTTACCAGTCAGTTGTTTCAGAAATTTGCAAAAGAATTGGACACTGTACATGTTACTAGTAGTCCAGAATACCCACAGTCAAATGGACTAGCAGAGCGTGCAGTACAGAGTGCAAAGCCATTACTAGAGAAGTCAAAGCATGATAATACTGATGACTTCTTGAAGTTACTCAGTCTCAGAACATACGCTGTGACGATATACTTGGCTCGCTTGCTCAAGGAAAACCAGAATAACATTGTCTATCAGTTCCAGTTTGTTGATGCTAAATGCAAAGAACAACAGAACAATCAAAGCCCAACTATACAGAAAGCATTCTTTCTGAAAGTCCAGCTATGATAAATTGAGCAGATTTCTTCGTTCATTGAAAGAAGGATAGACAGTGACTAAACAAACAGCAAAAGGTTTCGACCAGACTGGTCAAGTAACAGGTATATGTGCCGAGCTGGCATCCTACTTCATAGAATCTGAGGATGTGGAGTACAGGACAAATTGCAGACATCTTCTTCCTGTATCAGAATTGATATTATTTATTTATTTACATTTGTTGACCGGGAAAGTCCGACTGGACACAGGTCCATTTTCAGCGGAGGCTCGGGGAGAAAAGCTCCACATTAAGTATTACTTGCATTATACAGTTAAAAAACATAGCATTTAAATATAAACATTAGTCCAGCTGAGGACGTAAGACAAGAATAAAACATAGATGTAAAACAGGTGTAGAACATAGTACAATTTTAAAATATGGTGACATATACTAAACATGGTTACAAATGTAGTTGAGATTCATCAGTGAACAATTGATACAATCTGTTTTTGAGGTACATAACAGCCATTAGCAGTTGTTGCTACAAGAAATTAATATTATGTGGTAGGTAGCTGGGAACATGAGTAGCCAAGCTTGCTAAGAGTAGGTTGTTAGGGGGCCGAGAGAGATAGTAGGTGGGTGGATGGTATTAGAGGGGGGGTTGCAAGGGCATATCTGGCAAGTTTTTAAGTGTGATTTCAGTAAGGATTTGAAGTGGGTGCAAGAAGTTACAGAGGTAATTGAGGATGGGTGGGAGTTCCAGAGTTTGGCTATAGTGCAGGAGAATAATGCTTCTCCAGCAGAGTTATTGGCTCTTGTGACCTGTAGGAGGTTTTTGTGGCTGGATCTTAGTGGTCTCGTGGTTATGTAGGTTTGGAGTAGATTCTGGAGGGATGGGACTTTTAGTGGTTGGTTTATTAGTTTGTGGGCGAGTGTGAGTTGGTACCATTGATGGTGGTGGGGGAGCTCTAGCCAGCCCAGTTCTGTTAGTGAGAGACAGTGGTGAGTACGGTAGGAAGTTCCTGTGGTGAATTTGGTGATTTTGTTGTAGCAGGTTTCGAGCTTATTTAGGTTGCATTGTCTAAGGTTAGTAAATATTGGAGAGGCGTAGAGTAGGGTAGAGATAAGATGAGAATTTGCTACTGAAATTTTAGCTGCTTTGGTAATTATTTGCTGATTTCTATATAATGCTCCTAGTTTTTTGTGCGCTTTTTTAATGATTATGGAAATGTGAATGTCAAAGTTCAGTTTATTGTCTATTTCTACTCCTAGTAATTTGGTGTGTTCTGTAGGATGGATGGTGGTGTCTTTTGCTGTGATGTTAAAGTGAGAGCTGTCTAGGGTAAGTTTGGTGGGTTAGAAGATTAGTAATTTTGTTTTGTTTGGGTTGAGCATTAGTTGGGCATCGGATAACCAAGTTTCAATAGAAGAAAATGCTTTGTATGTGACTTTTTGCAGTTCAGGTAGGGAGTGGGCTGTGCAGATTATGGCTGAGTCATCTGCGTATTGTACGAGTGTGCCATGTATAATAGAGAAGAGTAGGGGTCCCAGGATGGACCCTTGGGGAACCCCTATGTAGACTGGTAGTTGGGGGGGCTAGGTCATCCTGCCAAACAACTGCTTGTTGGCGGTCAGATAGGTAACTCTGAAACCAGTTGATGACTGGTTGAGAGAAGGATAGGTTATTGAGAAAACAGATGAGTTGTTTATGTGGGACCATGTCGAAAGCTTTAGAGAGGTCTAGGAAGGTCGCTGAGGAGAGACACAGCATTCTTCCTGTGATACAGACTCTAGATCTCAGAGCAATCCAGACAATGTTCCTGTTGCAGAACGTGGCTTAACTTCTACTCCTGTTCCTGATGATGTTCCTGATGTCCCCAAAGCTGAACATTCAGCAGAGACAGTCCCAGTTGTTAGAGCTAATTCTAATTTCTATGTCACATGATTTGGTTTTATTTTCAGACATAGTGTGAAATACACAGCAACCTGGACATAATTGTCTATAAGTATATAGTTCTGTATAATTTTATGACAAAGAATTATTTTGTATTAACTGCATGTCAATTGATGTTATCAATAATGCATGACCCATTTATCAAAGAGGGAGGATGTAGAATAGTGTGTGCATTGTACCTTTAAGAAGCATTTCAAGGACAGCACGTGCATATAAATAGCACGCAGTGCAGCCAGAGAGTGAGCATGTATGAGTGTAACATCTAGTTTGTTTATAAGTTTATCTAAGTTAAAGTTATTAAGCCTCAATCCTGATGTGTTTGTACATAATAAAGCTGCTTGAACAGAACCCACGAATCTTCACCTGATTTATCCTGACCAGATGAGTGATGAATTCTATGCATCCTAGCTAGTCTTGATGGTGTGTAAAATACTTAAAGAGGCACTACCAGCTGAAGCA
The DNA here is from genome assembly GCF_019279795.1 of Protopterus annectens. Lineage (NCBI taxonomy): Eukaryota > Metazoa > Chordata > Ceratodontiformes > Protopteridae > Protopterus > Protopterus annectens. The sequence continues at coordinate 1,173,303,940 of NC_056731.1, forward strand.
ATTAAACCAACTGGACGTAGTGGCATATCTGTGAGGAAACTGTATATGTTATCACTCTTAACGCTGTTATTTCTACCTTTAACGTTATGTTGTACTCTAGAAATACCTTCTTGAAGTGTCCTTTACCCCTTCCAGTAATTCTTTGCACATTCTCACTGGTATACATTTTTCAGATTGATCTCACATTCTGTCCAGTATATCTTCTTCCATTTGATCATGAGCCCTTGACCCCTTAACCCATATTGACCTGCTTTATTTGTGACCACTTTATTCTGGTGAAATCTGCTTTCACTGCCATCTTCTGTCTGGATATATTTCCTGCAGTCTTTGCTGAGTCATCACATTTCTATGTTCCCTAAGTTGCTCTCAGTGTTTGAGGAAACTTTATTTTCACCCCCCCAGTGTCTTCCACTTATATTTCTCCATTTCTCTTGCATCGTTAGAGAATTATATATTCTACCTATTCTACAGCATTTATTTCCGCTAAAAGGCCCAATTCTTGCATTCTTTTTACCTTTCTCACCTCCATACCCACTGTGTCTCTTCCCCTTTTCCAAGTTGTAATTCCCTTCTTTAGCTCCTATTTAAACCTCTAATCTTCCCCTAATTCCTCCTTTAATATTGTCTTTGATTTGGCTTAGTGTGTTTCCTTCATCAGATCATATACTATCCACAAGTGTAATTGCCTTATATATTTTAAAACCGGGTATTCCCACACTACTTGTACTGCTCCCATTATTAGTACCATGCACAATATTCATGGCTTCTCTCCTCCTTGAAAAAAATCAACACCCATTGTTGCTATCTAGTGACATATGTTTTACCACAAAAGAAGGAAGCCCTTGTGCAGCATATATCAACAGTGGGACCTGCAAAGTCTGAACCTTATGAATAATGTCTAGCACGATCACTTTGCATGTATGAAATAATTGCTGTACTCCGTACACCTTGTGCTGGGTCATAGTTTACCCTTATTGCCTTTGTTTTATCTTTATTTGTTTTGTTAAATGAGAAATTTCCAGTCTCTTATATGTATATATATATATATATATATATATATATATATATATATAGAGAGAGAGAGAGAGAGTATAGGTGTGTGTTTGTGTGTGTGTCTGTGTGTGTGTATGGATACACTTCAAAATATCAAAGTACACAAATATTGAACTGCTAAGCATTGATCTTGAAAGATAGAAAGCTAAAACAATGAAATAAAAAACACATTTTTGCAGGCTGCTCCCTCCTCACCTCCAGTTAATTATTTTATTTATTTATTTGTTTAATTATTTAACATTTGTTTGCCAGGAAAGTCCAAGTGGACACAGGTCCTTTTTCAGTTAGACCTGGGGAGAAAAGCTCCATGAGTAAAGAAAATTGTAATGCACGAATTACAATAATCAATAAAGTATAAAATAAACAAAATGTAGTATACATAAGAAAATACAAATTTGTTACATCATGACAGCAAAACCTAGGCTTTCAACATAGCTAGTACTATTTGTAAAGTATGACTTATGTCAAGATATAAGGTTAAGACAGGTCGGTAGGAATAAAAGTTGGATATGTTTTGGGTATACTGTGATGTATCAGAGCACTCATGAGGGGTTAGTACAGGAACATAGCCACTTATTTTTTAGATAAGCTTTAAGTGATGGCTTAAAGTGGTTAGTGGATGAGATTGAGAGAATGGGGTTAGGAAGGGAGTTCCATATACAAGATATATAGCTGGAAAATAAAGATTCTCCTGCAGTGTTGTTGGCCTTGGAGATGGTGAGTAACATCTTATTGTTAGAGCGAAGTGGTCTGCTGGAACTGTAAGGAAGGATTAGATTTTGTAATGCAGGGATTCTGGATATAGCAACTCTGAGATTGCTCTATAGAGGGGAAAGGGTAAATTCCCCAATCCCCACTGTTCATGATATCTTGCATGGACTTAATGCTAACAGAAGTGATCAAATGAGTTTCAATCATTTCTGCCGGCATAAAACATGTTCAGCTCTACAAACATTTGATCATATGTATGTTTTACATGTACAAATACATATATATATAAATATGTATGTACAAATACATATATATAAATAAATATGTATGTATATATATATATATATATATATATATATATATATATATATATATATATATATATATATATACACTACACACACACACACACACACACACACACACTTGCACATATATATATATATATATATATGTATATGTGTATATATATATATATATATATATATATATATATATATATATATATTATTTATATATGGATATATATGTCCACTATTCCATACTGTGCATATACTTCACCATAAACCTTCCTAACAGAAGTATCTTTCTCAATCATTCACCTCCATCTTGCAAACAACCTCATTCTTTGCAAAGATCACTGTTCCACTTCTTCTGATACCTTTATAGCTTATAAATACTGCTAAGCTATAACCCAGTTTTAACAATTATTTATGCTCACCTTGTGAGAGTTGTGCATCTTAAAGGTTCATAGGTTCATAGAAGGTTGAGCCCATACAAGCCTAACCATATTTTTCCTGAGTTGCCCCAATTTTCGGTGAGTAGGTGAGTGACGTTCACAGAAGTAAGGGTCTATGATAGTTAATACCGACTTCCACTGTCCAAGATGGGCATGGGCACCACCTTAGGAATGATTTTGTGGTCACCCATTTATTAATCTTGGTTGCATTTGAAGAGGGTCAGGGAGGGACTCTGTTTCCTGTGAATTGGAAGCTTGTTCCAGAGACATGGCAGTCTCTAAGAGATGTATCTATCTCTCCAGCATGACCTGTTTGTGTCAGAGGCTAGATTATGATCTCTGGAGCAAGTGGCCCTCATGCAGTTTGATTTATGCATGTATAGCATTTTCATCAGGGCCAGGTCAGGGACGGCCCTGTAAGCCAGGCACAGGTCACCACTTAGCAACTTGTAGGAGACAGAATACAATGACAGGGCTTTCAGAATTTCTGCATACGCCTTATTTTGTGTACCCTGTAATTTTCTGGTGAGAAACATCTGTGGTCTCTCCAATTGTTGCAGGTGTCTAGTGAGGTAAATGCAAAAGGGAGAATTATACTCAATTATTGGTCAGATGAGGGCCGAGTATAATGGAATTATAACAGCTTTAGATCTAGATGTGATGCCTTTACTTACAAGAAGTGCCACATAGATGGATTTCCTTACTACTGTGGCTACATGATGGTCAAAGTTCAGATTGCTTTCAACCCGAGTACCCAGATCATGTACCAATGGGTCTACACTTGGGGGGGGTGTCTATAATGTGATTAGCAGGGATGTCAGCTTTCCCAAGTGGAATAATAATGCATTTTTTGCATTTAGCTTTAATCCATGGCTTTGGCATCAGTCATTTGTTTGCATTAACCCTGCCTGCAATAAACTAACATTGTTGGGGGGACTCAATGATTACACCCAGTTTGCAGTTGTCAGTGAACTTTTATGTTTGCCTGGACTTCTGAGTATAGAACCCTGTGGTATGCCACTGGTGACTGGTCTTTTGATAAAAATACAGTCATTCACTTTGACAGTATGTGCCCTGTCTGTAAGCCAGCTGGCTACCTATCTGGTAATGTAGGGTTTAATTCCCAAATGGGAGAGTTTCACTATAACACCTGAGTGTGGGATTATGTCAAATTCCTTGGCAATGTCCAGGATAGGTGGTATCCATTGTCTTTCTCTCATACAGGGCCTTGGTGACTTTCTTGAAGTCAACCATGTTTAACAGGCATGAACTACCTTTAACGAATCCAAACTGGATTGGGTCCAGAGTTTGGAGATTACCAATGTCCTTGTTAATAAGATCCATAATGATTCTTTCCATGGCCTTGCAGATGAGGCTAGTCAAGCGTATGGGCCTATAACTCCCAGGGTCAGTTGACAATCCCCCTTTGTGCAGAGGGATTACTGTTGCTGTCCACCTTTCTGTCAGAACATAGCTAGTTTAAAGGCTGTGGTGAAAAAGGGATCCAAGTGGGTTTATTAGGTCTTGTTTTCAATTGTTTAAAAGGCAACTTGGGATGTTGTCTGGCCCCACTGATGATGTGTTTTTGGTCTTGGATTGTGCTGAGATAATGTTATCTCTTGAAATAATAGGCTGAGGAATGGTGGCGGGTATACTTTTGGGGGATGACCGGATTGGACAGGAGGGTGAAGTTTGCTCAAATTCTGTCAGCTAGCAGGTTCACTATTACATCCGGTTGAGTATGAGTGGTGCCATCCACAACCAGTTCAGCTCATAGCTGGGCATTTCCTTTTAGATTTTGGATGTCATTAAATAATGCCTTGAGATTATCCTTAGCTAGGGAGGTTATTTTTACTTTGTAATAAGCTTTGAAGGACTTGACAAGATCTCTGATTTCTTTGTTTAAGCCAGAGAGGGATTTCCTCTTCTGCTGAGACAGCTCCCTCTTGTTCTTGGACATTAGTTTATTTCTCTTATTGAATAGTCTATTTATACTAGGGTTCCAACAGGGTGGATTGTTTTTTTCAGCAAGACCTGGTTTTAATCTGGTCAGGTACAGCTGATGCTATACAATTGCTTTTGCTGTTATACAGGGCATTGGTACAGACCTCTGCATAGGAGTCTGTGTTATCTGCATTCAAGGGGGCTCTGAAACATCTTATACTATCACTTAGTAGGAAGTAATTTGTCTCTGAAAAATTATTAAGTTTTTTTGAGCTTGATGGGTATCTGGTCTAATAATTACATTGAATGAGACTGATTTATGATCCGATCTTACCAGGGATGATATCACACGGAGGGGGGGGGGGGGGGCACAATTCTTTTCCATGTTAGTGACTACTCTGTCCAAGACTTTTGAGATTCTTGTGGGTGTGCTGACTAGCTGTTCTAGAGCGTTTGACTGACAAAGTCCAAGAACTTCTGAGCCAGAATGTTTGTGGTTGCGTATGTTTCCCAGTCGATGGCAGAATAATTAAATTCACCTATGAGTAAGGTGTTGGGCTGTATAGCAAGTGACTTTGGTAAGTCCAGGTATGCAGTATGATTTTCCTGTTTCATGGTGAGGGACCTATAACTAGGGATGATGTGGTAGGGGGTTTTGTCTATAGTTCATTATACATGGAGTTGTTATAGGGAGTCATAAGTTTGAAAGTCTAGAGGTGTACTTATCCTTAATAAAGATGGATACACCTACTCTTTGGATCTTTCCTGCTCAGATTGTGGTCTGAATGTATGGAAGGCATTGTAGCCTTGCACACCTGGGGTGCTCTCCACACCTTTGAACCACATCTCGGTGAGTGCACAGACAGCAGCATCTTCCAAAGTAAGGACTGCTTCCAGGCAGTGCATTTACCTATTTAGACTCCAAGCATTAAGCAGTAGTACCTTGAGTTTATCTAGAAAGGATTTTGTTATATTTAACAAATATAATAATATAATATATTAAATATATTATATATCATAATATATTATAAATATAATATATAATACAATAATATAACATAATTATAAATATAATTATATTATTATATTATATATTAAATATATTAATATATTAAATATAATAATTTTGTTTAGTGGGTTGTTTTGAGACTTTGGGGATACCACAGAGATTACTTGTTGATTTTGTTATATTGGGAGGTCGGCTATTTTGACACTGCCTAAAAAAGACACAACAGGGGTAGCTAATGCTTTTGCTAGTATCTGAAAGCCTAAAAGAGACAGTTGCAGGCCATCTCTGGCATAGTAATATGGCTTTTCGACCATGACTTCACAGGCTAACAAATAATGGATCTCCTTGGACTGACACCCAAAGCTAAGCCAATTGTTAAAGTCAATCATTTTTTGTTTGTATTGTGGCATCATTGTTGGAGATAATAGAATGCTGCTTGAGGGTAAGTTTATAGCTGCCTGTGATATGTAATCTGAGAGCTCAGTAATTCCTCTTTTCATATAGTCCAGTGAGGCCGTCTCAAGTCATTCACCCTCACATGGACTGTGATGGAGTCATACCGCTACATGTGGTTGAGTGACTCGAGTGCTTGAGTGACTTGATGGATCCTGGCACCTGACAGGCAGCTAACTGTAATCCTCTCCTGATCTAGCCTGGTGAGGGGAACATCCATGTGTCTCACAATGGAGTCACCTGTGACCAATAATTTAGATTTTATGGTGTTCCGCCTTTTCGATTTTCTTTTTAGACACTTGTGTGTGTGTTATTATGTGTTGTGTGTTTTTTTTTTGCATTGTTATATGTGTAAGTCATTTCCATTTGGAAGGCCTCTGATCTTTTGCTAAGTTGCCAGTGAGTACTGCTGCATATGTGGGTTCATGTGTTTTGTCCTTGTTTAGTGTGGGAAGTGTATGTGTGCTGACAACCTGTTTGGCATTCAATTTGTCCTTATGTGAGAGTCTTGCCTCCAATTTCATAGTGTAACCACATCTCTCACATAAAGTATTTGCTTGTTTCAGGAGTAAGTGCTTGTCAGTAGACATGAGTCAACTGCTACATTGCCTCAAGATGCCCATGTCTATCAGGCTGGCCAAAGAAAAGATAGGAAACTGTCCATCCATGACAGCAGGCTCTTACTGTATGTTTTACTAGTCAAGGGAGTGTGTTAATTTGACAGGAATATGCATGTAGTGACAAGACTAAAAGAAGGGCCTATACTGTGTGAACACTAAAGATGATCAGTAAGGCAATGCTGCTCAGTGCGCAACTGACTTACTCCTACAGCAGCAGAAAAGCTTGGAAGGGTTTCACTGACAGCTGTTTAGGGAAAAAAACTAAGCTTCTAGGCTTTTGTGTCTATACAGGGCAGGGCGCTGCTAATTGCAGCTGCGTGAAGAATAGTACAACACAAATGCAAGGCTTAAATACAAGCAAACAGACACAAGTTTTAAGCTAACTACCAATCAGGAATGTGCACAATAAGCCTCCCACCAGCAATCCCCAACTCAGACAAGTTAGATAAGCACACTTCTGCAGAAAAACAACTACTTAATGTAGAATAGTTGGTTTGGAGCTCATGTGTAACAAGAGCACGTGACCTACCCCCAACAGTCTTACAACTAATGGACACAATGTAATATAGTCTAATTAATTACTTAAAGCAGCAACAGACAGTACATTTTTTGCAATAGTAACACACCTGGCTTAAATTTCATTTTCATCTTGAAAACTCTCTCCCTCTTAGCTGGCAAAAGTAATTCATTCATATTTCACAAAAGTACAGTGCATAACCTTGTCATGTGTATTTTTTATTATCCTTTTCTTTACCATTATTATCCCTTTCTTTATCAAATAATCCTTCTCTTATAAACTTTAGGTTTACTATGAGCCTACTCTTTATCACCCCCCCCCACTTATTCTACTGTCCATTCCTCTGTCTTGCTGCCTGCTGCCTTAATAATTATTTTGGTCTGAAAGAGCTGTTCATCTTATTATATTCCTCCAGTCACCAATAAACAGGGCAATAATTCAATTTCTTTTCTAACTCTTTCAAAAACTATAAACAAAATAAAAACTCCCTCCTTCTCCTTTGCCTCCAAGATGAATGTTGATGATCTGATAGAACTATATTTTGTATACTAATAGTTTCAACTTACACATTTAGAGATCATTTTAATGTCTAAGTATGAAAATGACCAATAGTCCACTACCTAACTTGTGAAAGCATGTGTTTTTGTAAAGTTTACATTCATTATATAGTGCCACAACCCTCAAGTTCCTCTATTCCTATTCCCATAAATCTACCATATTTCAACTAATCTGAGTAAATTACTTTTTGATCTAAAATGTAACCTTTCTTTGCCCAAGATTATATATGAGTTTCTGTCTTCAACACATACTCTAAATAACCCCCTTTTTCCTTTTCATTTTCTTAAAAAAAGCAGACAATATATCAGCTTTAAATTTTGGCTTCTCACAACTAACTTAAGTACTATCTTGCAGTGCTTAATTTATCACCTATAGAGCTCACATAATACCATCCATCCATCCATCCATCCTCAACCCCTTTTTCCCATTTTGCACATGTGGTTGGGGTGTCACTTCAACAGTGACAATCATCTCAAGACAAGTTTTACACTACCGGGTGGCTAGCCCTACCACAGTAGTTCATCCGTACCACTCACTTGCACACACACTCACACCTACAGACAATTTAGATTGTCCAATCCACCTACTGCATGTCTGTAGAATGTGGGACGAACACCCAGAGGAAACCCATGCAATTGCAGGGAGGACATGCAGATTCTGCACAGCAGGCACCCCAGCTGAGAATAAAACCGGAGAACTTCTTGCTGAGAGGCAACAACACTAACCACTGCACCACTGTGGCTGCACCTAGAGCTCAGGATATACATATATATGGGTTTATGTCAGATGATCAAGTTTTCAGAAACTTGGCCTCCATATGGTCAAGACCATATATTTGACTTTCTGAAAAACTCAAAGAATTGGTATAGAGGTTGTGGTACAGTGGGGACTGCAGAATTTGCCCTTTTCCCCACTGTAGTGAGATTTCAAAGTTGGTATATATAATTTTCAGGGGGTGTGTTGGGTGCAGGGGAGCTTGTCCTCTGCAAAAACATAGATTTTTGCTGTTTTTTCTTTTGAGTTTTTGGAAAGTCAGACATATGGTCTCGACCATGCGAAGTTCAAGTCTCTGAAAATGTGATCATCTGACATAAACCTATATATGTATAGATATATAGATATATTACCTGTATTAAATTTGTCAAAAAAGGTACATTTCTCCCTTAAGAGGAAGCTGAGTCATCCAGTCATATCATGTCAATCATACATTCCGTGGTACATGTACATTATTCAAAGGTTTGCCCTTTTCCTTAGCTCCACATCTTTCATTTACAGTGCAATTTAAGGTACATGAAATGTTCATACATTTACAATACAATGAATATCCCAAGTACATTCCTACTGCTTTTTTATTGAATGAATCAAGTTTAGTTATATAAATGTTAATAGGGTATCACCTCAAGCCATAAATCGAAGAAATGAATTGGTTCAGTGAAATGAAAAAAAGTTAATTTATGAGGGAGTGAACACTGAAATGACCATGTGATTTATATGAACTAATTTATCAAAACAGAAAAAAACAGACTGACTTCCGGTAGCTGAACCACAAGAAAACTGTGCTCTCCTTCTGAGATTGGCTCTGTAAGAGATAAAGATAGCAGGACAAAAAAAAAAAAACAGTCGTTCAAACAGTTGCTAGGCTAAGGGCCACTGGATGTCAAAAAGAATGGGAAAAGAGGAGCCCAGTGCCACATAAAGGACCCCAAAACAAATGGAAACAGACAACCAGGTTCCAGTAAAAAGGCAGAGAAATGGTAAATGTGGAAATGCATCAAACAATAATCTTCAAGGTATCTGAGATTCCAGCAAAGTTTGACATAATGTATGCTAATAACACCAAACTCCAAACACCACTCGTAACGAATGAAAGACAGACAGCCCAATCTGTAATTAACGTTTTCGTCATTACAGTTAATGGATACTACACTTGTAAAACAACAAACATAGTATACATAGCTCAGTGTGTATCATGTGAACACTTTTATGTTGGGAAGACCACACGTGCTTTAAATAAACGTATTTATGAGCACAATTTGGCAATAAAGAAAAAAGACGAGTCAAACGCTTTGGCAAAACATTCATTAATTTGTCCTTTGTTCAAAAAATTAATCTTTTCAGTTTTGGAAAGAGTTAACAATGCTTTATTCAGTGGAGATTTTAAAATACATTTGGAATGCAGAGAAACTATTTGGCAGATCAGACATAAGGCAGATATTTTGCCTGGTCTGAATGATAATATTAATATTAAATGTTTTTTATTAACACAAAGATTTTTAAATAATTATTACACATTAATATTTAATATTTATTATAGGATTATTATTTATAAGTGAAAATGTGTTTAGTATTTGCTTATTTGCATTTACATTTATTTACACATTCACCTTTTTATTTAATTCAACTGGACTTATGGTTTCACATACATAATTGAACTTACAATTTTATTGGTTGATTGATAGATGTGACTTGTTATTTAAGTCATTGTATATGGCATGGGTGCTTTTCTGAAGAAGTTCTGTGTGAATAAATAGAACAAAAACGTTAATTACAGATTGGGCTGTCTGTCTTTCATTCGTTACGAGTGGTGTTTGGAGTTTGGTGTTATTACTTGGTTTATGTTTGTCTTAGCTGGAATAATGTATGCTAATATCAAAAAACTAAGCTCTGCATTGTTAGATTGTATAATATACAATGGTAAAAGAATTGAAGAAGAAGAAAGCACCCTCTCCTCACATTCTGGCAAAAGGGTGCAAACAGAGCATACAAAAGACTGTCAGAACTGGAGGCTCAGCAGGAAGATATAAAAAAAAAATGAATGGAGCATGAAGACAAATACAGCAGAGGGTATAGAAGGCAAAATATGTTTTGGTTGTATGGTCCTGAAAATGAGTCAACATACAGGCTAAAGAAAAGGAAAACAGTTTGCTGGATAGAGCCCAATAGGGTATTCCTGCCATTAAGAATGACCCAGAAATTTTCCAGGCAGATTTTAGTTAAGGTAGAGAGCTACCATTTAAAAGAATATCTTTTAAATATGTTATGGATGAAGGAAAAAGATGGACAATGAACCAACCATGAATCAACAGGAATGAGGGATAAGAGAAGCACATTTGCTCCTCATCTTAAGAAATGTAAAGCAATCGGCTTGAGGTTCAAGGTGCAAAACACAGCAAGTTTTATAATTTTTCCCCTATTGAAGTAAAGTACGTATATGGATACAAAACTGACAATGACAGACCTAGAATCCTTTGCCAACAAGCAGCATATAGAAGATGAATGCAAATTTGGCTAGCAAAGCTGTTCCCTCTATTCAAAAAGAAGATGGCAGACAAAAATAGGAGATGGAAAACCTATCAAAGGAATTATGGAGATCTATTCCACATAATCATAGGGCTGTAAAGGATGAACAAGAAAAGCGAGTCCCTGCTTTTCAAATAGAGGAGGATGAGATGGTTGGCCAGATACTGTATCAGGTCTGGGAAGCTTAGTAAAATGTATTACCAAAGGTTGAGACACTTAAAATGATAACTCTAATTATGCTATGTCCCACTAAGCAAGAAGTAAAAAAGCAAGAAGTAAAACTCGTCACCCCTCAACCTTTGCATAGGAAGGAGCTGTTTACAGGCAGTAGGTAGGGTGGCTAATGAGGCCTGCAGTTTTCTGATGAATAAAATCAGGAGAAAGAGATATAACTATATGGATTAGCAGAGTTAGTAACACAGAATGTGAATAAAGACTAATAAAACTTGTATGGGCTAGATCTCATAAACTGCAGGCACAAATTAGTACATGTTTATACAAGACGCTGAATTTGTTATTAAACTGTTTTTTTTAGTGACTGAAATGATTAAAAATACAGCCATTTGCCTACACTATATCCTTCTTATCCTTTATAATAAATGGTTAACAAAAGTGCTATCTTTGAGGTGATAAGGAATGAAATGTCTGTTATATTGTTATAGCACCACATAAGAGCAATCACTCTCAATACTGAAAGGGAAAACAGACTATATGCTTAAAAATATTTTTTAGCTATGTATGTTTTGACAATGTTTTTATAATTATTTGTAAATAGTTGTTCTAAATATGAAAAGATTGTTTAGAATTGGTCTCAAGAGAAGTAAAGGCAGTGGTATACAAGTCCATCTATGCAAAGAGACAGCAATTTTGAATCTGACAGGACCGAACAAAACAAAGCTAGAAGGTTAATATACATATTTGTAAGACATGACACTAAGAATTCTCTTTTGGAATGTAAAATGGTCCCACAGATGCTAATAAAAGAGGCAAAATGTTAATACATGTCAAACTGTTAAGAGTGCAGATTTTTTGTTACAGGAAACACATTTACTTAAAGACAAGCAGGAACATCTGCTACAAAAGGCTTTAGGGAAGGATACTTTGCACAAAGTAGAGAGGAAGCTAGAAGTAAATGGGTGATCATATTGATTAAAAAGGGCACCCTCAAATGTAGATGACTGTATGACTGTCTAGGTAGGTATATCACAGTTAGGTCTAGTCTATATGTTTCCTTCAAGACTTCAAGACAGGAATTAAAGAGTATCTTAGCAGAGGCAATAGGCTTTCACCAAGGGATTCTATTATTAGCAGGAGACTTAATTTAGTGACTGATAGACGAGACAACCAAGAGTATATTAGGTGACTCCTGTGGAGAAATTGCTAGGTAACTGCATTAGAACTTATGTGCACCCAGATAAAATACACTTATTATTCTTGGAAATATGGAATTTACTCCCGATTGGATAGGATGTATATAACAAAGAAGCAGAAGTTTATGGCAAAGAGGATGGAGACACAGCCCAGGGCTTTACTGGGCCATGCAGTGCTGTAAGTGTAGTTAAACCCCTTAGGTTCATAGGTAAGTATCAGGCTATCTGTCTTTATGGGCCACTTCAAGCCTAGCCAATTTCCCTTTCAAATTTGAGAAACAAACATTGCACCTTGTGCCTGTAAGGCAAACACTTTAATCATTATACAAACCCCAAACCGAAATGCTTTCCTTGGATTAGCTGGATACTAAAGAAAGCCTATGCCCAATTTTGTTCATAGGTAAACACTAATATAGCTGTCCTTGGCCATTTTAAGCCTAGCTAATTTCCTTCAAAGGTGAGAATCAAACCCTGTACCTTGTGTTTGTGAGGTAAACAACTTAACCATTATTCCAACCTCCAACAAACTGGACACTGAGCCAATGGGTTTTAGACACTGGTAAGTTTGAATCCATTGATCGTGGCAAGCGGAGACCAGTCATGGGAATGTAAGTTGTGGCAGCAGTTAGAGGGGATAGAGGAAGGTGGTCTAGGCATTGATGGGCTGGGATGAACTAAACGTTAGCTTTAGAAATCAAATAAAACAGCTGGAAGAAAATTGATGGAACAGAAGACAAATGAATCAAAAGAGAGAGACCAGGATATGGAGCTTCAAAACAACTTCGAGCAGGGAGAATTATGAGAATTATTTTAAAAAGTTCATCAGGCAATGGTTTGATTAATGGGAAAGGGCATAGAAAGTGGTTAAACAGAGATATTTTAAATGCTCACCAAGACTACAGAAACTGATAGCCCAAAAATGAAAGCAGCAAAAAGTAGACTGAAGGATAACATAATGAAAGACATCCAGAGGGGGGAACTATGTAGGGAGGCAGAAAAGATACATGATATATTTTCCCTCCTTGTATAAAGAGTTGTTTGAAACATAGCAAGATACTAGGTATTGGAGAGGAAATTAAAAGGTATTCATGGAGGTTCTGATATTGTCAAAGATGTCAGAGAAGGAAGAGGCCCAGTTATTGGGTATAACAAATGAGGAATTGCCAGGTTTTGGTAGGATACCACTGGATTTAAGAAGAAGGACAAAGTGTTGGATATATGGAGCAAATTATGTAATAAATGTTTTATCACAGTAGAAGGGACACAGGTCATGGGAAAAGTCTGTGATCATGGTGATACTCAAGGAAAGAGAAAGATCTAGAAGACCCCATTTCCAATCCATGATTATAAAGTGTTTGTTGCCAATATGGCAAAAAGACTGTTTAGAATCTTGCTGAAAATTATTTATCTAGATTAGTGTTTCTTTATACAAAATAAACAGACGTTTGTAACATTACTAAGACACAATGAATACATCAAGAAGAGGAACAGCAGGGCAAAACATTACTGTTAGTGATATGAAATACTGTTATAGTTGCATTACTTGGATGCATTTTATTGTGTGGGACAAACCCAGTGAAGAAATTGAGCCTTTCACTGATTATATCAATTCCACTACTACATTTCTGAAGTTCACTTTTGTTTGTAACAGGTTGTCTATTAATTATTTGGACGTGTATATTTTCAAAGATGTTAGTAGGTAGTCTATTTTGAGTACTGTGTTCAGAAAACCCACCTATTCCAACAGTTTGTTGTACTATTCTAGCAATCACCCAATGCATCAAAAAGAGGCATCATTAAAGGGCAATTTATTAGATTAGCTAGAATGGTGTCGGAGGACAGTTTGTTTGAAGATGAGCGTCTCAAACTAGTGGGTATGTTCATGGCATGGTGATATTCTTCAGACTTAGTTAACAATGTCAGTTCTAGTGTTGCACTTAAAAGAAAACAAGGAGAAATTTTGTCTTGTTAAAATCCACACATAGTAGTGTACATGAGTTGTTTGCTAGTAGCCCACACAATGGAAAAGACCACACTTAATCCTCTATTACAGAGTTCACTCTTGAGTCCAGTTACATCAGGGAGGTGTTGTGCAAAAAATGGTGTATATTTTCTTTTTTTAATGGAGTGGTTGACAAAGTGGGGACAAAACTCCTAGCGGTGTACCAGAAGGGTAGATCCTTTAAGAATATGTTGGAAATAGAGAGTCACATTAGTGGACTTGTCAGCAACAAAAAACATAGTACACTTAAATGTGAGGTCTGCCCACAGTGTAAGATTATTTTGGCTGCTGACCTTGTGAGAATTAAACATTTTGTCATTAAACCGAGTTTTCATTGTAATTGTAACACCAAAGATATAGTCTGCCTGGCTAAATGTGAAAAATGTGATGGGTTTTATGTGTGGAAAACCTAAAGGAAGTTAAAAGAATATATTTATGAACACCTTTTGGACATCAGGAAACAAAATGCCAAAAATAATTTGTTCAAACGCATTGCAAAGCATCCTGAGCACCATTTTTTATTTTTTAGGTTGGAACAAGTTGTGAAGAATCCTAGGGGCGGACTGTGGGAAGATTATTTAGAAAACTGAGAATTACACCGGCAGCTTAAGTTAAATGCACTGTTTTACCTGGTTTGAATGATCACATATCTATTGGGAGTGTTTTGAGACTTAACTCCTATTGTGTTTAACATTTATTTTAATTTCATTTTTGTTTTACACTTTTTAATTATATTTCCATTCCTTAATTGCAATTTTTATTGGACTTTGGATTTAATTGGAGGGGAATGCTCATGTGACTTTGTGGGTGGAGATTTAAAGAGGTTTTTGTAGATGTAGTATTGATTCTGAAGAAGCTTGTGTATGTTGTCAGATGAAAGCGCTTAATCCTGTTTGTTATTTTTATGGTTTATTAAACTTATTTTTCCTGCATTCCTGCAGCTACCTTGCCATTATTGGACCTGGTATTTATTGCTATTACTATTAGTGAGTCTAGATGCAGAAAAATGATAAGTGTGTAATATAAAGTAAACAATGGAGGAGATAAAGGCTTAGAAAGGGTATTTTCAGGTTTGGCCTTTTTTGTTGTATAAACATTAACTGTACTTGTTGTAATTATGTAAGAAGTAGACCACCAGAGCAAATGCACTGTTATATGGTGTTTGTATACTATGGGTATTCCATTTTAATTGGGTTTAAAGATGTTAATAAAGGCAGTTGAACAGAAAAAAAACAGGACAAATGGCAGAATAACTGTAGTGGATCACTTACAAGACTTGTTCATTCTTCTTGCTGCCAATAGACAAGATATTTCAGATGAGAAATAGCATTAGCAGCACAAGACCAAAGCCAATCTTAAAAAAATAAGCTTCAGTGTCTCAAACAAGTTTAACTCTGAGACCATGTCGAACTTATTTTAATTTCTGTCACCACCCCAAAATCTGCAGAGCAATAAAGGGTTAGTACAAGCGAATTAGGCTAGCATGCCAAAGAGAGACAACAGCAGATGTTTTCACTTAATTCCATTACTCATTCTGGTCACATGATTCGCTGACAATGCTTACCTGTTAGTTAAAGAAATAGTACTCACAATCTTGCATGAAACATCCACTGTGCAGCCAAGGTGTAAGTTCACTTTTTAGCCCCTTTTTAATATCATTTGCTAGCATTGTTACACATTTTTCAATGCTGCTTATAGTGGATGGCTGGCTAGAAATCATATCCTTGGAAAACTTATCCCAAGATATCACTTACTTTTGTCACATGCTTTCATTATATGTCAAGCAGAGTGGTGTCCATCTTGTATTGCACTCCTTGTGGCTGGAAGTAGATTTTGAGAAGAGTTA